>NW_022145598.1:17181620-17564120 GCF_000002235.5 Strongylocentrotus purpuratus
CAAAGTCTAACCAAACGTTTTGAATGAATAACATAAGCTTTGCTATTTTCTCGATTATATTTACCATGTTTTTCTTCTGCAGTACATGAACTCTGACCTAGAGACTGCAATGATCATGTTCTCTAGACAACTCGGCAATCCTGATTTCTTGACTAATTTCATCAAGCAACTTGAAGAACAAAGAAAACCCAAGAGACGGGATAGGTTTGTAACAATCTAGTGCTCTTTAGATTGCCCAAATCATTATGTTATTGATGTTATGAAATGAAGAAAAGGGGTTCTATCTGTATATGTTTGTTAGTCCTTCCACCCTTATGTCTTATGAATATATAGCATCCATTCTTACCCCTGATGTTGTGTTCCATTCTCTGCCTGTCTGTCTTCCGTTTGTCTATTTGTATATGTTTCTCTGTTTCTTTCTTTCACTCCCTCTCTATCTCCTCGTACCTTTATCTTCTCTCTTTATCTTATCTTTTCGTTTTTTCCCTCATTGTCTCTCTCTCCATCTTATTTGTTGATCACAACTTTTTCGTTTACAATTATGTCTACGATATATTATTAGTAATCAAACAATGCACAAATATGAAGAAGAATTAAAAAAAAGAGAGACTCTATTGAAGAAGTCTTTCTTTTGGTCTATCATAGAGTCAACATCGCCTCATTGATTACCGCCCTCTTGGTGACTGAAGGAAAGTTTGGATATTTCACAGAGTGAGTACAATATATCAGTTTCATAGCTTATGATAGCTCTTACAGATACAAAGGTGTGATTGGTCTACAGCTCGTCATGTGATATCTACTGCGAGGATCGTAATTTAACATATTTCACTCCCGGTCATTTTACTCGATCATTTGTCGATGGTTATATTGACCATAGTTATGATCAAATGGGTACATACTTATAATACTGTACCTACAGTATTCTTCTATAAATTGTGTATTATATTGAAAGTTATTTTCAAGCTTACTTATATACAAAGAATCCATAGAATCAAGAGAATAGACATGTCATCATCATTACAATTCAAATTGCTACCGAATACTATACCAATTGCAATATATATGTAGAAAGTATGAAAAATAGAGCTATTTTTATATGGAAATATCCTCAAAAGGGCAGTTTGCTGAAAAGGGTTTTGAGCACATAACCAAATTATAAACTCATGCAACTTTGACTGACTCACTTTGCCAACTGATATTCGCCAGAAAATGTATCTAATTTTGGACTCATGAAAGCAAGTTGATGGCAAGATGAATTATAGAAGAATGTAGCTGTTGTAGACGACATTAGAAAGAGAGTCATGAACATCACAAACATTATAATTGAAATGACACTCAGCCTTTCATTTTGATAGTGATTAGAATAGCGATAATTTCAGTTGAAAGTTTGGACTATTCATTTGTATTTTCTTATTTTTCTATACCATGTATTGTCTTACATCTAATGACGAAAGAAATGTGTGATATTTGTATTGGTCTATTTCTTGGCAGAACTCTGTTCAAGCTCTTGGAAGAAAGTATCGAGGAGGGTGCAGAGAGCGGTAGAGCAAGATCACTCTTCAGGAGGTTCGACACATTAAGAAGTTTTTAATTAGTAATATTTCAAATTAAAGATTATCACGATCGCAAAAAAACTGTTTAAAAAAAAAGAAGATTAATGTGATATCAATAGCATTGCCCTTAAGTTGATTTTTCTAAACTCATTGCAATCGTGTTGTTTAAAAAAAGTAAATATAATGTGTAGGTTCAAAAGAGTATACTGTGTAGGTTGCCTGAATTGATAAAACTATTTTGATATCTTATTGAATATCATTTCAATATGTTTGTCTTTTACATAATAACTATGACTCACTCTTTTTATAACCTCGCAAAATGTAGCATTAGCGGGAATTTTTTGTCAGATATAAAACACTCTTATTTCTTCAAAGGAAAGAGCACGTTTCTTTAATATACAGTCTTTAATGTCTCTATTTGTAGTACTAATGTCTGAACCTTTTTTCTTTTGTATCTGCTGTGATGTATTTGAATTAAAAAAAAAATCACTTTAAATCACGATTTAGCAACCGTGTTGAATATATATTTTATTTTATTTGTTCAGGACTGAGACCATCGTTGAAAAGCTCCTTTCCAACTGGATCTCCCTCTGCATGTATCAATATCTGAAGGTAATTAAAGTTAAACAGTTCATTACAATCTATTAATAAGAATACGCTCTTACATATAGAAAAGTAATACCAAACCCGCTGTGATCACGATGATGGTAATATTCTTCAGACATGGGATCAAACTAAAGAACAAAAAATACTTTCAAATTATGCGTAATATCAGTGACGGTACAAAGTGAAACGGTTCATCCTCATGATGCATTTTAAATGAATGCCAAAATCTAGTCTAAACAGAATTTAATAAATTATTGTAGTCATGTCATTTGTATATATCACAAATTATCAATGCTCTCAAATCTGATTGAACGATGCGGGTCAAATCAAATTAATTCAGATATCGTGCATAACGTTTTCAAAACATCTACTACTAATTGTGAATTTTGCAACAGTATTCCTCACATTTAACGAACAACATCAGGTATAATAGTTAATTGTGTCATGTCATACTTCAAAAAATTACAGAACGAAAATTTCGTAATGTAGCGTAAACTCCATTAATACCGATTTGTTTTTGCTTCCAATGTTACCCATTTATTTTTATGGATCTAATTGTGTTCTCCGCGTTGTATATTTGAATAAAAAACACAGAGGCAAGTGGCTGAATCTCTGTACCTGCTGTACCAATCCATCAAGATTCAGGTTGAGAAAGGACCTATTGATATCACCACTGGACAGTCTGTCTTTTCTCTGAACTTTGAATGTCTCTTGGAAGAAGAGGTGGAGTTCAACGAGTTGGTAATTTAGCTTTTTAATTGTATCTGAGAAGAAGGGAAACAAAATCGATTCTACACTTCACTGTATTAAACTTGCGACTGATATTTTTAGGTTCATAATGTATCACGATGATGATGACTTTCAAACAAGTCAATTTGAAAGTTAAGGCATTGTAAAAGGCAAATATTGCATTAACAATGGTTAATTTAGACTTGGAGGGAGAGAGAGAGCGAGTTATATACCCGATTCCTTAAAAATGACCATTGGTTGTTGTTGATGAAAATGGTGATGTAAAAACTATAAAGCTTGCGAAATCAACGTGGACAAATACAAAATTACGGTACAAATAGTACGTTTTTTTAAACGATAATGTGAATGCAGGACCTGTAACAGACATAATAAATGGTTATATCATGTCGTTTAGACTTTAAAAGCGTACGAGAGAGACTTACTTACTGATAATTGATAAAATGGCTCATACTCATCGATCATTTTGGAATAATTTCACAGACCTTGTCAGTAGTGGGCAGGGACAGGCACCATAAGTACTACGTCAAGGTTCTAGATGTTGATTGCATGACTCAGGTCAAGCAGAAGATACTGGACGCTGCTTACAGGAACAGCCACATTGTACAACAGAACAGAGCTCATGAGATGGATCTTCGTGAGTATGCCATTGATCCTCGGCTTTCTTAAAGTTTTCAGAAACCTTAAGCCACTACAGAAGGGGGCTTACAGTCCTCATTAGTACATAGGATAGAATAGAATAGTATCGCAAAGATAGGATCCCCTGATAGGCGCCCCTGTTATATATGAATTTATACGCTAGTCTCTCTCGCTTTGTTCCCTTAGCTTCCGATTATTTTGTCAGATTCTGGCTCTCTGTTTATTATTGCTAACATTATGCTTCCTTAAATGCAAGACAAATAAATTTAACATGTTTGCATCATGAGGAAAGTAGTCACATTTCTAAAGCGCATACTATTACGGTTCTAAGCGCTTCTCGTGTAGTTATTAGTACCTCAGTCACTGGATTCAATTGCTGATCTGCATATGATAGTGCACACGCTCTGCTCCATGGGGAGTATTCCAGCCGACCACATCTACGTTCGCATCTTACCGGGTGCTTTTTAAATACATCGATGGATAGTTTAAAGTCTTGACAAAGGACATTAGTGCCGTGACAAAATTCTAACCGCAAACCATGTGACACCTCGACAGTATTTTAGCTCCTACTTATGCATTCATGTAAATCACTAGATGTAAACCTGACATCAACATCTTTTTGTTTTTTTCATAGTGTGGTACCATCCCGGTGGGGAGGAGAGAATCCTGAAAGATCGAGACGAATTGAACAAAACCATTGGGAACACCAAGGGTTTATTCATCAATACAATCAAGACTTACGGGGTAAAGAAATACTACAACTTTTATAGCGCTATGTTACCGTACACATCCGGGTCCCAAGCTGGAGAAAACAATCACAAATTTGCCATCGACTGTTTCACATCTGCAATGTCTGCCGACCTTTTTGTGACGAGGGTTTGGGTAACAAATCCATACTCCCTCTAGTGGTGAACCTGTTCACATGGTAGATAGAAGATAAATATATCTCCGGATGATATTGTTTAAATACGATTTCCTTTCTTTTTAGCATGATGATGATTGTTTATGCTCCAAATTATTTCGTGTTTCGGATTAAGAATTACTCTTTGTTCCTGTCATAACTAGTATATACAGAAATTGGTTCCAATTGATATCAGGATGCCATTTGCAGGTCTTTAAAATGATCTACACAAATGAATAATCACTGAGTCTCAAAAAGACTTAATTCAGAAAACAGAAGATGTTTGTTTATCATATACGACAGTGGTCTTGCCGAAGCTAATGCGACTTCATGATAAGGTTTTGTTTATTATAATTATGCAGGTATCTGATGGGTGTCAAGTAGCTCTGATTGTCAAGTCATCAATGAATGAGACAGGGACGTATCAACCTGTTACCCCAGGGGTACAACTCTTCCAACAATGTAGGTTACTGGTATAAAGAGAGAGGCACATCAGTGGCGTATCCAGTAAAGGATGCAGCCGTCAAAATCTGCCCTTCTCCGGTTGAATGTTCAGATCAAGGCAACACGCCCCCAAAGGAAAAAAAGGCACATGATCATAACACCTTTATGTATAGTTCCCCCATTATTTCAACCCTTCTCCGGGTTTGGGCAAGAATGTGCATCCACCGTTTAGCATTTTCTAGAAACGCCCCTGCATACTATTTTGATTAATCAATATGAATCAAGCATCAGAGACAGTAGTAACAGTCCTAAGTAGCGTATTCATCTACTATATCCCCACCCCTCCGTCATGTATGTAAGAATACAAGTCGCAAAAAGGAGCACTTTTCTATTCGTTACTTCTCACAATGCCGCTAACACCCTCCACCCTTTTGTAATTGAATTACAAATATAAAATCTTGAATTTACTTACAAAATATTCTACGTAATGTACATGGGCATCTGGTAAGTTTGGAAGCTTTTGTTTTTTCCCGGCGGGTCGATTCCAGGAGCAGTTTTGTAATGTTTTCAATGCACAGTGAATGGATTTATTTGGCATGTGCAATTGAACGAGGTACATGCATTTCACAAAACATTATTTTATGATACTATAGGCCTCTTTCATAATACACTATTTTATGAAACATAACTTCAAATGATACAAAATGCTACATTTTCATGACGCATTATTTCATAATGAATTACTTTAGACAATAAATTATTCCTCTAGACCAAGAACATGCTGGTCCGGATGATGTCCGTGATAGAGACTACATTCGAATCCGGACTATGGAAAGTGGCGGAACTCGGATCATGCACTTGGTAAGAATAATCATTTTGCTAGCTGTCATCAACAAGACATTAGCAGAAGACTGACGAATGTTAAGATGTTAATACAGGAGATAACTGTAAGGCGGACAATAGGATAGAACAAGGGTACATGACAGAACGCGAAGGAGGTGCATAGCCACCAACACGTTCCGAAGGGACGGCACTAGATGATGATGAACAGAAGGGATAGGCAATTGCCTGAAGAATCGCGAACAAGTAAAAAAAATTGTGTGTTTGTATATTTAAGGTATGCCATATTGGGGTTGTACAAAATATAGGGGTGCTGATTTTGTTCACCCCAACCCTCCTCATAAAACCCGTATAAAACTCGCCAATGATTTTAATGCGAGACATTTCTTTAAAGAATATATTATGCACACATACTGTTAGGTATCGAGAGCACAATTATTTAACGAGTGAAAAGTCTGCATACCTCAGCTTTGCGTATGTGGATGGAAAAAATAGACAATTTGGCCCATTTTCTTTTCTTTGTCTTTTTTAGTTCTTAGTTCACGAGAGATTGTGCACTCTAGTTCAAATACAGTAACTAACAAAACTGCTACTTCTTCCCATTTGTTAAAGAAAACGTAGATATTGCGTTAGATATCGTTCATTAGAATGTATAGAACTCGAATAATTGAAAGGTGTCTTTAATTTTGATAGTATTTACACTATTCTGTGACCATTCTAACATCTATGAGAATTAAATAATATTCACTATCCGAAAATGTGCTTGATCTTTTTTACCGTTTAGGTTGCCGAGAACCAAATGCCCACAGAGAGCAGTACATCTCTGACCAAGCTGGATCGTGAATTCTTAGCACCGCGTTTGCTGGTTACTAAAGTAGGAAAACTTAATGCTTTGTCACCAGATTTATCTTTTCAAGCTGTATTTATGTATGTGTGTTTACACGAGCCACACAAAAGCAAACAATGGCTTTCCTTAAATCTCAAATTCAACTCGAAATCGTGAACACATTTTTTAATATCATACAAATGACAAAGACATAACGTGATCATGATTATTATTTGTTTTAAATTTATTATTATCTCTTCTTACCAGAAAACGATTCAGACTCGCCTTGATGAGTTCTTTGCATGTGGCTTTCCTTAAATCTCAAACTCAACTCGAAATCGTGAACATATGTTAAAATATCATACCAATAACAAAGACATAACGTGATCATGATTATTAACAAAAATATATATATTATTTTCATTTGTGTTAAACCAGAAAACGATTCAGACTCGCTTTGATGAGTTCCTTGCCTGTGGTTTTCCTTAAACCTCAAACTCAACTCGAAATCATGAACACATTTTGTAATATCATACCAATAACGAAGACATAACGTGATCATGATTATTATTTGTTTTAAATATATTATTATCATTTTCTTACCAGAAAACGATTCAGACTCGCCTTGATGAGTTCCTTGCCTGTGGCTTTCCTTAAATCTCAAACTCAACTCGAAATCGTGAACACATGTTAAAATATCATACCAATGACAAAGACATAACGTGATCATGATTATTACAAAATATATATTATTTTCATATCCTTAATACCAGAAAACGATTCAGACTCGCCTTGATGAGTTCCTTGCCTGTGTCTTCAAGAAGCCCGCCGAAACACCACTCACCATCAAATATCTCTTTGACTTCTTCGATAAGATGGCCAATAAGTACTGCGATGAGAAACCCGAGGAGATTGCTGAAGCATGGAAGAGTAACAGGTATTTGAATTGGCTGGGTATCCACCGTTTAGGGTGGAACCAGCGGGCATCGCTCCCGCCTCCTGCTCTCCCCATTTTCGGTGCGATATAAGACTAAGTGGCAAATGTTGATGATATTGGTGATATGTTGCGAAATTCATTGAGGGTACCTCACCCCCCCACCCCTGCTTCTAGTCAAAGTTAGTCAGGTCTAGCTTAGAGGGGCGCCAGTAATTGCCTGCTGATCAGAGTATTAGTACAAATAGTCGAATTATCAAGGTGATTGTAGTGTCACCTTATTTACATGCGCACTGCCCATTGATTGATTCGTGAAAGTCTTTAAGATCGATTTATTCGTTTTTTTTTTTAATTACATCATTCCTTTCCCATTCTCAGTCTACCACTACACTACTGGATGACTACATTGACGCATCCCTCCTACGTCTTTGACATGCGTCAGTCACGGTCTGCTGACCAGAGCGTTTCGGTCTTGGCTAACATGCTGGATAATGCCTGCAAGAAAATCCGCTCAGAGAATACACAGGTCCGTATAGAAATAGACAAGCTGAAGTAGTCATTCTTCATGTGTATTGGATCATTATTCGCCAGACATATTCAAATTCTTTGTCCTACCCAAAGTAGTTTGTTGGAAGATTTCTTATCAAATTTACGTTCTTCAAACACGTAGACTGACAGCTTTGTATAAGGGACTTTTAGATGTGCACGTCGACATAATGGACTACTACGTGTGACGTCCTTTTCAGGCACCGGCATCGGCTTAAAAGGACGTCACATTGCCTGAAAAAGACGTCACACGTAGCAGTCCACTATGTCGACGTGCGAATCTAAAAGTCCCTATTGTCAATGGCAGTCACGGCCTCCTTGAAGGCAGACGACTTTTATCAGATCAATGTCTTCTTTTTTTAAAAGTGATTAGTCATAACAAAACATTTTAAAATGTTTTTCCTAAATGAGTGATAATCAACTGAAACCTACATATTTCAAAAACATAGTGAACATATAAATGTGTAAATTGTCAACATACCGCGCATATCATTCAAATTTTGTTTCTCTTATGTCTATTAAGTGAACTATACAAAAAGACAATCACAGGATATTCAACAATATTAAAACATAAAATCGGGCCAGATTTTCCAAAGTACAGCAACAACAAAACGAAGAAAAACATTTGAATGAATAAGACATACAGCCAGGTCTGACTGGAGTGATAGCTTGTAAGTTTCCAACAACATGTTTGTTTATATTCCGTATGTATAAAATTGGCAATATTGATTAGTGTAGTTTCAACTTCAATTTGATCTGGAGACTCCCAATACCGGTATATTGTTTACTATCAAAGATGCAAGCATCATAACTTTCAGTTGATAGTAATTATTAATAACAACAGACAAAGCAGAATTCACAGTGCAACTACTTTATGAAGTCTGTTTGTAAAAAGTTTACCATTAAACTGAATCTTTGAACCCTCTTTTAGGAGTCTGCCCTCAATCGGGTCCTGTTTTACAGGGATCTTCCAGGCCACATCAGAACCATCGGTGAATACTACGAGAACATCAAAGGGTTGCCGCCACCAACGACAGAAGAACTCCAGGAGGATTTCAACAGAATTACACAGGTGCTGATTAATTGTTGCACTTCTTTAACTTTCTACTGCTTTGCTCGTAGCCATATTCCTTCAACAAACGACACATCCAAACTGATATTTTTCTATGACAGTCTCTTTGCCTATTGATCAGAAAGCTTCATTAGATGTATAGTATATATACTGATAAACTAAAGGTAGCTCAACCATGGGCACTGAAAGTGTAACAAATGAACACATTTTTTAATACGCCGTAGAACTACAATGTATATTATTTTGTATTAATTGTTTTGATGAATGTATTCCTCATGAATTAAGAATTGTTGGCTTGACGTAGAAACATGGCTAGTCTCCTTGCATGACAACATGATACAGACTATATTGGAACTAAATAGCATTCCTTTGTTTGTCTGTTTGTTTTTTCTTTAGGACTTTTCTGGTCTGTTCAGTCGAGTGGCGACCCTCAGCAAGTTGTATGACTTCACATCTCATGACACAGGTCCTCTGGTTAGTAGGCCGATGATTACTTCATGAATGTTTAGCAAAAGTCAGGAATTCTGTTTAGGTGTTTGGTATAATAATATTGGATATTTATATAGCGCACATATCCACCATGCATGGTGCTCAAGGCGCTCCAACTATTACCCCGGCTCTGCTAGGCTGCCGATTTCGGCGCTCACAGCATTTAAGGAATTCTTTCCTACCGGTACCCATTTAACACCTGGGTGGAGAGTGGCAAATGTAGATTAATATCTACAGACCTTAAATGCTCCGCTTGAACTTACCCTCTTCCTTCTTTCTCCCTTCTCTCTCTCTCTCTCGTTTTTATTTCTAGATCTTTTATGATGCTACCAATGTTATTTCGTCATATTGATTTTGTATTTTGATGCTTGTATTTTCTATCATTTCCCCCTTATCCACAGTTGGATTCGATCACAGAGCTGATGCCAAACTAGAGCCTTAGTCATCATCGCACTTTCCAAGCTCTCCTCGTGGTTCATGGAACTACATCGTGATTACGACTTCAAAATGCTTGTATCCAGATGGACTGTCAAAAAGGCGGCAACATTGTGTATAATACAGGAAAATATTGATACTCAGATTTTTGCTCTTTAGTTTTATAAATGCAAAGTACTTTAAGTTTACTAAGGTGATGTGGAAATAAATGTTTAATTACACTAAGTAATCGTTGTGTATTCTAACTTCAGTAAAACAGTTACCATTTCAATTCAAGTCGTATTCTTTTTTCACAGTTTGCTATTGTTTAAAAATTGTAATATCTCCTATGTTTATATATATACATAGTGTAGCCTATATATAGTTTTGGTAAGCCTACTAAACAAAATCGTCAGATTTCCTTTGGTTTTGTTGATTATTAGAAAACAATTAAAAATGTTGAGTGTTTTTCGATTTTTGTCTCTTTTCCTCCCATTTGGTGTTAGATAAGGCTAACAATTTGGTTACATTTAATTTAGATTACCTAGCCGTTTATATCGAAATTACATTTTTTCCTCACGCTGTCAATACAAATTTGAATCGTATCTTTACACATGTGTCATAAATGAACGACTTTCTAGAATAGACTACATTGTTCAAGTGACTCCAAATGCCCTCAGATCGTTTACACATAGGGCAGACCTAGTCCACACTTCATGCATCATAGAATAGTCATCATTCTAGAAAGCCTGTTGTTTGCCCTCTTGGGAAGAATAATTCCAGCTGCGTTCCATTGAATGTCCTGTCTGTGCACAAATAAACAATGATTATTTTTATCAGCACATATCCAGTATTCGTCTTGGTTGGTTTTACAATTTTTGTATGAATAACGTTTATCTGCCTAAACTCACCTTATAGCTACGAACTGGCTTATTGATATTTCTCTATAAAAAAAGGGCTGAGACTACACATGTATTATGTTTTTATCAAAATAGCGGATTGATACCCTTCCGTTTAATACAAATCCCTGGATGTTCATGATTCCAATGCATTATCTTATCAGTATAAATCCTAAACATGAAAGCGTATGCGAATAATTTTGTAATGGTTGTTTTGGTCTTAAATTTGCGAAGAAAATGTTTACATAAGGAAATGTAAAGTTAAAGATACTTCGTCCAAAAATAGAATTTATTCTAAAATACATTAAAGAGAAGGATGAGTTCTGGGAAGAGGTGAACAACAATTTGTGAGCATTTTCATTGTTATTATGCAAATGTGGAAGAACATCAGAGACAAAATGCTCCCTGTAAAGCATGGCTCTTCAAATGCCTTAACATTCTAAATATGACAGGTAAGAGCTTAAAAATGAGGACCTCGGTTTTTGGCCACACATTTGTGTAGTCCCATATACATCTTTCTGAGTACAGTGCTTTAAATATTAACAAAAATTATAAACCAAAGAGTTGATATTCTAGTATGGTATGCCAATATTAGGTAGATCTAACTGGGAGAAATATATCTTTCTAAAGTTAACTCTCCCATGAAGCACCGAAGCCATGTAATCTCTGTATTGACTGAATTATACATGCGAATGAAAATGCATGCTGCAACGGTGCAGCATTTTGTGTATACAAATTTGCTCTACTGTTTTGAGGTGTCGTTTTTAGTTATCAAAAGTGGTGCATGCATTGTAGTTTTCATTAATAAGTTAATGTTTTCCTTATGATCAGTCTTTCATTTAATATTTTTACGAATAGATTTGCTGTACATATCAAGCGAGGGAATGTCAGAAAAAAAGAACTATTGTGTTTTCAGATTAATTGTACCTTAGATTAAAAGCATGTATTCAGGAAAAACTGTTCGTTTTCTGAGAACAAAGGATTAACCAAAATCTGAAAATAATCTAGAAAAGTTAAGAAATTTTTCTTGATCAAGTTTTAAAAATGCTCAGGAATTAAACTAAATAACAATCATGAATATTCCTTTTAAATTTCGCATTTCCCTCTTGTTTGTTTCTCTTGCTTTATTTCTCTTCTTCCTTCTGTTTCCATTCCCCTTCCTGTATTTCTCTGATCAGCCTCTATCTCTCTTTCTCTCTCTCTCTCTCTCTGTATGTCTATCTCTCTATCTGTATCACCTTTTCTGTCTTCAAAGAAAAATTTGGTGTATTTTATCTATAAAATGAGCTGCTCTTCTGTTGTCATAATTGGGTGATAATTAATAATAATAAAGTATCGATTATAACCAGGGATTCTGTGATCCACTTTGTTCATTTCTTTGTGTAAACTGAGTTAGTAGGCACCAATCTTGATGGCTAGCTGAATGACATAAATGAGATCACAAAGCAGTTTGAATGACTAAAGAATAAAAACAGTAAAATAATACAGGATATTATGTTTTAGTTTCAGTTTCAAGTTTTATTTCTGCATTTTCCATAAACAATAACAAAAATAACAATGAATACATTTTAGCAATATAATGATAAGTAATACAAGTAGTAATTCACAAATAAATAAATATAAATAATCAATAGTACAATTAATCGTATTTGAAAAGAAAGAAAAGGGGGAGAATGCAGAAGACCGATATCGTAAGCAGAGCTTGAAATGATACCGGCCTTACAAAAGGAGAAGAGGAGACAGGAAGAAAGAGCGGGTGAAGTGAGTGCTGTGCAAAGTGAAGAGTGCACTGCGCGAGCTCCTCAATCTAATTATAATTTGAACCATTAACTTTGTATGTAATAATCATACATGTAACATGTAAACATATAAGATATATATGAGAAATAAAAAATTATAACATAGTAGCAGGACATAAGATATCTTCGTCTTGTTCAACTGGATATGTATTCTGACAAATAAAGCGCTTCACTTTGCTAGGCAATAGATAATACGTTTATAATCTATTCTAAAACTACGTTATCCAATTCAATACGGCAGTATGGTAATTATGCAATAGACGGCACTACTAATAATAAATGCATCAATATTATTGTACGAGCAAGACCATTTTCATTATTTTCGGTTCACTTCAAATAGATTGATCAATATAGGTTAGTTTAGAATAGGTATATGGGAATCAGGCGCGGATCCAGGATTTCTTAGAGGGGGGGGGGGGGGGGGGGGGCCAATTCTTTTTTCTTTTTTTGCTCCCGCAAATTTGAAAATCGCGCCTGCCGAAATTTCGCTTTGTTGGGGGGGGGGGGGGGGTAGTGAGCACTAAATTTTGTTGGGGGCCGGTGGCACATGCCCCATGTGCCCCCTCTAGATCCGCCACTGGGAATATGTAAAGGGAGAGCATGAAGGTCACATGACTGCTAAACAGTGTTCCAGTACATAATACATTAAGATTGTATATCGCAAAAAATCTAAAATGATAATAATGATAATAGTAATAAATTATGACGATAATACTAATAATTATAATAATAATACTAACATCAATAATAAAAATTAAAAAAATGAATATATACTTTGTAGGATATTATATGACTGGTAGGCGAAAGTATCGAAAACATCCTTACTATAAATATATCCGGGTATAAATAAATGCCTTGATATAATTGTACTTATATTATGGAACTCTCGTTACGATATTTAATTCTCTTCTTAAAATACGTGACCTAACCACTTGTTTTGTTGATGTTTCCCTTTGTAGGCGCCCCCTTTTTCTAGAAAGTGCCCTTTTTTATTTGTGCCCTCTCCCTATTTTGAAAGACGCTCCGCCAAGGTGTGGATATACGGGGGGTGGGGGGGGGGGGGCGACGGGCCCAGCCCCCTGAACTTTTTGTTGTTGTTGTTGGTTAAATTAAAAAAAAGGTTTATATAATTTGTAAGTTAGTGTTTACACCCCCCCCCCGCCCCTAAGCAAAAATAACGGTCTGCGCGATTTTCAGATTTCCGGGGGCAAAATTGAAAACAAAATTATGCTCATTACCCCCGTTCTTATAACTCGGTTAAAACGCTTCATAGCAACCTCCGTATCGATCTATTATTTGCCATTCGGTTAAATGTAATTTTGGGTACGGTCTCTTTTCGGTCCCATCGATGTAAGTGGGGTACACATCTCAAAACCCGACCTCCATACCGACCGATTCTTACCCTAGTCTGTACGCACAGAATCTTATTTGACATTTGAACACAATTTTTAAAAGCCTTGAGCAGGGCCTAGCTCTGTCATTTTTTGGCTTTGTCCGCAACACCTGAAGTACAGAGTCATTGTACTTTGCTCTCAGCCTAGTCTATCAGTGCAGATATAGTTACGCATTGCGAATATACATGGGTTTGTGCCTGCACACTATCTTTTGGTCATTGGAGGGAGGTCATATAATTGTTTGATCGTTCTGCTGTCGGTCTGGCGTCGGTCTCGTTGGTGTGACCGGTCTCTCAATCATAGCCATGCATGTCCTAACGTAGAAATGTTATGCGGCATGTATACAAAGTCATAGACTGTATCATGATTAAGAAGTAAAAATATAACAATGTTAGGCAATTTACCAAAGTGAAAAAAAGAATTTGAACAACGTGAGAATGAGGATTAGTTCCTTTCCTCATCTTGAGATAAGGCACGTTTCTAGATTCTCCTAACATTTTGATGCGTTAAGTTGTTGGGTTACTTTTCCGACGATTTAAAAACCTCCTCTAAAATATTTTGTTCTGTGACTTCCTGCTCATCCCTATTCGAAATTTACTGAATCAAGCATAAATATAGAAAATCTTGTTTGACAAAACAGCAGGAAATAGATATGCATATTTAAAATCAAAGGCAGGCAACCGACCGCTATTATACACACACAAAACAAAATCAAAATACAAATGTCAGCATCCTTCCGGTCTATTATCACAAAGAGCGAGTATGTGATGAATAGAACAAATCGCTTTACAAAATATTAATTACCATCACCTGTACAAATATATATATATATAATTAATGCATATCATACAGCATTCCTGAAACTGGAGGCTATATAAACATGCAATCACATGTCTGATCACAGGTAGAGGAGACAATACAACCCACTTTATGGTTCCAAGGGTCACATGAATCGATGTTAAATTTTGTGTAATTACGTCAGAATATCTCCCACGATGGAGGTATTTGACTTCAGATCATGCCAATAGTTATTCACTCATCTATGACATATTTTTCTATACCTATTCAACGGCGCTGTTGATCGCTGCCTTGAACTTTTGCGAATGTCATGCAAACTACATTTAAAGGAAAATGCAACCTTAAAATACAACTACTTTAAAAGAGAGCATTAACAACCACAGAAGCATATCAGTGAAAGTTAAAATAAAATCGGACAAAGCAGAATCAGAATTTTTGAAAGTAGTCATTACTATAGCAATTGGCACTTCAAATTGGCTTAATCGGTTTTATCACTGTGATGTAGTGTCATATAATTTTCCTATTTGTTTCAACACACAAAATGACTAAAATGTCGTTTTCAGTTGAATATGTTGCACTCATGAGGGTCTTTTCTTTTTTGTGGACCTATGATAATATTTATATAATATGCATGCTTATCAATTTCCATTTTCATGTTTGATCTTTTTAATACAAAGTTGCCTCTTATTTTAAAAGGGTAGTCTAACCTTATAGAGCAAGCTACTCCACGAGACACAAAAGGTGACAAAAGGTGACAATTTTGACAAGGTCAAATTTCATTTTCTTTTGTGTGCAGTAAAGTTTGGAATAGATTGCATATCAATGTCAGACTAACAAGGTATATCACAGGTGTTGCCTATCATTAGTTACTACAAATCTCTCTATTTACATATGACCTTTGTTGAATAGGGCTCATTCCATTACGGTGTGGGAAAAATGAAATGTAGGTTTGTATTTTTATCAACTTACCCATTATCAAATCACACGCATATCATTTTATGCCTGCATAGATAAGTTACCACTCAATCAAATGAACAGGAAAGTAGGAATGCTTATTCAAATACTGAATATTGCTCCTGTATATAATAAAAATAGAAACGCTTACTGTTAAGGAATGGTACATTCTAAAAGCGGAAGTACTGTTACTTTAATCGAAGCATGTTCAGTAACTGTTGCAGATCGACATATGATCAAACCTCTTCATCAGATTGTTGATAATTGCCGATTCTACCTGACATTAATTTTGCCTTCTGTTGAAACTACCACTAAGGGTGAGTACTTATTGACCATTGATATTTGGATATTGAAATGACTTTCACATTTTCTGCAAATTATGAAAATTCACTACAGTGCGTACCACAAAAAGGGCATACTTTGGTAGCTTATGATTAAAATTTCATAAAGTTCTGCAACTGATGAAAATGCACTACAGTGCGTACCCCCAAAAAAGTGTACACAACTTTGGTACCTTATGATTAAAAGTTTATTATCAATTTGAATCTATTTCACGGTATAAAGAATAACACGTTCCTGTCTAATGGTACCTTATCCACATTTCTCTGCCACGGACGACTCAGCACCAATATCGTTATAAACTGCTGTCAAAATCTTGTCTACTCATCGATAATTAAGAAAGAAATATCCAGCTCGAGGTTAATTCATTGTACATGAGTTTATAATTGATTATGTTTAGTATCCACTTAACTATGCACCCAGTACCTGAGGCTTTCTACCTGGAAGTATTGGTAGGTCTAATCGACTTCATTTACTTGGTTCAATCACTTGAACCCCAATCCAAGGGTTGTACGTTCGAATCCCTGCCCGGAACTAACGTCCTTTGGCAAGACATTAATCCACATTTTCCACTCTCCACCCGGGTGTACATGGATAAATGGTAATTGGTGAGGTAACGCTAATTGCAGGGCCCTAGGAAGAACACCATTAATGAGACTTTCCGGGGTAAACAAATTCATTATTTTGATAAATTATATTCATTTTATTCTTAATGTATCTTCTTTTAATCTTTACAGATTAGGTGAACATAGAAGCCTGCAGTGCTGTAAATCTCTACAGGCATGGCTTGGAAAGGTTTGGAAGCGTTATTGCTCTTTCTGATCCTCATATCATGCCAAACTCGGTCCATCCAATCAGCTCCTCTCTCCTCCTACCTGGTATCATCCTTTACCCCTCCTGACCCCGACTCCACCCTACTATTCAACCACATCGCCATCAACAACATCACTGGAGATATCTATATTGGAGCACGTGAGAGGCTCTACCAACTCGACTCGGAACTAAATCTCAAGCACACGGTCAATACTGGACTCTGCCCTTCGCCAAATGATGAGAATGTCAATGATAATAAACTGCTTGTCGTCGTGATAACACCAAAGAACTATTCGCTCATCACTTGTGGAGGCTGTGACGGTTTCTGTGAGTCAAGGAGCTTGACTAATATATCACATGATGTAAAGGGGTATAATCCAGCCGATTCTCAGAGAGTTGTGACAACAAATGATGTTCCTACTGTTGGAGCTGTTGTTCTGGGTGCTGACTTTGTAGATGATGTTGAGGGTACAAATGAAAATTTTTATCTCTTCACAGGGGTCAGTGATGGCCAAAGTTCCTTCATTTCAAAGCGCAATGTTTTATACCTGAATTTTGTGCAAGGAATACAACGATTTTCTAGCCTGACTGAGAATGTATTCAAACATCTTATTGCTTACAGGGATTATCTGTACTATTTCATATCTAGAAGAACCAGTATGTACATCGGACGTCTGTGTCGTAATTCACTAGACCAGTACTTTGAGTCCTACACAGAGATAGAACTACAGTGTGGATCTCACAATATGATCCAATCTGCTCATATCGGACCAGCAGGACCCCAGCTAGCTGACGCATTGACTATGAACAGTACGGATGCCTTATTGTACGCGGTCTTTTCAAATGAGGGCTCATCTGCCCTATGTGTCTATGAGATGAGTGATGTCCAGCAGAGCTTTGACGTTGCTGTCTTAGGATGTATCCACGGAACTAGCAATGGCACAACGAACAGATACCTGCGTGGTAGCATGTGTAGTGACTATCCAGTAAGCCAATGTAAACAATAATTAACAGAAATATGAAAGTTATAATGTGTCAGTTTTTCTTAAATAATCTAACAGATATAGTCTAACGGTAGTATCCGCAATGTGTAACATGGGTGTTGTAAATGTATGCTGAGAAATCGATTTGCCATAGCTTTTTCATAAAATTAAAAAAACCATCAATTCACAGTAAGCGGCCCTGCTTTTTTGATCATTCAGGGACGAATCCATATGGAAAAGCATCGAGGCTGAGTATCGCATTTCGCGTGACATATAGCCAAATATATATGATAAGCTTTCTGGTAACCCAATTTGCCCTTCCATATCCAAATTACGAGTCAATTCGTGTATCGTTTAATTTACAAAATCGTTTTCAAACTGAGCATGATTGAAAAGTACCATTACCTTTACAGCTAATCTTTACTTGAGGCCAAGTTTGTAAAAATAATACAGTAAAAACACATGGCGAGCAGTGCAGCATATCACTCAGGCGTTGTAAATGTTGTATCAAAGCACAGTGGCTGAGTCTATAGGATTAATCCATTGCACTTCCCTTTCACTTCCAATAACCCTAGTTACCTTTAACAAAAAATCTACATACACAATTACTCTAGGAAAAGAATTCGGTATCACAACATATCTGCGTCTGTGTCATTGTTTTTTTACAGAAAGCTACGTGGTGACTATGGATGCGTTCAGCTTTTTGAGTTTAAACAAGTTTAGTCACGCAATGTATTTTGGGTTGTATTCGCAAATTCATAATGATGTTCTTTCTGGTAGTATCCTCCCGCTTTCATTTTGTCAGATTCAGTCTAATGTGTTTAAGTGTACATTCAGTAGAAGAGTATCCTTAGACCCTAACCCATCATCACCATTATAAATGTAATATCCATCATGTTTACCAAAGAGAGAAAGAGAGAGACAGCGCGCAATAACAGTCATTTACATATGCAGGGGCTTATGAGATGCGTGATTCTTCTAAAATGTGATAAATCCTTTCCTTTTTCTTTCCTGACAGCTTTGGTTATCACCACCAGATTCTGTCCAGTGTACCGCATATTTTAGAGATGGAGATGTTTGGAACACTTTGCACAGGTATGCCAGTGGAACGGTTCCCCTCTCTGCCTCACCCATCATCACCATGCCTGATGTGATACCCACCTCCATAGTGACAACTACAGAGAGACAACATACAGTGGCATTCATAGGAGATACGCAAGGGGAACTCCATAAGGTTTGGTACCTTCCACAATATAAATAGATCATCAAGAGAAATGTACCTGCTGATATTGTAAGATGCCATGACAAATAAATAAACTAGATCGTATACAGTTAACTCTCTTTGTTGGTAAAATGTATGCATTTTTTGTATCCATCCGATAGGTTTCAATACTTTGTCAACTCACAAAACCAATGTATCCTAAATGTATTTTCCCAATATATTTACCCTTCCGCAGAACAAATTTATTAAAGATAATTACCTATATCTCGGCCGTACAAAGGTCACATAAAATGATGAGCATAATTATAGCAAGATATGATTGGTATGTCAATTTAATACAAAAACACTAAAAAAGAAGATTATCTTCAATATCTTATATCTTTCTGTTTAATACTGTATTAAACAGATAGATATAAGATATTGATATTGCATTCGAGTACTGATCAAAAAAATGCCTAATTACTTAAAAATCTCATTTTATCTTGCTTATTAGGAACAAATTGAAAACACTGCACGTTATTTTATTCGTGATTTTTCTAAATAGTTGAACATAGTGAATAGTTCATGTGGCTACGTATATGAAGATGTCTTTCTTGGAGGTGGATCTGTCTTACAAAAGATGTTCCTTGATGAATCGACAGAGCTGCTCACCCTTGCTACAAGTTCAGACGAAGGTTCAAAGGTAAGACTCTTCAGAAAGATACAATCTAAATGTGATACATACGGGCATACTCATTTGATATTACATGGTTGCAGTAGAAAAAACACGAAACTCTCCCGTCATTTAGTCGTAAAAACAGGGCTGACCGGGACACTCTTTCATTGTTTTTGTTTATTTGCATTTTCTTATGCATCACTGTGAAAAATAACGGATGTTGTTAAGCAGTCAGTCCCAATAGCGGTCTACCACTGTTTCCAAAAGTAATTTTGGGCGCAATTGTTAAGCAAAGCCAAGAGGGGCCGTATAAATGATATATGCATTATGCGTGACCATGTGGTGTGCAAATATTTTTAAAAGTCAATTCCATCAAAGTTTTAGTCATTGTTAACTGTATATTAGCCAGACGTTTCATTGTTCAGAGGAATGAAATTAACCAGCAACGTGAGAATTATAAAATATTTATTATGCCAATATAAATTATTGCCAGCTATAAGATTTCCTGTAAAATCAACAGGGATGTTCGCCCATTTTGTCGATAGTGGAAAACCACTTGTTCCCCCTCATTTTTCAAACGTCTTAACTGTTTAAAGATAAAATAGAGTTCTGGTTTTAAAAAAAAAGGAAAATGAATTCTCACAGAATCAAACGAAACTTACACTGAATGTTCAAGATTACAAATACATGTCATTTGCCAAACAATTTTGGTAGAAAATGACTTCTGGCTGAGTAATGAGCATAGACAGATTAGGAAATCAAGGTAAGTAGCCCCGACATCATTTGTGAAGTCCCATATACATCTACCTGTGTACAGTGCTTGTTACTTTACCATGACTGGGCCAAATTTATTATGATTTTGATGACTCCAGAACCTTGCAGTACACACCAATACTTACACGCTACATGATCAACCTTTTCTGATCCATTCCACACCTTTCCTTTCACAATGCAATCGGATGACCAAAACTCACCTTTATCTTTAAATGTGGCGAATCTGTCGATTCTTCTAAAATGGATGTGTAGCTTAGATGAGGTTTGTTTCTACATACATGCCCACTACCGCATAGGCATTTGTTTGACTTTCAAAGGCTAAGCGTCTCTGGCATATGCTTAAGGAATCCTTTCTTTTTATGAACCAATTTTTCTAATCGTTTTACTGCCATGATTACAGGGACTTCTTGAAGAAAATCGATTATTTACGAGCTTCTGTAATGCTTGCCCGACACAGCTACTAGTAATGTATGGACGGTAGAAGCCATCTATGCTATCTGACATTGTATGTGAAATATTACCTCCACACTATGTTTTTTTTTAAAGGAACATCCATAAAATATCTTAGTTGTAATAGAGAATAACTTGACAGCTGATCTCAGCATCGATATGACATCTGACATTATTGACTTGCTTTAAATTTTTATTTTCATATGATGAATCAGGTTCTCACGTTGGGTTTAGTCAACTGTGGCCAGTACCAGAGCTGTGGGGAATGCATTGGTGAGGAAGGAGGAAATGATGGAGACCCTTACTGTGGATGGTGTACTCTAGATGCAAGGTGAGTTCATCGTATAGGAGAATGATGACATTTTTGCCCGCTCCCTTTCTCCAATTAACTTGAGTTAAAGACATTCAAAATTTATACTTTTTCAAAATTCCGCACAGCAATCGGTCGAGGGACCCATGGCGTTGTCAACCCTTAGAGAAAACAACAAATTCTGATTTCACTTTTGCTATGTTTATATCTTGATAATTCTGTACTTATAAGGCTACGTGAACAAAAGAGCACCTTCTCAAATCATCTTTATTCCTATTTATCATTTTCTACCTTCCCACACCCTTTCCTCTTTAAGATGTACACGATACGAGGCGTGCCCCTTCCCTGACGAGTCAACTCGGTGGTTATCTTACAATGCATTGCAATGTGTATCCATCTCAGATGTCCATCCTGATCATAGACTGCCTTATCAAGAAACAGAACAAGATGTAAGTCGATGAAATGAAATATTGATTTTCACTCATTATATATTGGGACTTCATGTCCATCCAAACCAAATTGTGGATCGCTGAATATGAAACTAAAGAATTGGCTGAAATTCTGATACGTCTTTCCTTAACTAGGAGTATCGGCAACTGGATTATGCGTCGAGTTTTCGTTGATGCTTTAAGTATTAACACCCTGGATAAATCGTGATGCAATAAGAATGCTTTTTGTCGCTATCAAGAAAATGAACATGTCAAACAAATCCTGTCTTTTTTTAAACAATCGACCAACCTTAGACATAGAAAGTCGAAGAAGTGACATTTTATTTTGACCACATTATATGTTAATAGTTATGCCGCGATATTTAACTTAATAAGTATGTTCCCCATCTGTTGTATGTCAGACATAAAATCTTATGTACATTATGTTTACATGCGATAGATCACCATTACCGTTCAGCAGCTACCAGCTCTCAAAGCCAGCCATCAATACCAATGTGCCTTCGACTCCTACCAGGTCAATGCTGATATTGTCACTGCCAATACAGTCATGTGCGTTTCTCCTCCTGCGAGGGAATTGCCTACGATTCCAGGAGAAGGTATTGAAATATATCAATTATCTCTCGGTTACTTTATTACCCTTTTAAAATCCAAATTTTCACTATTTCTACAGTATATGACGTGATTCTTCTCTTGGCTCAAAATGTTCCCACAAGATCGTCGTAGTTTAAATGTTAAGTTTGCGAAACCTGGAAGTTGTAAACAATGATCCACATACCACAGTCGAGGGTTAACACAGGACTAAAACAAAGAGTAATCACAATGCAAAAACAAGCATGCGAACATCCAATTTAATTACGTCAGTACGGCGCATATGGTCGAAGTTTAAACCCACGATATAAGACTTCAAAGGCTGTCATTTTAGAAGTATATTGCTAGAAGAGTAGAAGAGTAGAAAAGTTGATTGAAACTTTGGAGAAAATCCTAAACTGAAAAAGGAGGTTCATACGAGATATAAATGGGATACTGTGGTTTCCCTTTCTATTATCTTTGCATTTATTTAGTACTGAATATCGAATGTATTTTTTCCTTAATATCACTAAAGATTTTGCTTTATTACACTTTACATCAAATGATACTCCTTTGATAGTATGTTGATGGGGGGGGGGGGGGGGTTAACAAATAAACAAGGATTGCAAAAAAAAAATGAATACTAAATAAACTAAAACTACGTCACCTTTGAAAAGTGCCAAGATTTCGACGACATATATTACATTATCCCAACGTGATTCCTATCGGCAATATATAATAAGGTACTGAAATTTACCTTAAGAATTCTTGAACAACTTTGCAAACGTTTTATCTATATTTTCTTCTTTTATTTACATTCAGCGGACCATGTAACATTGACACTTTCTATTGTCTCAACGGAAACTGGAGTGAGCTTTGTGAGCACGGATTTTATATCGTTTGACTGCACCCTTCTTAAATCGTAGGTTTCTACGTTTTATAATATGCCAACTCTGCTTTTTTTTATAAAGAGATACTTATTTTTACTTACTGGGCAAGTCAAAGGTAATTTGTCCCATACTTTTACTGACTACATATTTGATTAAGTATTTGTGATGATTTTATCAATTTTACAATCCTATGCTAGCTTAAATCAAAGCAATTTCATGGATATTAACAAGATCAATTCAATGTTATATGATTTCACTATTCCATCGCACTTGGTAACATACTATGGGCCAATAGCCCCCCCCTCTCCCTTGCCATTCCATCATACGCAAGTGGCTTAATCTCCTATCTTTACAATGGCTATAAATCAAAATATCATTCTGACGAGCTATAAATTTAAATGTGAGTTATGAAGTGCAAAGTTTAGGAATAGATTAAATGAGTTGAGGTGGCCCGACATTTGCTTTGGCATACATTGCTCTACGCTTTATTTCGTCAAATACATAGGATTAGGGTTTAGGGTTGCAATTGGGTCAGGTTCAGATTTAAGCTTATGTTTAGTCCAAAGTTAAAGTTTAGAGTTTGGTTAGTGTAGGATATTGATTGCGTCATAATATTCACCGAGAGAATGTTGTACAACTAATTTCAGATAGGTAGGCGATCCAAGCAAAGACTCTTAATTGTTAGCATCACAGACTTAACATCGTATCATTCTTTAAGTTCCAGCAATTTCTTTTTATTTGTTTCTTGCAGTTGTTCCTCTTGTGTGACAAGTCCTTGGTCATGTGACTGGTGTGTTTATGACAACATGTGTACACATGATAGCAGCTCATGTCAGCCGGGAGAAACAGTGGTGATTGGAGAAAATGTAAACAGATTTGTTAACCTTGAATAAGTTTGTCTCTCCCCCTCTTTGAGTCAATATACATTTCAATCATTTTACTGAAAAGAGCGTATGTTGAATAGGCATCTAAGTTATTCGTATATCACGTCAAGGTGTTCTCCTCTTGTTTTCACCAAATGTTAAAACTAAGAATGTCTTTATTTTTTAATTTCAAGTTCAAGTAATGGAAACATACATTAAAATACAAAATAGCGTGAGACCGAAGAAATGCGCAAAGGTAGGCCTCGTAATTGGGCAAAATGCAAAGATATAGGCTTACTTAAATCAGTAGACTCTGAATTTGAATATAATTTGTGCCTTGAAATAATGCCATTCAGCAAATCCTTTCAATGGAATACCAATACCATACACACACACTTATTGACAATAAGCTACAGGTGCAATGTGTTTGATTTTTTTTCTTTTGTATCTTGTATCTAATTTATATTTTGAAGAACGACGTAGGTTTTGGAAACAAAGGCCAGAGTTATTGCCCTCAGCTTTTGGCGACATCAGAACGTTTTTTCATACCAGTTAACATTCCTTCTGGTTACTCACTTCTAGCAAATAATCTACCCACAGAGCAGACTAAGGTATGAACATCATCCTATTTGTGCTACGATGATTGTAAACTTTACATACTACTACTACTACTTCTACCACCACTACTACTACTACTACTACTACTGAAATTACTACTACTACTACTCCCATTACTACTCCAACTGCTGATGCTACTACTATAACAATAATAAGGCATTTTACCACTCCCAACGCTCCATTATTGTTAGCCGGCTTTAGCACGGCATCCAATACAGCGCTCAAGAATTGTAACGAATGGATACCTACCTGGAATTTATTTTATAACTTACCTGGAGTAGGTCGAGTGTGGCAAAATGTGGAGTACTTTCTTGCAACAAGGATTCGATGATTAAATAATCTCTGACAAAAACATGAACATTTTACAAGTTGTCATCTCGCTAAATTAGGAAACGACTTTTTATCAGTTTAGTAATTTGACGATCTTGACCACTACTTTCTCCTAGTTTATTTTGGTATTGCATTGATTGAAATGTACTATTTTTTATCTTTATTACCATCTTGTACTTGTCATACCTGTCTATTTGGCTCACTATTGTATATTTACTGTATCTATAACTTTATTGTATTACTTGTAAACATGATCAGTGTTTGTCCTTGAACCTTTGAATCATGTATATTTACATGTCTTTTTAAAACGAAATAAATAACAAAACAAAAAAACAAAAAAAATTCAATTTAATATTTCATCAGGTCCAGTCGGTTGAGTGCATTCTTCGCATCGATGGAGTCGGGATACGAGTACCAAGTTCCGCCTTCAATGAAAGTTACATTGTCTGTAGTCCTGAAGAGGTAAATATGTGTTTGGACCCTTGGAAGAACAATTCTTCATTATCTATCATCAATATTATTCATATTACGTGAAATTGATATCTTGAGGATATGTTTCCAACCAATGTAGAATAGTATCTAATCCAACTTCATGATCAATATTAGTATAAAGACTGTTAACATAAAATGTTTGATGTTTGATGTTTCTTTCATCCACGCCACACAAAAAGAAATAAACCTATCCTTTATTTTCCCCTATCCATCATTTTTACCCCCCCCCCATTTACACTAACGAAGACATTCGCATTACACCTGCATATCAATTGAACCCTAACACTATCTTTATTTGAACCTTTTATTTCAGTACATGTTTAATGAGGACATCCTCGAGAAGAATGTAAGCGTCTCGGTTCAATGGAATGGGCAATACGACATAGATGACCCGACAGACACATACGGTAAAATACCCTTTTCGTTATTACCAACACATTTCCCATCAATTCCAAAATACGCTTTGGCTATGCAATTGAACAAAACTGTCGCCGCAGATCTTTTTTAAAACGGTGAAATTATCACTTTGAAAACATTCCTAATGCGGGAAAATATATATATATATATTTTTTTTTTTTCTTTGACGATTTTTTTCTTCTATTCCATCAAGCATTTAATTTTATAAAAATCTACTTTTAATGGTTAGGAAGAAAGTTCAAAATTAGTTCAAAATTAATTACCATTTTCAATTGAGACTTCACTATATGGTCTTCATTTGCAAATTCACCTGGAAGATACTTTACACTTGAATAAATGTCTTGAATCATTTTATCATAGCTTGGAAATATAAGAAAGGAATTTAAAAACATGCATTAGACTCAGGAATCGACTATCTTGGTTTGAATTATAAAAATAATAATATAAATCATAATTATGTTTTCTTCTTTTCCATTTAAGTGACCCTGTACAAGTGTTCAGTTAACGGTGGAAGTTGCAGCCTGTGCCTGTCAGAAGGAGCAACCCCTTCGATCTTAGGCTGTGGTTGGTGTGATGATGACTGCAATGTCATTCGGAGTGATGTTTGTCAGAATAATCAGTTTCTCAGTCAGAATGACACCAAGCTCTGTGCAGCACCAGTAATCAGTGACGTAAGAAAATAATAAATCACTACCAAGTGTATGAATACTTACCTGTCATCAAACACATTATGCAAGGTCGTCTAATATTATGATGATAATTTAAATAACAATAATTTGTAAATTGTAATACGTGAGATTTGTAAGTCGCCACATCCATTTGATATCATATGCTCAAGACGCATGAAATCATTCATTATTGCGTGTGATTTATGTGTTATAATTGTATAAATGCACTTGAGTCTTACTTCCAAATATCAAATAGACATGCATGATAAACATGATTGTACAAACAATTATCAAACTAATCATACAAAATATTATGCATGAGAATTTAATCTTGTGGTTTTCTCCATAGTTTTATCCCTTGTCAGTTGCTATCAACGCTCAAACGAGACTAGAAATTACGGGAACTGACCTAGGAGTAGAATTTGACGATGTACTGGAAATTGTCATTGGAGACTTGATGTGTAGTCTGACTGACATGGGTTCATTCTATCAGCCAGGACAGAGGTAAAAGCAACAAACACAGATTTATTTTGTTCGATGTAACCTTGTTTATTAACGTCTCATAAATGGCCAAGGAATTGTTACAGTATTTGTTCCTTCATGATGTTGCCGTCATCACCAACAGTCTTAGAATGCTATACATGTATTTATGTTGGCAATAAATTCTGCATCAAATGGTTTAGCGTGTTAACATTCTCGTTTACTCTTATTTGGGCATGTTCCAAGATATATAAAGAGTTTCTTTTATTTCAACACATTAAATGTGTTACATACATGACAGTTTACGTCATAGGGATTCATGATGATATCTTCGCAAGAATAACAAGAAAAACATACAAAAATAACATGAAAAGACAAGTAACGAAAATAATTTGGCTGCAAAAGATGTATATGTCAAATGACCAATTGTCTGATTCTCTTGTTGTTGACAGTGTTAGCTGCATGACTGGTTTATCTACTGGAGTCATCTCAGGACGTATTGAAATCACAGTGAGGTCTGGTGAAAGTATTAAGACTGGAGAAAGTTCTACAGAATTCTTGTACAGGGTGAGTGCATAATAAATCGCCTAGTTTACTTTTACTTTTATACTCTGATATCGGGCTTTGAGAGGAAATTATCGTATTAATTTAATACGACATGATAACACATTCATCCGTAACCTACTTCTTATTGAAACGATTTATACGATAAAAGTAATTTTCTTTCTAGGATCCCATTATATCAGGGTTTAGCCCCACGGAGGGGCAGGTAGCAGGAGGTACAGAGATCACTGTTACTGGGATGTATCTCAACACAGGAAGGAACATTGAAGCTAGTTTCGGAGAAGCACAATGCAACAATTTGTGAGTATCACTTATATGTATTATGTACATTAATGTTAAAATTTTGCTATACATATTTTCAGTAGCATTTATTATGTGTTGTTAGATAAAATTGGAAAAGTGTAGATGTTTTTCTATATTCTTTGTTCTTTTTTTCAATTATTGTACAAAAATGGGGAGATTGTAGATGAATTGATCGATGCACTTCGAATCTCATTTTACTGATGGGAACATGGGAACATGGGAGGATATTTGTTATGGGAATGGATTGTGGAATCTATAAATTTAAATGTAATACAAATCCAAAAGTACAATTTAGAAAGACACACAGACAAGCGCGCACACCCACACATACAAACACCCATTGTACCCACGCACACCTACATTGATCGGTCAGAGAAACTCGCTTTCATAAGCAGTACCAATAACTGTAGATAACACGTCAAAAGCGTCGTAAGTTAAGATTTATCTCCCGCACCCCGCCAGCATGATATATAGAGTTTTAATGAAATGCAATGTGTTCAGGAGATAGATATAACATTCTGAATGATTCATGATATCAACATGCCTGTTTCAACGTCTTAGAAATTTTCTTATATTTTGTCCTAATGTATGAATGTATATGTAAAATTTCAGGATTGTTGACGATACGACTGTACTGTGTATCACAAGCAGCTTACAAATGAATGAACAGATCGCTGTGCCCTTGACCATGACATTTGATGGACTAGTAAAACGGTTTGAGGACTACAGCTTTATCTACAACCCAAACCCAATAATTAATGGCAAATACAGAACCGAGTCCATCTTGTCGTAAGGAACCATATCTTTATTCTTGTACCAAACGAGAAAATGATAGTCTGGCAATGTTTTATCATTATATTCTTTGGCATATTATGTGATTTAATAATTTGTTATCAAATATGTTTAAAGTCAATAGTTTATAGTGTTCATTAGGCTTGTGACAATGTACTAAATTGGTGTGTTAAACTCTAGTGGGACATATAGACAACAGTGTACGAAGGGAATGAAACTAAGCATTTATAACTGCATCTAAATCTCTCTCCACTTAGATGGTTTAGATATTAATATAAATATTTTCCCAGACAAATCTAATATGACGTGAATAATAATCCATGAAATTATTGTGGTCAGTTCTCAAAGTGACACTTTCTTAACATAGCTGCGTAAACGCAGTATAAATGTTCTTTCAATAGTCTGAAACGTGTGAAATTTCTTGTGTTGATACAGAGGAGGTCTCGATATCAAATTGACAGGACAAAGATTTGATCTCATCCAGGAACCCCGTATAATAGTTTCGTCACTTACAACAGATGCTAGTAACTCTAAGGTATTTATTTATTAGTCTGCTATTTGTTGTTTGCTTATTCACAAAGCAGACGTAGTCTGTTAAAAAATTGCAGAGACACCATCATTAACATACCACTCTTAGAGCGTGAACTTCCCAGGAATCGAAAGACCTCGATAAAGACAGGCCATGCAACCCTTAGACAACTTCTTGAGCCAAAAAAAAAGAAGGTCCCTAGACAGACGATGTCGGTCTCGAGGACTGTCAATCGCGTGGATGGTCCCGTAGACTGATGGTATACTCGGATGCCCCTTTTTGTGTGATGAATTTGCTTTATTCGTACCGCTTTCGTTCGGACGTTACAATCAACATTCGATACCTATATAACCTTATGTTACATTAAGCTCATGATTCATCCGGTGCCTTAGACAATAGCGAATCAGGAGATCTCCTTCTATTACTTGATTTATAATTCATTATTAATAAACTCTGATTTATCTATTCATTTTGATTCAAGATGTGTCGATTTATGTTCCACAGCTCTGCAATGGAACGGAAACTATTCTCATCTGTCCAACCCCAAGCTTTCCTGACGATGGTATCTCTACCAGAAGGAGACGAGCTACAAATGGCGTTATGACAGCAAATCTGACCTTTGACTTTGATGGATACATCGTCGATGGCGGCTTGATAGAGTACTACCCAGACCCTATGTATGAAAGCTTCAGTGGGCCAAACAGGATCTATGCGAGCAGTAATGGACGACTCGATATTACAGTGAGTGTTGAAAATACCCTGTAGTAGCGCTGCCCTGCCTGAATATAAAAAATTTTGAACAAAAAAACTACATGAATTTTCATTTTTATTGTTATCTAAAAAAAAATGTATAACAAAATTCGCATGGACAAATGATTTACTCACAACTGAGCGGACAGAACCGACATAGGGTACGCAAAACGCTCATCGTAATCGCAGTTCTACGGTGTACTGTCTCCTCCAGGCATGATTCTGGCTTAGAGCCAGAATCATGCCTGGAGGAGCCAGAGAAGTGCGGTGCAGAGTCTGCAGCTGGATTCGCAAACCTGCACTGCGCGTGCTACGTGGACCTCATTTAAACGCGTTTACAAATGATTGTGCGTTTATGCTTACCCAGAATCGCCGATCCAAAACGCACCTTTTTGTGAGTTTACATCGGCGATTACGATCGCCGTTTTTCTGTGATTCTACAAAAATGAGAAGGGACGCAACCATGTTTTGAACTAAATGCGTAACAAATGCCTCATTCTGGCCAAAAAAAAGTTGAGCATAAACGTACCAAAACAGAAAATAGATATAAAGCATTAATACGTTAAGGTACATAAAATAGATGAATATACGTAGTAATGATCTTGATCTTGAAAGAGAGTTGATGCCTTTGAAATGTGGTGCTGCAGGAGGCTGCTGCAGGTGTCATGGAAAGATAAAGAGACAAATGTGTGGGTCCTGGACAAGATTGGAACAGACTTGACCATCAGAAGGGGAATCATGGAGAGAAAACTAAACTATTTTGGGCACATTGTTAGGAGATCTAAAGGTGTTGAGAAGCAAATACTGCAAGGAGCAGTCGAAGGAAAACGGGGTAGAGGCCGTCCACCAGTATCTTGGACTGATGATATTAAGAAAGTGTCTGTACAAGGAATGAAAGGTGCAATACTAATGGCAGGTGAAAGAGTTGCATGGCGTGCTCTCGTTAAGACCACAGCAGCGCTTTACAGCGCCACCTGAAGTTGATGATGATGATGATCTTGTTTTGAATCATTCTAGGGCATTAACTTAGATCTGGCTAGCACGGAGGATGATGTTCAAGTTCTGCTAGGGCCGAATGGTGTCTGTCATGTGGATGTTCTTGAAATTGATGTAGTCCGTTGCCAGCTGCCAGAGAAACAGCCTCTAGCAGGTTACGAGAATGGATCATTGGGTCAGGGACCATCAAAGAATTTACCAGCCGTGACAGTAAGTTAACATTATATTCCTACTGATTTTGAAAATAATAAATCTGGAACTATATAGTCCTAAAAATGAAATTCCGTCTCAAAGCACTTAACATAAATCGTTATTACCCCAATCATCAGATTCATTCGCGCGTACAATGTCCACCATTTCCACTCCTATTATATGTAGATGTGAGGACTAACGGTAATTACTTATGTCATCCTACCTGGTTCCCGTATTTCACCAAGGTAAGGAGTGGCAAATGTAGATTAATGCCTCGCCAAACGACATTAGTGATGTTTCATGGATCGAACTCACGACATATACATTTCCAACCAAGTGTCAAACCACTCGAGTACATACCTCTACGATACGTTGTAATCCCATATACGGGTACAAACTATCATACCATAGGGTGTGAGGGTGGGCAAGTTACTGTACATATCCTGACAGATGGTGTATGTGCATGAGTAAGGTGGGATGAATGAGGGTGGGGTTAGTTGAGTGTGGGTAGCAGGGAAGGCGATTTCTTTAATGACCGGGAACGAAATGCGAGGGACGAAGGAGCACAGTGAATGAGAGGGGCGAAGGTGACAGTAGTGACTACCTCCTGACAGGTTTTGAAAGTTTTGTTGTATTAAAAAATTACATTCCTTAGCAAAAATATAGTATACAAACGAGCAATCTGCCTTTTTCACACTTCACTTTTACTTTGCCGGTAATTAGTATGCAGTCCGAAGGGTTTTACATAATTAGTAGGTCAATTTTAGTAAGTAGGATGCTTGGGCATGGTGGGGTTTATATTTTACACTCTAGGCCTCTGTCATGTAGATGAACATTGATATCGCTATGGGAGTGGCAAATGAAATGGCAAATATATAGACTATGCGGTAGTGAACTATTAAAACCAACCAATATATCACGGAATACCTGTAACATGCAAAATGACACTTTTTATAGCATTGATTTATTTCTACAACTCTTAATCTTGTAAACATACAATGTAAAATATGCTTACGTGATGCAAACGGAATACAGATTTTCTTTAATATTTACTTGTACATTTTGAAGGATATAATGCGAGGGAACGTAGCGACCGAGCGAGAAGATTTGTGCATTTGTATTTAGTCTAAACGCTGCACTCTTGGGCCCTCCATAGCCTAAAAGTGTGTTGCAGTCTTTGGTCAGTATTTGCTAGACATTTATTTTTTTGCACTTTTTCCCTCCCTGGTGGGTAGGCGTACTGATAAATGAATTGGGAGTGGGTGTATGAAAGTGTTTGCATGATGATATAGGGTGTTTGGGTTTGCTCTTGGCACATTTTTACATGGGGGGGGGGGGCGGGCTGGGCGTGCAGCTGATCGGCATTACCGATTTTGTTTTGTTGTGTGTGTGTGTGTGTGTGTGTGCGGAACGTGTGGGAGTGCATATGTTTGTTTATTTTATTCAAGTGTATGTTTGTATTACACAATTGGGGGAATAACACAAAAATACATAACAAAATTTATAATATATGTGTGTGCGTTGGTAAGCGTGTGCGTTCAACGAGTCCTACATCCTGACAGATGTGGGTCTGTCTACGTGTGTGTTTGCGAGATGTTTAAGATTATGGAGGTGTGAGAGTGAAGGTGTGAGGTGTATAATGCGTGGGCGCGCGCGCGTGCATGTATGTACGTGCGTGAGTGCGTGTAGGTTTGTGCGTGTGTGCGTATGTGCGTGAATTTATGTACGTGCGTGAGTGCGTGTAGGTTTGTGCGTGTGCGCGTATGTGTGTGTGTGTGTGCGTGCGTGTGTGTAGGGGATATGTTATTGTTTGTAGTACACATTTAGAGAAATAAAACCAAATTACTTTAAAAAAAGATATGGTAAAGAGAACGTGAGGTTCAAAATGTGGATGTGAATGTACATCAGTGAGGTACATAATATACGCATGCTTGAATCTGGGATGTGAGGTTATTAGGTAAAGCACGCGGATATAAGTCCTGCTTGAAGTGTGTTGAGATGTGGGCATGAGAATGTGAGGTTTGGCGTTCGATAGTTTACCCCAGTACGACTTTTTTTAGGGATGGGTTTGTATACGTTAACAGTCTGCAGCCACTAACACTATTTTGATACTTTAAAATAGTTTTATAAATCCTTTTCAGCCTCTTCCACTGTTAAATAAGCACATGCAAATGGCATATGAGTTGCTGTCTTGTGGAACGGATTTCAAAGACTTCGCTGAACCAGTTTGACCGGTACTATGATGTATTTTGTTGTCGTTTTCGTTTTGAACTCAATCCTTTAAGGCATTAGTTAATGCTCTATGGAGTTCTCGACCCATAAACATTAGGAACATATATTCTCTCGATACTTTTAAAAATGCGGTTAAGACCTACTTTAGTATTTACATTTTTCTGTATTATGTTGAAACGCATAAAGAATTATTATAATGTATTAATTATGCGGTATACAAATTTATCATTCATTATATTACCATAATCTTGTTTAACTTTCACCCAGGTGTTGCACGGGAATGTAAGGTTCTCTCCAGGCTTTGTTTCAGCATGGGCTACGGAAGGAAACCCTTTGATAGCCATTGTAATACCTGTGGTCATTGTCGTCCCCATTTGGATTATCATTCCGTTGATATTTCTAGTTTGGTGGTTCAGAAAGAAACAACTGGAAGTGAAACGAGCTAAGGAAGAGGTGAAAATGATCCGAATGAACATCTTGAAAAGGGTCCGAGAAGGTATTATATATTCTTTGCTACAAATATTTCTAGTAATACCACGTCAGCTGTAAAGGCATCATATTTGGCTATATTATTACATTTCGGGAATGGTGTTTAGTCTTCTCTCGTGGATAGATCCTATGCAATGTCAATTACCTTGCTATCATATGAGGAAAGAAGTACTTCTGCACCTGGTCGACTCCACAATCAAAAGAATGTTGATAACCGGGTATGATCATTTAAACACCCATCCGCTTTTAATAGATCGCTTCACGACTATGAACCGCCGTATAATGCTTTCTTAGCACATACAATACCTCTCTCCTGTATGAAATAAAAATAAGTACTCAAGTACTTTCATATTGGCGTTCAGTAATAAATACAATCGAATAATATACAAAATTGTTAATCTAAGGACAAAAGATGCGTTATTATTTTACCCACGTTTCTTTGAAAACAACATGAACATCAATATATCTAACCCACATTTCTTAAAGAAATATAATCTCCCCCCTCCTTGCAACTCATTCGCCTCAGGTCGAATTAAACCAAGCCCAAAATAATTATGATGTCTTTGTTCCTCGCATTTGTCCATTAGTCTCAAATACCAGCTTGGATTTATCTGAGGCTGATGACAGAGTCCAGAAGCAAGGAGTTCCATTTGTCGGGCATGTCCAATATGTGACGATGATGTTGTTTGCTGGGCTCGGTATTCATCCAGAAACAACAGAACCAGAGGTAAAATTATCTTGATATGAAAAGGCTTTCTTCTAAACAATAAGTTTTATCTCACAAAAAAATGCTTACTTTAAACATCTTAGACTAGTGATTTATAGGCAGCTATTCTGTCAAGCATCTTACAAGAGACTAACGGTGGTTCGTCTTCAAGGTTTACATAGGGTATATATAAAAAGATAGATAACTCCGTGCTTGATGTTTAAAAGTGTGCAGTTCACTCAAATGCTTTGCACCGGTTCTTCTGCTTGATTGCATCTTCTGTAAATATTTCTGCTCAATGATATTCCGGTCTATTTTGTTTCAGTACATGGAAGACTTTATGGAGCATTCGTTGGTATCGTTCTATCGTATGCTGAAGGAGAAGGCCGGATTGATAGAATTCATCAGGCAACTCGAAAATAAGAAAACGGGACAGGGTCGAGAAAGGTATACGAATATATTTTCTTTTGGTGCTGAATGTAAATACTCTACGATATATACAAGTTAGAAGTATTGCATATTAAAAAACACATTTATTTTCAACGAGATAATATAAGGTCATAATATTTATTAAAGCTTTTGCTTCTAGTATAAAGCCTGTATCCACCATATAAACGTTCCGTTACGACCATGGTTCTGGCTCGGATACTTTTAAACGTCAGTACACCCTGCATTCTTCGAGTTTATTCTTATAAAATGATTTAATTAACAGACTGCCAGGACTAAAGGGGAGAATGGCAAAGTTTAATTGATATCCTGTTAAAGGACAATAATGCCGTACTTGGGCTTCAAGAAGTTAGGATCTTCAGTCAAGTGCACGAACACCCATGAACCTATCGGCTACGACACCTGTATGAAGCCGATACCAAATAGTGTGTTTCTGATTAATTCCTAAGACATTTACTTTAATAAATTTGACCCTGCCCCCTCCCCCAACAAAATAATTGTTATTATTGTGTCATAGATTTAATGACTTTATATATATACGAATTATAAACTCCCTTTTCACCTCCACAACTGTCTGTTGTTGAATTCAATATGGTCAGACATAACAAAGCAATATTTGGCTTCTCCCATTTTTTTTTTGTAGGGAGCTCATTGCATCTCTATTGGCAATCACATTCGTCAGCGAGGGAAAGTCGATCCACTTTACAAGGTAAGTTTACGTGTTGTAGTTGGTTTCCAACATATTGTAAAAGCAAATAACTTTGATAACCTGAAGAGAAACAAAGTAAAGACATTCGAAAAGGCAACACAATGCTTTTTCAACAGGCTTTTTAGCGGATATTGAAATGTGCCAATGACACATTACGTAACCCGAACGTAATTTTTATAGGATAAAAACAATAGCGTCTCGAAACAGCCATTTAGCCGAATTATTCAAACTCACGGCGATCATGTTAAGAGCAAAAAGTCAATTACGATTGTCACTTTTATCACACAACGCTCATCTGCGCTTTCCTAGAAGAATAAACACGGTTTAAAAAAAATTATATTTGTCATACTATACCCGGATTATCTCCTTAACAATTGTTAATGTTTTCTTTCCTACCTGTTCGTGTTTTTCTTCAGTGTATTGACATCACTTGTTGAAGATGAAATCGTAACAGCATCTGAGTCTAGAAGGCGGATGGATACACTATTTACCAAGTAATCATTCTATTTACACACATCTTAATCTTAGTATGTACAGTCCTTTCAGAAGAGTTTGAAACAATTTATTACATTCGTTACTGCTTAACCACAATCATCAATATAATTCTCTATTTATGCAATATAGCTGGAATTATGACGAAACATTATTGCACCTTTGCTCGATGATGCGACATTCCTATTTAATGTGGATAGGATAGTTGATATCCTGTACATAATTCACTTTGGCAACAATAAGAAATTACCTTTTGACGGTTTAAAACTATCGATTTCTGGAATTCAAATTCTTGTGCATATTTTTCTTTGAAAATGTTTCCTCTGTTTTTGTTCAGCACTGAATCAATCGCAGTAAAATTGATTAGCAACTGGTTTGCCCTGTTTATGTTCGAGTACTTGAAGGTGAGGTTTATTTTCAAATATATTATGTCATATTTATTTTCTGTTATGGTTTACACATTTAATAGTGAAGTCAATTTCCGTCGGTCGTGTCTTCACGCTTAATATAAACGAATACATTTTAAAATATTTATGAATGGCAATTATAATTTTTAGAATGTGAAAACATTGTGACATTTCGCTTTATGTTATATGTCATATAATTCATGCTAAGCACTATTACGGACATAGTAAATAAAAGAATCTGATCTTCTAAATCTAACTCTACGTTTGACACTTTCCGTCTTGGTGTATTTAATGGATATCTGAGAGGACTTTTTTCCAAGAATACTATCAGCACTTTTCTCGACACTGACGATTTACTCAAGTCAAATATGAAAATTACATGGCCTACATACCCTTTCCTTTTTAGACCTTTTTTTCTTCTCATTTTTGTTGGTACTACCTCAGATGTATGGCGTCTACCCATTGTACATGCTGTACCAGGCAGTAAAGGCCCAGGCCGAGAAAGGTCCTATAGATGTCGTGACTGGAGATGCATACTACACACTGGAGTTTAGCAAACTCCTTGATCAGGAAATTGACTTTCATTCTCTCGTAAGTTTGCTGCCTATAATGGGTGATAAAATAAGTGACTGATTGTTTATGAATATAATTATCTCGACCGGCTTCAATGCCATAGGTAAATACCCAAAGAGTTTCGATTGTAATTTAAGATCCATGCCTCGCGGTCTGTAGCTCTATTATTGTTCCCCTTTGTTGCCATACATTTAACATTTAACAAAGGTTGAAATCAGACTCTTTCGAAATCAAAGCTGGGTTCCTGGCTTAGAATGCCTTAACCACTAGGCTGTACAGTAGAGATAGAATAATGGTTTTAGCAAGACCAGATTCAGTTGACCGGCAGATTGACGAAATCTTCGGCCTTCAATAATTTAAAGAGAATAAACAATATCGATATTAAGATCATCCTTTCAATCTCTTTTATCCACGTTCTATTTCCCTTGACGTTCTAGGGCATTGATGTTGTTGATGAAGACGGACATATTTATCTTCATATGACTGTGTTGGATGTTGATACTGTGAAACAAGCCAAACAGAAGATTCTAGACTCACTCTGGAAGAAGAGTTACTGCTTGCTGCCGAGGGACATAGATGCAGTTGATCTAGGTGAGAGTATTGAATGAAATCATAAATAATTGTTTAATTTCGGTTGTATGAAGAAGAAGAAGTGTAATGAATGTCAATTGATCCGCGGTTAATTTCGTACACCAAACGATTTCCTTACTTTGAACATGGACCAAACGAAGCCTGACCATAAACCTAACACATAACTCGATTAGAACTCCGACCCCATATCTTTAACAAAGTAAAGTCGGGAGCTGTTGAAACACCTCCACAATCATTGGCTGGGAATAAAACAGTGCATAATAACTGTGGAAAAAATACATGCATTTTAATAAAAATGTAACGAGCCTCTAAGTTAAGATTTAATTAAACCTTGTTTAGATTGTTTTATTGATCCACCGACGGAGATTTTTTTTTTGCATTTTCGTTATTTTCGTTACATTGTTCATACTGTATATCATATATATCAGAGTAAAAACAGCAACTGTTAACCACTTAGATGTGAATCTTCGTAGAGATGGATTGTAGACTATGACATAGAGAATTCGTATATAATCAAAGCATAATAATTGCTTTAATTGAGATATTTAAACTTCCCCTCATTCTATCTTTTGGTATTTTACAGTGTGGATTCAGACTTCTGGAAGGACCACTTTGCTACAAGATATAGACAAATCCTCTGAGACACAGGGGAAAACCATGATCAATACAATGAAGAGCATTGGGGTATGTTACTAGCTTATAGTTTATTAGCAATTTGTTATTCATAATTATATTGGTAGTAATCGTAAATGCTACGTGTAAGCACTAAATTTTACCTTGTAGAACTGACAAGAGGATTTGCAATTTTATTATATGGACGTGTTTGTATTGATATACCAGGATAATTATCCTGAATATCAATCTGGCATTGGCCGGGGTATTAATGGTATTGGTGTTTAAGCACTGCATAAATGAAACTGTTAAATAACTCCCATAAACAGGAATAGTTTATGTTTTGACCAATATCGAGGATACACATCATTTTCGTACCCGGCTAATACAGAAATACGCATGTAAACAATGGCTAACCATTTTTTTAAAAGTAGTAATGTCGTATGTACCCTAGCTGCGCAGGGCTAGCTGATCATGTAATTTTTTTCACACAAATATTAACTCCAGGCACTGCGCACGGTGAACACATAACTTATTGACCCAGCGCAGTTAGGGTGGTCATAAATATTATTGCGGAACATCAAATCAAATTCATAACTATATTTTGTACTTCCAGATTAGAAACGGATCCCACGTTGCACTAATACCGAAGAACCATGGTGATGAATACCAAACCCTCGATCTGAAAGAAGTATCTTCAAAGACATGTAAGACAAGACATACTTAATTTCTATGAGGTTAGGTGCACACAAGGCGTTATATTAATTCTCGCTATCGCGAAATTCCCCAAAATGCCCCGATGTGGACCTCTTGGACGTAATTTCGAACTACTTCCGGTACTTACATGCTTCCGGTGCATATGGTGCATACGGTATACGTATCCGAAAGCTCTCTTGTCGACTGCTACTGACCTCGTTGGACATTTTACAAGTCCTTAATTGTTCCAGAAGAAATACTCATGGGAATACCACTCCATTTACATCATTAGGGAATTGTTCTTTGTCAAAATGCCGCGAACAAAGTCACGATCGTGCTTGATTTCAAACTTGTCTTGCCTTCTGAGCATCTTTTTCCAAGTCGCGCGCTGTTTAGGGTTTGTTGGGAATCTTACCAAAGTCACATCTCTCATGCAGGAATATCTCCAAAGGTTTTCTCGTTTATTATCGTGCGACCAGCACACAGCAGACTTACTCAAACTGACAATTAAGTATGTAAAAGTAAAAAATTGCTTACGATATACAATCAAAAGGAGCCGAAGACGAAGTGAAAGGTTGCATGTAGGCAGCTAGCTAGCTAGCTCGGTGACTGCGGCTCCGGCCTTGCTGAGACCAGAGTGCATTTGAAATCGGGCTTGAAATTTACATCCGAGTATTTGGGGGGTAATAGCGATACCGAAATTTGCACCATTCACTGACATTTAGGCATAAAATCTAAACATCTTTTTATATTTACAGACGAATCCCTGCAGCATGTGACCGTGGAGATGATTCCTGAATCACATCCCTCACAACCAGCTTCGAATGCTATCCATCTGAAGGTTAGAAATTTTTCGAAATATTAATGGTTGAAAACGTTTTGCATATATGTTCCTGGTGTACAATACACCTTTAATCACGTAACACACAGGTCGAACTAGTCATTTGTCTCGACTCGCTGTGTATTATCCCATATTGATCACTTAAATTCTCAATGACTTAAGCAATAATTAAATGGGGGAAAAGGAGGGCAGAGCAGAGACAAAGAAATAGAGAAATGGAAACGAAGAGAGAAACGAGAGGAGGAAAGGGAGAGAGAGAGAGAGGAGAGATAGAAGAAGAAAATAGGAGAGCGATAATGAGAGACAGAGGGAGAGGAGAGGAAATGAGAAAGAGAGGAAACAAGAGGCAGATAGAGATAAAGCGAGAGGAAGAGAGAAAGATAAGGGGGAAGATAACAAAGAGAAAAGGAGAAATATGGTGAAAGAGCAAATAGAGGCAAAATAAAAGTTCGCTGTTTAATTTGTTTTGCAGGGTGGTGTAGAAGAGCTAACAAGGAAAAGGGGTAACCTGCCTGATCATATGAATCAAATGAAAGCAAACCTCGATCGGAATCTAGCGATCCCCCATATGCTAACCATGAAGGTGAGTCTTTACACGATTTTCTTAGCGGATTTCGGTTCTATACTGATCAATTGGAACTTGTTTCTGTCGGCTTTTTGAAATTCTGAAAGTTAATTTTCTATTTTTATAATTGATACGTCTTGAGTTTGATTTGGATTTGTATGTATTCTGTATGTTTTGCTTTGTTAATTGAACATGTTCAGCCCTTCACTTGAGCTGCATATTCAGTGTTATTTTGACAAAAATCGATTCAATATATCTCACCATCCACCAATCAATCAATCAATCATTATTTTTCACATTCCAGTCATTGTAAATGGAGTCTTATTCAAACTCCTAGGAATAAAGTATAACAATAGTGTATATCATTAGTAATGAAAAGGAACTCAAATTTCTTGAATAAAATATTTAATCTCTCTTTTTATGTTTTGATGTAATTTGAAATATGTTTGTTCTAATATGTAAACATGTTGTACAGTCTTGTAAAGATGAAATACCAATAACTATTCTTTAATATCATACATGGTTCACGGAAAGGATTTCCATTTGATGTTAGTATGGTCGTCTTTATATCATTGATATAGGCATCTATCAGTCCATATGTGGATGGTATCTTTGAAGTGATGTTCAAGAAACCAGCTAAGATCCCTCTACCTGTCAAGTATCTCTTTGACACATTTGATGCACTGGCTATAAAGTATGCAGGTGGAGGATTGCCCGAGGATTGTGCGGATAAATGGAAGAAAAATTGGTGAGCAGGGCTCATGTATTAAGTGTTTGAAAACATTATGTATATTATAATTTATTCCAGTGTTATATTTGATAGTATGTAAATACATTATTCCGGCAAAAATATTCAGTCATTATTATAAATTCATGCCTATGGCGATAAACATCAGTGCACGAAGAAAAGCTACCTCGTCTCTCGGTTTTATGTTTATGACAACCCATCAATAGCAACAACCGTGGTGAAGCGAAAAATCTGTCTAATTAAGTTCGTTCGGCATGTTGGGGATACGTTTTGCTGATATTACGTCTTGCTCCACCAAATTCCTTCTCCCTCTCCTCAGTAGGATGAGAGGTGCAGAAATCATAACATGCTAATAAATCTAATCCAATCTGCAAGAACTGTCTTTTTACGCCTTTAAGAGGAGGGGACCTTTTTAGTCACACCCTTACCTACAATGGGTTGTGAGAAAAGAAATCCAAAAGGTGTTATCTCACGATGTATCAATAACTGTCATCCACAGCCTGTCTAACTTCTGGAGTTCAGTGCTCACCAACCTACCGTCGATGTTTGAGATGCCGAGATCAGAAACAGCAGATAGATGTGTCATCGCCCTCGCTTGTGCTCTTAATGACGCAGCAACGACCAAAACCTTGAGACAGGTAATTAGACATCAGTTCTTGTATAGGAAATCTCACATATTTAGCAAGTCTCTGTGCGCTTTGGATTATTACACGGGTCATTGTCAGCTTAGGCCAAGCAGCCCTATTGAAGGCACCAAATCAGTCGGGCAAAGAAGTCCTATCGTTTTCCATTTACCTCACCTAGGACGAGTTTGGCAAATATAGATTAATATCCTGTTAAAGGACGCTAATTATATGGCAGGGATTGGATCCTCGTATCTTGTGATCTGCAGTCTATAGTGACTGGTCAACTAGACCATACACCTCCATATCAAATATGACATAGCCAATGTAGCAGATGTAGCCTAAGTACTCATATTGCATTCATTTTGTCCATCATCAATGTCTGATCTTTCACATTAGGCTGAATCGGATCATCTGCCCTACTACAATGAACATCCACTCCAGAGAAAGATGATGACTGATTACTGCACCCAGGTAACAAGTCAACCCAAGGTCCGACCAGGAAAGCTGAACAAGGCCTGCTCCTTTATCTCTAAGGTATATTAGAATAATAATGATAGTGTTTACTGAGGGAGTATCGTTGTCTAGTAGTTCATTCTTTTGAAGCTCAATACGATTAATTAGATTTCGAACCCCAACCCAGCACTAACTTACTTTTACAAGACATTACGCATGTACATCACTCTTCACCAAGGTGTAAATAGGTCCCCAATTTGCCGTTGCGAAATATATTTTTGGTCGCCGGTTATGACCACGATGATGGGATAAAAGTATTGGTAATGTTTTCCTGTGACCAGTGACTCGATATTAGCTCCTGTGACAAATGCCCCGGGCTTTATTTCGTCAGGTTGCAGATGGGTTGTAGGTTAGGTATAGGGTTATAGTTAGGGTTAGATGTATTATTGGGTCCAGGGTTGTAGTTAAGAATTCGGTCATGAGCAAATGTTGTACAACTTTAGTGGGGACTCTAACCACTTTCCTTTCCAGAGGCATCAAATGACCGACGGTCCATGAGACTAGTTTTACATGTTATTACATCGTGTATAACCTTTTACGGTCGTATGGGTTGTCGATCTCACGGACCTTTTAGAGCTGTCCGTCGTGTGGGCTAATCGATCTGCTAGGTTATTCTTTCGATTATTGATTAACGTTTTGCTCAATCAACCGTAGACCTAGTCATAAAGACGAACTAAGTTTGAATGTTGATTTACGAAGTGCAAGTTATTCTCTATTATGTACTACTGTAATGAATTAAGTCATTTTAACTCATAGCCTGCCATAAGGATGCATGCACGCTATCGTTATAGTGCTTTGTATATGCGAGAAAGCCATCGCTTGAGTGCCATGTGCGTGCAATGCAGCATTCGTAATAGCAGTAATTGTTCATGCTAATTGGTCTGTGCTGTGTATTTTGCACTTGCTATTCATAGAACCATCGCGTTAATCAGATTATCTCCGAAACAACCTGGCACGGGGGGGGGGGGGGGGATTTGGGGCTTGGCAAAATGGGGATTAGCCCTGTGGCATGATATGAGAGTCAGAAATGTATTTGCTAATGACATGATCTTTATATATTCATTTAGTGATGGAAAAGTATTATCGTCTACGAGATAAACAGGCGAGGCGAGATTTGAACGTGTAGTATTAAAGGGATAGTTGAGGTCTGTTGCAGAGGGCGCTACAAAAAATATTTGTTGTGAGATGATAAAAACTGAGTGTAAAATGTGAAAGAACATACAATTTAAATGACGAAATCATCTTTGTTTGATCAAAATCGGTTCAGAGACGGCTGAAATATCCATATATTTAACGAATGCCGATGTTTGATTTTTTGTTGGCATTGTCGTGTTGGTTATATTACGCACAACCAGCCGGCCCATGTATTGTTATTTTTAATTAAATAATTATTTAATGGTCACCGTTTTTTTTTAAGTTGAGCTGAATTGGTATGATCGTATTGGCTAAATTTCACACATTTTGGGGTCAAAAATTACCTTCATAGCAATTTTAGGTTCTAAAAGGGCACTAGAAATATCACAGATAAGAATAAGAGAAATAACCATGCACTTTGAAGGCATTTGCGGTCTGAAAACAGAACTCAACTATCCCTATGAGTATGCTATTGTTACGGATATCTAAATTGACTACATTTAATTTTTTTTCTTAATTTGATGCAGGAGTTCAAAGGTCAATTCAGTCATCTTTCGAATTTGTTGCACCTTTACAATCTCACCAAGAATGACATGGATGGCCTGGTGGAATAGATCTACATCGTGACGTCATAACGCATTCAATGACATGGGGGTAATAAGTACCCTCTTACTTCCCACCGTAAATAATTCACCCCGATAACTTTAGCCTTCCATGTTCTATTTTAATGGATTAGATCAACAGAGCATTTGTTATTTTATTAATGTGTAACCACACTTTGGTACGCAATAAGTTTACAACTTAACATGATTCCTTAATATTTTGAATTTTCATCCGTACCCCATAATCATTGTTCAATTATTTTGTCCCCGTTTAAATGGATATATTCTAACTTCTGTTAGTTTCACATATAGATTTTAATGCAATGAAGCGCATAATACTCAAAACGCAATATGCCTTCTGTTTAAAATCCATTACAACTCTATCATGTACATAAATCCACTATGTTTGAACTAAACATTTTCATCTTTACCACCATTAGAATGTTTAAGCTGCGAAAAAAGGAAACAGAAAACGAGGTTATTATGTCAATTGTATGGCATTACATTAATGTAGTAGTATTTGTCTGTACACAAGAGGTACATGGTTTGCCATGCACTTTATTTTCTTGTCTAAGAATTATGTAATATGTATTGCCTTGTATTTTACCATGTTTCAACTGAATATGAGGGATATCAAGAATCTCGTGATATAATTAATTTGTTTTAAAGAACTTTCAGTTGTATTTGGGATGTATTAACAATTTTACTTTAGAAAAGATGTTGAATATTATGTATGACTGATATGCGAAGGTATTGAAAACATACCTACTCTAAATATATTCGGGGTTTATTGTATTGGTTTATTGAGATAAAAGTCATCGAATACACAGATGACACTGATTGCTGAAATTGTTCAATTTATAGAGTAAAAAGTACACGGCATATATAAAACATATAAAACATTACAAATGTAGAAAACTTACAAATATTGTGTTTCATTGATGATATAAAATTGCCATTTGTTTTTAATTAGAAAGAAATTTGATAATATAACAAAAATCATGATATATGATCAATAACCCACTTTTAAACCAAGGTTATATATAAACCAAGGTTATATATACCAAATATAAATATATATATGTATTTATGTCATATAATTGAAATGTGCGTGCTTTAAAAATTAGGTAATGGTAAGTTTGAACGCACATGCTCAAAAAGCCTACGCTTATTGCAAAAGCCTTGATCACCACCTATTGAAATCCGAAAACATTACACAGCTGTTACGTAATCCATTTATGAGTTTCATGGGATATTTAATAATGTATTGACATTTGCTCTTGAGTTGCCCGATATTTTAGTGTGATAAAACAGTTGTAAATATTATAAAACAGTTGTCTACTGGCAGTTTAACAGTTCCATATTTTGACATCAAACTTTGCTACATACAATGGTATGCAATGTGAATTTAAATCATCCTTGATAAAAAAAAAAAAATGTTATACTCAACAAATATATGCAGACGCTCACATACGTTTGATACTTCATTCCATCAAAAACGGCGTTCCTTTGTAATCCCTGGGTAAAGTGACTTAGTGATAGAACATGAAAGAGGAAGAAAAGCTCCGGACCATCAAAGCAATATTAAGTTAAGAAATGTATGAACACAAGAAAAACGTTTATATACAGTTTAGAAGCTTAATAAACAGGTTGCCTCCATCTCTGTCTATATCATGTACCAATCGTATGTACAGCGACAATCATTTTATAATTCTTAGTTCACGCAAAACATACTAGTTTCCTTCATATCATTGGAATAAAAAAGTGACCTCGTATATTCTTTAATAATTCATTAAGTATTTGTGGCCTAATGTGTTCATCTTCATTTACTAAATGATTTATATTTATGTAATAATCGTTCCGTAGAAATGTTGTTTCTTTAAGAATTATTTGAGAGTGATTCTTTTAAAAATTATTTACTTTAAACTGTTTTGATTATATTATCTTTTTATTCCAAAACATAGTAGATTTACTTTTGCATACAACCAATAGATGGTGTGTGTGTGTGTGTGTGCGAGAAAAACATGAGCAAGAGTGGGATAGAGAGAGATGATTTGGTTTTTTATTAGTACAAAAAGGTTAAGATCATGTTGATGAACTTTGGTCCTCTCAGCTTTTCAATTTATTTCAAAACACAGTTGGTAGTTAATTTTTCCATAACAACCAATGAAGGATGGTGTGCCTGTGTGTTCGTGTGTATGGGTGTGTGTGTGTGCATGTGCATAATTACGATTTTATAGATAAAGAATTAAAAGAAATATTTTTTAGACCAAGAATTACTATACTCATTAAAAACCAACGAGAATTTAAATTTAGAATATTGCATGGAGCCATATATACTAATGACCATCTTCATAGATTTGGTTTTGTTGGTGAAAATTTATGTCCGTTTTGTAAACGGGAAATAGAAACATACAAACTTTAATTTTCATCTTGCGGGAGCGTTCAAAAGATATGGCAGGCTTTAGTAAAACTTTTTGAGTCAGATGAAATTAAAGATTTAGAATGGCCAGATATATTTGCTGGGTTGGCAGGTAGTTCAAATAGAATAACAAAATCTGTAATACTGTAATTTTCATAGTGAAGTATGGTATATTTATGTCAAGATCGGGGGGACAAGTACCAGCTTTCGAAAAGATGAAGAAAAGTAGTTTTAATTATAGGGATGAGAAAAGGAAATAGCCATTAAGATAAAACAAAAGCTGGATTACATTTTTTAAAGTGGGAGCAGCTTAGTATTAATTAAGAATTGTTTTCCTCTCAACCGTGAGCTTGTTAAAGTGTAACTCTGTTTTGCAGCCTGGTTAATAACTTGCTTATTTACTATATTTTTATTGAGTTGAGAATTTTAGCAGACAGCCACTGATTACTATGTGTGTGTGTGTGTGTGTGCGTGCGTGCGTGTGTGTGTGTGTGTGTGTTTGTATGAGGGAGGGGGACCTGGGTGAACCAGTAAAATAAATTCTAGTTAAACTATTTTTTTTTATACAAGTGATAAATGTGTACAATTGATTTATAATTTATGTCTATGTAGTATGTACTAAATGAGTTTTTGTTTAATTATGTCTATGTATAAGCAATCAACATTGTTAAGGTGTATTTATATTATTCAATTGTTTTACTCAATTGAAGGGATAAAACAAAATTACTTTAAAAAACAAATATGTCTGTGATACATAAGAGAGAAATATAAAAATCCATTCATTCTGGCAGAGAGGGAGTAACAGATATGCTAAGGAAATAAAGGATTTTAAGAGAGAAAAGAAAAAAAGAGTGTAAGAGTGGTACATTTTTCTTATGATTATTGTTTCTAGTTTAAAATCACTCAATACATAAGCAGAGACAGAAACATGTCCATGTTTCAATAGAACTTCCTGTTCTGTTCTCGGGGGAGGGGGAGGGCTGGCACACATGTCACTTGAGTTCTTTTTCTTTGTAACAAAACCTAGAGCAATGAATATAGCAATGAACAGGCACAATAACAATAAAATAGATGCATATTTCGAAGCAAAGGCAAGAAACCCACTGGTATAACAAAACAGAAAATCTAAGAGCAAATGGCAGCATTCTTTTGGTCTATCATCACAAGAAGCTACTTTTTAAGATATCACCATTACGTGGAGGTCTATCAGGTGCGTACCCAGGGGGCGGTGGGGGCGGTCGCCCCCCAAAAAACGCAAGCCCCCAAAAGAAAAAAGGAAGAGGACGAAGAAAGAAAAGGCTTAAGAGTCGAGAACGGTACAACGAATCGTCTTCTTTCTCTAATAATTTTAATAAAACCACACAGCTTCCGCGCTTCGCGCTAGGGAGGGGAACTGAATTCAGATAAGGATTAAGAGTCGAGAACAGTACAACAAATCGTCTTCTTCCTCTAATAATGTAATGAAACGTCAAAGCTTCCGCGCTTCGCGAGGGAGGGGAAAACTCCCCGTCCCTGTACCCCCCCCCCAGGGAGCGAGCTTCGCGTGCTCACTACCGCCCCCCAAAATAAAATCATGGCTACGCGCTTGAGGTCTATCAAGGTTTACATCATGAATAGAACAAACCGCTTAACCAAATATTATTTTCAATCACCTGTACAAATAGATATTATTCAGGCATAGTATACATCATCCTTTAAAACTGATGGCAGTCTAAAAATAGAGTCACATGTCTGAACACAGGGAGAGGAGACAATACTAGCCACTTTGTGGTTACAAGTCACATGAATCAATTTTTTTACGACGTCAGAATTGCCAGTTTTTTTCCCACGATGGAGAAATTTGACGTCAGATCATGCCAATAGTTATTCGCTCATCTGTAACATAGGTTTCTATACTATTCAACCGTGTATTTGATCGCTCCCTGGTACTCAATGCCATGCAGAATATATTTAGAGGAAAATCTAACCCAAACAGACAACTACTCTATAAAACACAGAAAAATAAGATAATTAAACTGATGAAAGTTTCAATTAAATCTTACTAAATATAAGAAAGATATGAATTATTTTAAAATCATTATAGGTATGAGCGCTTCAAATTGGCTGAAGCAGTAATATCAATGTGATGTGCCGGAGTACTATCTCATCTGTTCCGACATTATTAGATGACTCAAATTAGTTTTCCTTCTAAAAGTCATGGCTCAGGAGGGTCTATTCCTTTTAAAGGACATATAATAAATATAATAATATGCTGTCTATAATACATTTTGAGTAGTGCCCCAATGGAGAAGGAACTCACGAGAAAAACAGAAATTAATGATATTTTTTGTACACGGCGAATGGGAGAGTTATCCACGTCCTTCGTCGCAATCAACTGACCAAACTACCAATTTGAGATTCGCATAGACTAAGTGATCTCTTTTTCAAACATTCATAACTTCCTTACTATTGGTCCGATTCATTTCAAACTTTTGCCATCCTGTTTCTCTTATTTTCTGCTTTCATTCAAATCAATTTATTACAAGGGGTGGAATGCCCTTTAATAGACAACTACTCAAAAAGAAACCATACCAAACAGAGAGGCACATTTCTATTTTCTATGAAGACAGTGTTCCTTTTACATTAAAAGAAAAATCTTTATGGCTTACTGTACATGCAAAACTCGATACGTCAAAAGTCATTCCATATTTGTGGAATGAAAATATCATTCAAAGGAAAATCCAACCTAAACAGACAAGTAATTTAAACGTTACAACAAAACAATCAGAGATGCACACTGGCGAAAGTTTGAATGAAATCAGACAACAGATAAGAAAGTTACGATTTTTTGAAAATTGTAATCACTTTACATGTACATACGGCCACTTCAAATTGGCTGAATCGTTAAACTCATTGTGACGTAGTGCCATACCACTTTCCTATTTGTTCAAGCACACAGAAGAATGACTAAAGTCAATGACTAAGATGTTTAACTCAGCAAGATTTTGTAAATCACCAATGGTGATATGCTATCTATAATATATTTTGAGTAGTGCCCCAAGGAGGAAGTTACTTATGGCCTGGTCCCACTGTGCTTACGGATGCAAAGAGGATGTAAAACGTAAAAAAATCTTGCCATCCGTTGGAAAACGCTATGCATCAGTTGTGTACTCATTGCATACGTGTTTCATACGCTTTAACCATCTAGCATCCGTCCACTGTGATTTCATCCACGCAAAAAGTTTTGAGGTGCACAAAACTTTTAGAACAGATGAACTTCCGCCGTGTACGATGTAAACCCGCGACAAATACGAGCAACACACGTTCTATGTCCGTTATCATCCGTTAAACGTCCGCTGTATCCTCTCTGCATCCTCTGGGCATCCTCTCAACTCATATCCGCTGCAGCTGAAAACGGAAAGAGGGAGGAAAGATAAGGTACATGGAACGTCTATACATCGTTAGTAGCACGGGAATAGAAAGGATGAAAGCGTATGCATCTCGTATATAAAGTATTCAAAAATCCACTTCCATCCGCTTTCACCCGCTAGGCTTCCGATGAACATCCGTTTAACATCCCCGCTACATACTACCCACGTCCATTATTTTCCGTTCTGTTTTCGCAAATTTTCGCAAATTTTGTCCATTTCTGGAGCGGATAAAAACGGATGGAGCCACCCTCGAAATTTCGCTCGTCCGCTGTGTCCTTTATGCATATGTTTTGTGTCCATCGGCCAGTGGGACCGGGCCATTAGGAAATAAAATATAATAACGATATATTTTGTTAAAATGACAAACGGGCGAGTTGTCCGTGACAATCCGCTGACGAAATTGCCTACATGAAATTCGCAAATATGAAGTATTTTTCTTCTTTAATATAAAACAACTTAGGCCTATTACATAGGTTGGATTTTCCTTTAAATAGTTAGCTACACCGACGGCTCCATCAACAAGGAATATTTAGCATAACAATATCAATATTTACTAAACATTAAAGTGGTCCAAGTTCGATCAACTCACCTGTGAGAGGGACAAGCAAAGAGTGCCGGCTTGTCTCAACACTCCGCCCTCTACAGGTCACAATGAATTTCCTAATCCCTTACAGTTCGAAAAGTTATTATAGATCAATCATATCTGGCAGAAAAATCTCTTTCTCCGGTTTTTTGTACTGTGTCGTTTGAATGGGGGCACATTCCATTATGGTGTGGGGAAAAAAGACAAGTAGGTTTATATTCATCAAATTTTACATTATCGAAATACTTTCAAATCATTTCTGCATATAGACATAATTTATCACACAATCAAATGAACACAAGGGTAGGGATGCTTATTGAAATACTGAATATTTACCCTGTTTTAATTAAAGATATAAATGATAGAAACACTTTTTGTAAAGAAATGGTACATTCTTAAAGAGGAAGTAGTGTTAATTTAGGCGAGGCGTCAAAAATAAATATACCAGCCAGCGGCAGCTAACTGCACTTGTGCGTCCTGGCTGCATTTTTTAAATTAGCTCAGCCGGCTACCGCTGGCGGTAGGACCCTCAATTAACTCATGATGTCATCATAATGGTCTCCGAACAAAAGCATGCGCCGGCTGCCGCCTTTCGAATGGAAACCGAGCCTCAGATCCCAGCCTGGCGCAAGCCGGCTGGGCTAATAAGTGAACAATAATTGCCCCAGCCAGGCTTCGGCCGTAATTGCAGCCTCGATGCGCCAATACGTGAGGCGGCAGCCTGCTGGTATCGATATTTTTGACGCCTCGCCTTAATCGAAGCATGTTCAGTTACTCGCCGCCATATTGTAAGACATCATTTAAGAGTAACTGATTCTGCTTGATCTCTGCCTTCTGTTGAAACCCAGATTAAGGGTGAGTATTGAATGAACATATACTTCGATTATGAAATGAATTCAACTATTTTTGGCAAACAACAAAGATGCCGTTTATTAAAACCATGTCTGGTTAGATTAGTAAATCCATGCCCCGTGTTAGATAGAATTTAATTTTCATCTTAAAAATACATGAGTATCATTATCATTATCAAGATTGTTTGGTGCTGGAAGAGGTTCAAACGTTGGCTGAAGAGCTGTCATGTAAGATGACAGCCCTTTTCAAACGTGACATAGTATTTTGTTTTGAATATAATCATAATAATGTTCTTTTTGTCAAGGTTCTGCCATGTGCTAATGTTCACTCATCGATATATACCAAAGAAACAACACCTCATGGATAATACATAACGCATAATTCTTTAATTTATATGGTTTATAGTATAAACCTCCTGCCGTTGTGTGTACATTATATATCGACTTCATTTCCTTCACTATCAATTTAAGAACTGACGTAATTTTGATAGACATCAATTCCACTTTTGCAAATCTATACCCATGTAATTGGGTACCTGACAATCGGTGAAGTGATAATAATATCAGGGCCTTTAGAAAGAACAGCACTGCTGCAACACCTCCTGGGTAAACTAATTAATACTTAACTTTATTATTTCAAATTCTATTCTTAATTTGTTCATGTTATTTGTTAAACAGATTTTGTAAATAATGCTGGAAGTCTCTACAGGCATGGCTTGGAAGGAGATGGGAGCGTTACGGCTCTCTCTGATCCTCATATCATGTCACCCTCGGTCCATCCAATCAGCTCCTCTCTCCTCATACCTGGTATCATCCTTTACCACCTCCTGGCTCCGACTCCTCCCTACCATTCACCACATCGCCATCAACAACATCAATGGATATGTCTGTATTGGAGCAAGCGAGAGACTCTGCCAACTCGAAACATACCATGAATGCTGGAAGAAGAATTCAAGTAAAAATCAAGTCATTGTTCTTGTAATCACACCTCCATCACTTGTGGTGGCTGATGCGTTTTCTGTGAGACAAGGAGCTTGGCTAATATATCATGATGTACAGGGAAACTATTTCCTTTTCACGACAACAGAATACATTCCTACTGTTGGAGCTGCTATTTTGGGTGCTGACTTTGTAAATGATTTGAGGGTATCCCCAAAAGTGAGCCTTGTTCTATTCAAAGGTGTCAGTGGGGGGAAATGATTTTATGTTAAAGCACAACTTTTAAAAATCTGAATGAAGAACAAATCATATCCCAACGTAATAGCGCTAGCCAACAAACACATACCGGCATTACAAAATAAAATCTCTGTTAATTCATGTCTAGGGCAGTCACCTTCTATTTGGGACGCCTGTGTCGCAATACACAAAATATGATCTATTGATCTATTTTTGGAAAAGGGGGCTCATACCATTATGGTATGGGGAAAAATAACAAACATGTTTTTATTTTATCAAATTTCACATTTTCTAAGTACATGAATATAGTTTTACGCACATAGAATATACTTTATCCAAAAAATAAATGACCAGAAAAAATAAAAATGGTTATTCCGATCCTGTAAAGTGCTCCTGTAAAAAATAAAAAATAGTTATGGTAAAAACATTTTCTGTAAAAAAATGGTACATTCTAAAAGCGGAAGTAGTGCTTTTAATCGAAGCATATTCAGTTTTCAGGCCGACATTTTATAAAACATCATCACCTGCCTGCTGAGAATTACTGATTCAGCTTGATCTCTGCCTTCTGTTGAAACCAGGACTAAGGGTGAGCAGTATATGAACATTGATATATTTAGATCACTAAACAATTTTCATTCTTTATTCGGCAAGATTAAACATTTACTATTTTAACCATTTCTTATAAGATATGAGTAATACATGTCACGACATTTTTTCATTTTGTAATGTTATTTTCTTAGAATGTGGAGGGTGTTAAAAGTTGGCTGAAGAGCTGTCATGATAGATGATAGCCCATTTAAAAGTGACATATTATTTTTGTGGAGTATAATCACCATGACGTCCTTTTTATCAAGGTTTCTGGCCTGTGCTGATGTTTATTTATCGATATGTAATAAAAAAAAACACCACTTCATGGATAGCTATTGCACATAATCAAGACACAAATTATGGTTAGTCTTCATTTAATTGGGTGCATAGTACAATACATTACATTAATTCACGTTTGCCACTCTACACGAGCAAAATAATAACAGCAGTTCAATTAGGAAGAACAGCACTGAATATGATGAGGCTGCTCTGGTAAAACAACATTATTATTATTATTTATATTATATTTGATTGTATTCTTAAATTTTCGTATTATGGTTGTTACAGATTGACATAAAAACCTGCAGTTCTGGAAATCTCTACAAGCATGGATCGAGAAAAGATGAGCAAGTTACTGCTCTTTCTGGTCCTCATATCATGCCAGACTCGATCCATCCAATCAGCTCCTCTCTCCTCCTACCTGGTATCATCCTTTAATCCTCCTGACTCTGACTCCACCCTACCGTTCAACCACATCGCCATCAACAACATCACTGGAGATGTCTATATTGGAGCACAGGAGAGAGTCTACCAACTCGACTCATACCTAAATCTCGAACATTCCGTGAATACTGGAAAGTGTAGTGATTCAAATAAAGATAATGATAATAAACTACTCATTGTGGTGACAACACCCCAGAAGAACACTCTTATCACTTGTGGTGGCTGTGACGGGTTCTGTGAGACAAGAAGTTTAAGCAATATATCACATGATGTTATAGGGCATAATTCAGTCAATCTTCAATCAGTTGTGAGAACAGATGATCTACCTACCGTCGGAGCTGTTGTTCTGGGTGCTGACTTTGTAGATGATCGTGAGGGTACTCCAAACGGAAACGTTTACCTATTCACAGGGGTCAGTAGCGGAATATTTTTTTATTGCAAAGCACAATCTTTTAGACTTGTATGCCGGGCAAAACATTCCACTAATTGCTATCTTGTCGGAGAATAATTTATTCAAACATCTGACTGCTCACAAGGATTATCTGTACTATTTCATATCTAGAGAAGACAAAGTGTACTTAGGACGTCTGTGTCGTTATTCACTAGACCAGATATTTTTTTTACATACACAGAAATAGAGCTACGGTGTGGATCTTACAATATGATCCAATCTGCTCATATCGGACCAGCAGGATCCCAGTTAGCTGACTCACTGATGCCTTATTGTACGCGGTCTTTTCAAAAGAGGGCTCATCTGCCCTCTGTGTCTATAGGATGAGTGATGTCCAGCATAGCTTTGACGTTGCTGTCTTAGGATGTATCAAAGGAACTAGCAATGACACAGCGAACAGTTTCATTGATGGCAGCATGTGTGGTCAACCTCCAGTAAGCCAATATAAAAATAATTAACATAAATATGAAAGTTATAATGTGTGAGCTTTTTAAAACTAATCTTTCAGTAGTATCCGCAATGTGTACCATGGATGGTGTAAAGATATGTTGTTAATCCAATGACCGGGGTAATAGTATATTTGTAAAGCGCTTAGAGAAATTTATATTAAGCGCTATATAAAAATTAAATATTATTATTATTATTAATGGAGTTGCAATAGCTTTTTCATAAAAAATTAAAAGCACATACAATACACCGTCTGTAAGCGGCCCTGCAATATTGATCAGTCAGGAACGAATCCATGGGGAAAAGCATCGAAGCTGGGTAGCAAATTTCGCCTGATATATAGCCAAATGTGTATGATAAGTTATCTGGTAACCCAATTTACCATTCTAGATCCAAGTTACGAGTCAATTTGTAAACTGTTTAATTTACAAAATAGTATTCCACCTGAGCATGATAGAGCCATTATCTGCACAGCTACTCTGAACTAGGAGCCAAGTTCAAAAAAGCAATTAATACAAAAGAAACATATGGCGAGCAGTGGAGCATATCGATCAGGCGTTGTGAACGTTGTATCAACGCAATGGTGTCCAGAGTTAATGCCTTGGAACCATTGTACTTCCATTTCCACTTCCAACAACCTTAGTTACCTTTCGCACAAACTACATCAAAATCGACATACACAATAATTCAAGGCAAACAAATTCGGTATCACGCCATATATGCACCACCGCCATTGTTTGATACCGAAAGATACGTGGGGACTATGAGTATGATCAGTTTTTTGCGTTTAAACAAGTATAGTCTTGGCGTGTATTCGCAAATGCATATTGGCGATCTTTACTAGTAGTATCCATCATCATTATCAAGATTGTTTGGTGTTGGAAGGGGTTAAACGTTGGTTGAAGAGCTGTCATATAAGATGACAGCCCTTTTCAAACGTGACATAGTATTTTGTTTGGAATGTAATCATAATAATGTTCTTTTTGTCAAGGCTCTGCCATTTGCTAATGTTTATTCATCGATATATAGGAAAGAAACAACACCTCATGGATAATACATAACGCATAATTCTTTAATTTATATGGTTTATAGTGTAAACCTCCTGCCGTTGTGTGTACAGTATCTATCGACTGCATTTCCTTCACTATCAATTTAAGAACTGACGTAATTTGGATAGACATCAATTCCACTTTTGCCAATCTATACCCATTTTATTGGGTACCTGACAATCAGTGAAGTGATAATAATATCAGGGCCCTTAGAAAGAACAGCACTGATACAACACCCCCCTGGGTAAACCAATTAATGCTTATCTTTATTATATCAAATTCTATTCTTAACTTTTTCATGTTATTTTTTAAACAGATCTTGTAAATAAATATCAGCCTCCAGTGCTGGAAGTCTCTACAGGCATGGCTTGGAAGGAGATGGGAGCGGTACGGCTCTTTCTGATCTTCAAATCATGCCATCCACGGTCCATCCAATCAGCTCCTCTCTCCTCCTACCTAGTATCACCCTTTACCCCTCCTGGCTCTTGACTCTACCCTACCATTCAACCACATCGCCATCAACAACATCAATGGAGACAGGGGCGGATCCAGCCGGCGGCATGGGAGGGGGTCTAAGAGGGGGCCCAATTCGTGAGAAAATATTTAGCGGCTCTCGAAAAATGGAAACATCGTACCCCCCCCCCCCATTTAGCGCCAGGGGAGGGGTCCATCTCCAAAACAGGTAAAATTAACGTGTTTTCCCTCTTTTTTCCCAGAGGAGGGGGCCCCGGCCCCCTTCTTAGACCCGTCTCTGACTGGAGATATCTATATTGGAGCACGGGAGAGGCTCTACCAACTCGACTTGGAACTAAATCTGAAACATACCATGAATACTGGAAAGTATACTGATCCAATTGGAGAGAATTTAAGTGAAAATCAACTCATTTCCTTTGTGATCATACCTCAGAAGGACACGTCCATCACTTATCGTGGCTGATGCGCTTACTGAGCTTTGTCCTATTCACAGGCGTCAATGGGGGAAAAACAAAATTGATTTTTATGTTAAGGCACTTTTAACTTTTTAAAATCTGAATGGAGGACAATTCATATCCTAACTTGATAGCGCTAGCCAACAAACACATACCGACATTACAAATATAAACTCTGTTATTTCATGTCTAGGGCAGACACCGTCTATTTGTGACGCCTGTGTCGCAATACACAAAATATGATGTATTGATCTATTTTTGGAATAGGGGGCTCATACCATTATGGTATGGGGGAAAATAGCAAACATGTTTTAATTTTTATCAAATTTCACATTATCTAAATATATGAATATGATTTTACGCACATAGAATATACTTTATCCCAAAAATAAATGACCAGAAAAAAGTAAAAATGGTTATTCCTATTCTGTATATTGCTCCTGTATAAATTAAAATATAATTATGGTGAAAAAAATTCTGTTCATAAATGGTACATGCTAAAAGCGGAAGTAGTGCTTTTAATCGAAGCATATTCAGTTTGCAGGCCGACATTTTATAACAACATCATCACCTGCCTGGTGAGAATTACCGATTAAGTTTGATCTCTGCCTTCTGTTGAAACCAGGACTAAGAGTGAGTATTATATGAACATTTAGATATTTAGATAACTAAACAATTTTCATTCTTTATTCGGCAAGATTAAACATTTACTTTATTAACCATTTGTTATTAGATATGAGTAATACATGTCACGACATTCTTTCATTTGGTAATGTTATTTTCTTTGTAGAATGAGGATGGTGTTAAATGTTGGCTGAAGAGCTGTCATGTTAAGTGACAGCCCATTTAAAAGTGACATATTATTTTTGTAGAGTTTAATCACCATGACGTCCTTTTTATTAAGGTTTCTTGCATGTGCTGATGTTTATTTATCGATATGTAATAAAAAATAAAATCACGACTTCATGGATAGTTCATTGCACATAATCACACATTATACACACATTATACACACATTATAGTTAGTCTCCATCTAAGTGGGTGCATAGTACAATACATTACATTAATCCACGTCTGCCACTCTAACAGCAGTTCAATTTGGAAGAACAGTTCTGAATCTGATGAGGCTCTGGTAAAACAACATCATTATTATTATCATTTATATTATATTTGATTGTATCTCTAAAGATTCTTATTATGGTTTTTACAGATTGACATAAAAACCGGCAGTTCTGGAAATCTCTACAGGCATGGATCGGAAAAAGATGGGCGAGTTGCTGCTTTTCCTGATCCTCATATCATGCCAGACTCGGTCCATCCAATCAGCTCCTCTCTCCTCCTACCTGGTATCATCCTTTACCCCTCCTGGCTCTGACTCCACCCTACCATTCAACCACATCGCAATCAACAACATCACTGGAGATGTCTATATTGGAGCACGGGAGAGGCTCTACCAACTCGACTCAGACCTAAATCTGAAACATACTGTGAATACTGAGAAGTGTACTGATCTAGATGCAGGGAATGTTAATGACAATAAACTCCTTATTGTGGTGACAACACCTCAGAAGAACACTCTCCTCACTTGTGGAGGTTGTGACGGTTACTGTGAGTCAAGGAGCTTGACTAATATATCACATGATGTAATGAGGTACAGTAAAACCAGTTCTCAGGAGGTTGTGACAATAGGAGACGTACCTACTGTTGGAGCTGTTGTTCTGGGTTCTGACTTTGTAGATAATGGTGAGAGTACACCAAATGAAACCTTTTCCCTATTCACAGGAGTCACTTTTAAGGGTCGGGGCACAGCTCAATTTATTTCAAAGCACAATCTCATAGACCTGAGTTTAGTTCAAAACATACAACGGGGCTATGTCAAGTCGGAGAGTTTATTCAAACACTTGATTGTTTACAAGGATTATCTCTACTATTTCATATCTAGAGGAAACATTGTATACTTGGGACGCCTGTGTCGTAATTCATTAGATATAGAATTAGCATCTTACACAGAGATAGAGCTGCAATGTGGATCTTACAATATGATCCAATCTGCTCATATCGGACCAGCAGGATCCGAGCTAGGTGACTCACTGAATATCGACACTACGGATGCCTTATTGTACGCGGTGTTTTCGAATGAAAGCTCATCTTTCCTCTGTGTCTATAAGATGAGTGATGTCCAGCATAGCTTTGAAAGTGCTGTATTCGGATGTATTCAAGGAACTAGCACTGGCACAATAAACAGTAACCTGCTTGACACCATGTGCCGTTCAGCAGTAAGTTATTGTAAAATGATGATCAAAACTTTTGGTACCAAATTTCTAAGGTTTTTTTTCCCCTATATGAACAATGGATGCTCTAAATGTATTTGCTGATCTGAAATGGTTTTGGAATAACTGTAAAACAAAGATTTATGTACTTTTATTTTTATAATAGTTAATCTTGACTAGTCAGGGACAAATATCCAGGAAAGCTTTGAGGCCGGGTAGCAAATTTCGCCTGGCATACGGCCAAATATCTAGGATAAGTTTTCTGGTAACATAATTTACCATTACAGATCCAAATTACGAGTCAATTGACTTCTTTTTAAATTAACAAACCAATTTTCCAAATGAACCTGATTGAAATTCTACTCTTAAATGCTTGGATAACATTTGCCCCGGGCGCCGAACGATATATTGGTAAACAATTTTTCGTGCGATGTTTGGGGCATCGTAGGAGGCTACGGGCTACGATGTTTATGTTTAGATTTTCTACGGGCATCTTGCCATTTCTTGTATTGGCCCTCGGGGCAGGCCGGGGCAAATCCGTAAGGACGCTGCTTGGAGATTGTACGGAAATCGTGCAATTCAGTGCAGGAGCCGTGCAATTCTCCGCAGCCTCCGCACGGAGCTCATGCAGCTTCCGTGCAGAGGTTTCGCGGAGAAGGTGTGGTGACCGTGCAGCCGCCGTGCCGTTTATGAGCGTTTTTTTCCCCCACGTTCACCGAAAATCGTCCGTTTGCTGCACGATCAGAGCGAGGCTTCCGCATGATGCCCGTGCGGGGGATTGTGCAATGCCACCTACGGCATGTCTACGGCTACGTGTTTACGATTTTTTCAAATTTGTATAAGTTCTCGCGAAACAAAATCGTAGAGGCTGTGAAGTCCGTGAATCTCAGGGCCGCCCCCTGCCTCCGCATGGAGGCCGCAAGGAAAAGAGGATATGGGCAGGATACGGGCTCCGTAGACTGATCGCAGGGCAAATGTAATCCAGGCATAACTTGGACCCAAGTTTTAAAAAATAAAATAAGCACATGATGAGCAGTGAAGCAAATCGATCTAGCTTTGTAAATATTCTATATCGTGTATTGTCAGTGCAAAGCGATTTATTCAAGAAGTGTCCAGGGCGAATGCCTTGTATACTAGTTTAATCCATTGCACTTCAACTCACCTTTACATTCCAAACAAACTAAACATTCAGCATAAACACTTATTCATGAATCGGGTATAACATCGTATGGGCGTCTACGTCTTTGTTTGATACAGAAATCGGGAATAGATATGTGGTGCCTATATTTAACTATTCAGATTTTTGCGTTTAAACGAGTGTTGTCATGCAATTTATTTGGCTTGAATTTGCAAATGCATGCTGTCGGTTTTTCTGACAGCCCCCCCCCCCTCCCCCGCTTTTATTCGGTGAGTCTAATGTGCTCAAATGTACAGTCAATAGTAATGATGATTCAACCTGTATGTCAGAAGAACAGCATTTGATACCCACTGTGACAGCCATCGTGTTCACCAGAGAGACATCAAGCATTGGCATTCGTGGCAGATTGGCAGGGATTTATGAGATGTGTGTTTCTTCTAAAATGTGATAAATCCTTTCGTTTTTTTCTGACAGCCTTTGCTCACACTACCAGATACCGTCCAGTGTACCGCGTATTATAAAGAAGATAATATACCGGTGCCTCTCTACCAGTATGCCAGTGGAACGGTTCCCATCTTTGCCTCACCCATCGTCACCATTACTGATGCGATTCCCACCTCCATTGTGGCGACCATAGAGAGACATCATACAGTGGCATTCATTGGAGATACACAAGGGAAACTCCATAAGGTTTGATACCTTCACAATGTAAACGAAATCATCATGAAAAATGTACCTGCTTATTTTGTAAGATGCCATGACAAATTAATGACAAAGATTGTATACAGCTAACTCTCTTAGTTGGCAAAATGCATATCTGTATACATCCGATAAGTTTTAATAATTTGTCATCTCACTAAACCTATTCATCCTATAAAATATTTTTTTTCCAGTGCACTTACCCTTCCAAATGGTATCTTTTATAAACAACGATCAAATTTACAAAAGATAGTTACATAGAATATGTTTATCATACAGATAATATCTCGGCAGTACCACGGCCCATAAAATAATAAACATGGTTATAGTAAGGTATGATTTGTATTCCAATTATATTACCTAAACACTAAAGAAACATTAAGTAAATAGGAAGATATACAGTATCGATATTTAGTATGAGTCCTGAATATCTAATATCCTAATCATGATTATGAATAACTACATGCTATGGTGACATGTAATAAGTATCGGGAATACTGTATGCCATCAAATTAGGTATAATTATGAAGAATTCAATGATGTTGCAATTGTAGGTGAGGGTTATTTATGCGTATTAATGAAGCCTCCATATTCAAATTTTGTTTCACGGAAACTTACCAGGCCTACATGTCACAAAATCAAATACATGGCCTCATTCCTTATATTACTGCCTTTACTGTCATACTAATCTCTTCCCTAATACCCTTCTCTTGCTCATTAGGAACAAAATAAATTACACCAAACCATATTTGCTTGTGATTCTCTAAATAGTTGAACATAGTGAACGGTTCATTCGGCTACGTATACGAAAATGTATCTCTTGGAGGTGGATCTGTCCTACAAGAGGTGTTCCTTGATGAATCGAAAGAGCAACTAACCCTTTCTACAAGTTCAGACCAAGTGTCAAAGGTAAGCATCTTCGGAAAGATATGATGGATATTTTGGCTATGAAAGGGAATAACTCAACAGCTGAAATCACATTCCATATGACTTCTGACGTTTTTGGTTTTTATTTATTTTCATATTAAAAATCAGGTGCTCACGTTGGATTTTGTCAACTGTGGCCAGTACCAGAGCTGTGGGGAGTGCATTGGTGAGAAAGGAGGAAATGATGGAGACCCTTATTGTGGATGGTGTACTCTAGATGCAAGGTGAGTGCATTATATGGGGCAGGAAAATGGTAGTTTATTTTACGTTCAATTTCTTCTATTAATTTGAGTTAAAGACATTTAACATGTGTTTTGTTGATTTAACTTCCACAGCAGGAGGATGAGGGATCCGAAGTGATGTCATACCTTTATAGAAAAAAACTAGTTCCACTTTTGCTATGTTTACATCTTGATTATTTATGAATGATTACGTGTATACACAAAGTATCTTATCCATTAATCTTTATTTATGTTTATCATTTTTCTTGCTTCCACGCCCTTTCCTCTATAAGATGTACAAGATACGAGGAATGCCCCTTCCCTGACGAGTCAACTCGATGGTTATCTTACAATGCCTTGCAATGTGTATCCATCTCAGATGTCCATCCTGATCATAGACTGCCTTCTCAAGTAACAGAACAAGAAGTAGGTGCTATTGGGACTTAATGTACATCAAAACAAAGAATTTGTGGACCGCTGAATATCATATTTCAATAACGATATTAAAAAGAACTACAGACTCGGCTTAAACTATGCGTCGATTTTACTTTGAAGCTCCAAGTATTAATTTCCCAAACACAATCATAATGCAATGTACATGTAGCCAGTTAGAGATGTATGTTTTTTTCAGTTACCTATGTCTTCAATTCTATTTGCCAAAAGTCATTCATTTAGTTTTCTTGTATTTTACACAGAATCGATTAAGTAAGTAATACTTAATATTATTAATATAATAAAAAATAGTAAGAGAAACTCCATGAGTCCCTACTTTACGCAATGAAGTCGTGTGCATGCTTATGCTCCTGAGATACAAATTAATGTTTAGAATTAGCTATCATGCAGGGAAATCATTAGGTTTGTCATTCATGTTCGAAATTATATTACCATGTAGTACTGAACATCTTTATAAAAGACATTCCTTTGCTATCACGAAGGCGAACATTTCAAAAAACATTTTTTTTTTTTTAACAATCGACAAACTTAAGACACAAAACGTCGATGAAATGAAATATAATGTTGGCCTTATTATATGTAAACAGTTTTGCAGCCCTATATAACGTACAGAGTATTCATATTTTGTATGTTTTTACATGTGCTAGATCACCATTACCGTTCAGCAGCTACCGGCCCTCAGCAACAGTCATCAATACCGGTGTGCCTTCGACTCCTACCAGGTCAATGCTTCTACTACTACGACCAATACAGTTATGTGCGTAACTCCTCCTGGGAGTGAATTACCTACTATACCAGATGAAGGTAGTACAGTATAATACATTTCCTATATTAACTTTGTTCCTCTTTTTTTTTTTTTTTAAATAATATTCTACAGTGCATTTATATGAAATAATTCTTCTCTTGGCGCATAATGCTCACTGATGAAGATCGCTGTAATTTAAACTTTAAGTTTGCGAAACCTCGAAGATATAAACAACGATCTTTTAACCTCAACGAGGGTTCACACAGTTCATCAAAGTTAACTACATGCGTGGCAAGCCAAGGAAAGCATTTTTTAACTACAAGCTGACGAACCTCGAAGTTAATTACATCAGCACGGAACATATATGTAAGCTGGTGGACCTATTATACATGTAAATTCATTACTTCGAAGTTTAAACGCATGCCCTAAACTTCAAATACTGTCGTTTTAGAAGCCAATGACTAAAAAGACTCTGATATAGAATAGGAGGATTACTCCGAGGTATAAAAAAGACACACATTTGTGGCAAACCATGGTTTCCCTTTTAATTAGCTTTACGTATATTTAGTACACACAATCTAATGAATTTCTCCCTTTTTCCATAGAAAACAATTTCATTTCACTTTAACTTTAAATGTTACTGATGTTATGTTGAGGGGGGGGGGGGGGGGGGGTGGGGCGGGGGAGGTAACGAGACCAAAAAAAAAAATCATGTTTATATACACACACATTCTGAAGAGAAATTCTTGAGAAAAAAATCCAACAGTCTTATCTATATCTCAGTTTTTTCCATTAACCACCAGCGGACCATGTAACATTGACACTTTCGATTGTCTCAACGGAAACTGGAGTAAGCTTCGTCAGCACGGATTTCATATCGTTTGACTGCACCCATCTTAAATAGTAAGTTCTTTGGTTTCTCCTTTTTTAATACGCCACCTTTAAATTTGATGTTATGATATAAAGTTTGTTTTTCTTTGCCTCACCAGAGGTTTTATTAGGCATACATGGTTTACATTCAAAGAAACGAATCAAACTTACATAATCACAAAAGGCCTCATTATTGGCATAACAAAGAATTGAAATCAAGTTTTGTTTTGCAAAGCATTTGCATCATCATTAACATAAGAACTATACTGATAGTTTTGTTTCCCCTTTTTCTTTTCCTTTTTAAAATAACAGGTGAAATAAACATAATTATATTCATAAACTGGGCTTTTCAAGGGTAATTTATCCCATACTTTGACTGACTACATACAAGATTATAGTATTTCTGATGATTGTATCAATTTGACAAACTTATGCTAGCTTAGATCAAACGAATTAACATTAAATTGATTCATTCAATGATATATGATTTCAATATTCCATTGTACTCGGTAACAAACTGAGGGCAAATTGCCTCCCCCGCCCCCTATCGCCCCCCATAATAATACTCTCCTATCGTTACAATTGCTATTAATCCAAACATTCATGTAACGTGCTATACATTTTAATTGGAGTTATAAATTGCAATGTCTATGAATAGATTGTATGACACGAGAAGGCCCGACACTTGTTTTGGCAAACATTGCTCTACGCTTTATTTCGTCAAATACACAGGGTTCGGGATTAGGGCTGCAATTGGGTCTTGGGGTCAGATTTAGATTTAAAGTAGATATTCATTGATTTTAAAAACTAACTTTATTTACATTTTTGCAAAGTTGAAACTTTGATTCGACAAGGTTATCAAGAGTCAATGCTTGGAAACATTCTAGGTAATGATTATTATAAATTACAAAACGCTGAAATACAGCCCCGGCATAGCACCTGAAGAGCTCTCCGAACGCCAATAGGGACTTTTAGATTCGCACGAAGACAATGGGGATTGCTAAGGTCGACGTTCTTTTATTGCACTGCCTTAAATGGATGTCACACGTATCAATCCACGCAAATCTAAAAGTCCCTATTGCCTCACTCTAAACCCCGCGCATGGTTTTATTTTGATGACAAATGCAGCGATACAACAATAAAGGAATCTGTCGCTTGTAATCAAAATAGGACGCCATTGTATATTCAGCTGCACACACCGAGGTATGTTCGGCGTTTCAAGAGGGAACAAATGCCGTCCTTAATATTATTCTGGGGGGTTTTCAATTGAATGTCTGGTTTCTGTGATTGTTAATTAACCCCTATCCTGTGTATTTACAAACCAAATATTTTAGTTATCAGAATCGGTTTCATATCCCCTTTTGAATGGTTTGAAATGCCATCACATTTTGTTACACTCAACTCATAATAATTTGAGAAATAATAGCTTTGCAATTATGTTCATTCTTTATGGGATGTCGTCTGCTTGGGCAGTATTGGTCCATTATGTGACTTTATTAAAACATCGTTATTTTTCTGGCGAATCTCTCGTATATTCCAGATGGTATGGAGGTGGTTGTTTTTGTATTTTTTAAAAATAAATCACCCGATATGTAGTTGACCTAAAACGTGTACGGTGGCCATCTGTTAGTTTTCTAATGATACATTAGTTGACATATTTGTGATTTTCTTTAAATTTCCACTTTAAGCTTATGTTTAGTTTAGAGTTGAAGTTTAGAGTTTGGTTAGTGTAGGATATTGACTGCGTCAAAATATATTTACCGAGCGTTTGCTGTACAATCTAATTTCAGCTAGGTAGGGGATCCCGCATGTAAAGACTCTTAATTCTGAGCTTCAAAGAATTTGAATGGCATCATTCTTTATTGTTCCAGCTATTTCTCGCACCTGTTTTTACTTGTTTCTTGCAGTTGTTCATCTTGTGTAACAAGTCCCTGGCCATGTGACTGGTGTGTTTATGACAACATGTGTACACGTGATAGCAGCTCATGTCAGCCGGGAGATACAGTGGTGATTAATGAAAATGTAAACAGATTTCTTTACCTAAACAAATCTCTCTCTCTCTCTCTTTTCTCTCTTTGAGTCAATATATTTAAAGGAAACCGAACCTCAAGAAATGACTTTACTTATGCTGAGATATCTATATTATTGCCCAATAGTCTACAAGATTCCCCACCAAAATGTATGAGAGAGGTATAAAGCAAGAATTATGTAGTTTCTCAGCACGACATGGGCATCGCCATTTTCTTGATAACGTGACGTACTATGCGAAGTCGTTTATCAAGTAAATGTATTCAAATTTATGGATGCTTCCTTGCCAGACGTGAGTGGTGATGAAGCATTTCATGTACTACAATTGCCAGAACGCAAATTGCATAAATAAGTCAGTGCTCTTCTGGAGTGAAGGTTTTTCATAAATGAAATAGATTTGTCAACAACAATAGTGTAGTATCTATAAATGAATTTAGTAATATTTTTCCCCTGTTATTTATTTTTCACCAAATATAATTTTCATCTTCTTAGTGATGATTTTTTCTCATTGTTAATTAAAGGGTTCGTTATAGATTTAAAAATTATTTCCAACTAAAGCTTGGTGCATCATACATGTACAACTTCAACTGGTACGTCACATTTTCAAGAAAATGACTGCGCCCATGTCATGCTAAAAGGCATCACATTATGTCAGGAATAGCTTCATTTATATATCTCTTTATACATTTTCGTAAGGAATATTGTACATCAAAGGGCAGCAATACATCTCATTTTTCATAATGCCTACACTTATTCTTTGGGGTTAGATTTCCTTTAATTATTCTATTGAACAGAACGTATATAGATTGAATGCGTATTTATGTTATTCGTATATCATGTCAACGTGTTCTCCTTTTTGCTATCACCACATTTTGAATTGAGGTTTTCTTCACTTTGGAATTTTAAGGTCGAGCATTGGAAAAACACAAACTTATATTCAAAATAGCATGAGATCAAATAACTGCGCAAAGAGATGTTTGGGAATTTTGCAAAATGCTAAGACATATCCTACTGAAATCAGTAAGCTCTAAATTTGAACATAAGTTGTGCTTTGATATCATGCCATTCAGTGATTCCGTGGGTTCCTTGCAATGAGATAATAATATAAAATACATACACAATTATCGATAATAAGCTACAAGTGCAATGTGTTTGATTATGTTTTTCTTTTGTATCCTATATCTATTTCGTATTTACAGAACACCGTAGGTTCTGGAAACAAAGGCCGGGGTTATTGCCCTCAGCTGGTGGCGACATCAGAACGGATTTTTATCCCAGTTAATATTCCCTCTAGTTACTCACTTCTGGCAAAAAATCTCCCTACAGAGCAGGTATATTGTATGAACATCATTCCATTTTGAGCTAAGATGATTGTACATTTAACATGCAAATATGAGAATATAACGTTATACTACTATTACTACTACTACTATTACGACTACTACTACTAATGATAATGATAATAATGGCGCATTCCTCCTCCCGACGCTCCATTATTATTAGCGGGCTGTAGCACGGTATTCGTCGCAGCGCTCAAGATTTGTTAAGAATTATTTCCTACCTGGTACTCATTTTTATAACTCACCTGGGTCAAGTGTGGCAAATGTGGAGTAAGGTCTTGCGACATGTATTAAATGATTAAATAGTGTATTATAATCTCTTTGTTTTCAAATGCAAAATTTAATCAGGTCCTGCCGTTTGATTGCATTCTTCATATTGATGGAGACGAGATAAGAATACCAAGTTCCTCCTTCAATGATAGCTACATCGTCTGTACTGCTGAAGAGGTGAATATGTGTTTGGAACCTTCGGAGAACGTTTATTTAATTACCTATCATCAATATTATTGATATTATGTGGATGAGAGTTATCCCTTAACCGAACTAGATTGATACTACCTTCAGTAACTCATATAGTATAAAGCGGTGTTAATTTATATATTTAAAAATATATAAAAATCCGAACGCCCTCAGGGCTTTATTGTAAACCAATTTCTTTCGTCATTATATTTATGAATATATATGTGTGTGCGGGTGTGCATATTTTAATAAAGGCGTCATTAGACGGACATTTGAAGTAAAAAGTGAGTCATTAAGTAGACATTGTCATCAGGATAATTCCGTGCCATCTTAACGCTGGTACGTTTTAATTTTCATAGAGAGCCTTTTTAAATATATATCTCACCCTCTATATATAATTTTACTTAAGGCGTCATTGTACGCACATTTGGAGTGAAAAGGTGAGTCATTAAGTAAACATTGTAATAGGAGGGCAATAATTATACAGACAAGTTTTAGGGTTAGGATTAGGGTTTTAGGTTAGAGTTAGGGTTAAGGTTACGTTAAGGGTTATGATTTTTATGATGTCCAAGTTATGTACTCGATAGGGTTAAATGGTTATATATATGCCTTCTTTCCACCATTTCTTTCTCCTTCCTGCCCTATATTTTCTTCCCATCTTATTCTTCTTCTTTACCCTTGGCACTTTTTTGTACCTCTTATCGCCATTTAGCTGCTTCTCCATTTTCACCATTTTTTCTTCCCCTTTTTTCTTTTCTTACTCCATCTTCTGCAATGCCTCAGTATTTTAATAAAAATCCAATGGCAAGGGTGCATACATGTATCGTATGATAATAATAACGATATGTCCACTGATATAGCGCAGGTACTATTTAAATATACTAATCTACGCTACAAAGTATCATATTATTACCCCGGCTAGTTTTCAAGGAATTGTTTTTCCCACCTGGCACCAATTTACTTCAGTTTGTGGATCCGTAGTCCGGTGACATATCCATTAAACCATGACCCCTATCATGTATTTGGAAATGATTGCCCCGACCTTTTCATCTATATATCATCTTTACCTTCATTTATGCTAACGAAGGCATTCTCATTGCACCTATTTATCAATTCAAACTTTACACTATATTTGTTTGAACCTTTTATTTCAGTACATGTACAATGAGAATATCCTCGAGAAGAATGTAAGCGTCTCGGTTCAGTGGAATGGGCAACACGACATAGATGATCCGACAGACACTTATGGTATGACACCCTTTTCGTTTTGTACCAAACATTCTTTCATCAATTCAAAAATATTCTTTGGATATACGATCAAAACAAAATGTCACCTCAGCCCTTCTTTAAAATAAAATAATTATCTCAACTTTCTAATGCATGAAAATGTACTTGTCCTTTTTTTAAAACTTAGATGAAACCTTATAAAAGAAGCCAAGCCTTTGATTTCGTACAAATCTACTGTTAATGTTAGGAAGAAAGTTGAAAAGAATTTCGACCAAATTAATTACCATTTATAATTGGAACATCGCCTATTAGGCTTCATTTGCAAATTCAACTTGAAAATACTATTATTTGTTCTGAATCATTTTATCATAGCTCAGGCATATCATACATGCATCTTGAAAAACGCATTAGACTAAGGGAGTAATTATGTTCGATTTAAATAGAAATTTACTCCCATATTCTCCCTCCTATTTCATTGAAGTGACCCTGTACAAGTGCTCGGTTAACAGTGGAAGTTGCAGCCAGTGCCTGTCAAAAGAAGTGACTCCATCGAACTTAAACTGTGGTTGGTGTGATGATGACTGCAATGTCATTCAGAGTGATGTTTGTCAGAATAGTCAGTTTCTCAGCCAGAATGAGACCCAGCTCTGTTCAGCACCAGTTATCACTGACGTAAGAAAATAATATATCACTATCCGATTCAAAAATACTTACGTGATATATTATGCAAGGTCCCGTAAGATATCATATCATTTTGGTTTTTATTCTAATTTGTTAATTCTAATAATATATGAGATATGTAAAGTGTCAAATCAAATTGAAATCAAGTTGTCAATATGCACGAAATCATTCATTTTAGTGCGTGATCTATGTGTAATAATTTTATCAATCATCTAAAGTCTCAGTTACTTCCAAATATCAAATAGTCATTCGTGATTATTGTAACAATGAATAAATTAATTTTATAAAATAATGTGCATGTGTTTTTAATAATATTGTCGTGTTTTTGGTGTTTAGTTTTATCCCATGTCAGGTCCTATCAATGCTCAAACGAGACTAGACATTAAGGGAACCGACCTAGGAGTAGAATTTGATGACGTACTGGAAATAGTCATAGGAGACCTTGTGTGTAATCTGACTGACATGGGCTCGTTTTATCAGGCAGGACAGAGGTAAAAGAAACTAACAAAGCTTTCATGTGTTCGATGTATTCGTGTTAATAAACGTCTCATGAATGGCCACAGAATGACTACTACTATACCGGATGATGACTTTTATTAGTTCCTCCATGAACTTGCCGTTATCACCGAGAGTGCTAAAATGCGGAATATATGTTGGCAATACCGTCTGCATCAAATGGTTCACTCAGTTGATATGCTCATGTACTCTAATTTGGCATCCCCTTACATATATACAAAATTCTATTTGCTATTCAACACATAAAATGTGCATGAACGTTTGAGTTTTTTCAAACTTTATGATATCATCGCGTGAATATAAGAAAAACGTACATAATAAAACCATTCAAAAATAAACAATTTTGGCTGCAAAAATTGATATGTCAAATGATCGTTTGTCTGATTTCTTTCTTATTGTCAGTGTGAGCTGCATGACTGGGATATCAAATGAACTAATATCAGGACGCATTGGAATCACAGTTAGGTCTGGTGAAAGTACTAAGAACGGAAGGAGTACTGCAGAATTCTTTTACAGGGTAAGCGAATAGCAAATCACATTGATATTCCAATTTACGAACACATTCCCGTTCTAATTCTTTGAGAACCATTGCCGCGGGCTTTTCGGTTGATTAATGCGATGTCATAATATAATACGCAAAAATGTTGGTGGACTTTGAAATATCTTGATTCATGACTTGTCAAAAAAACTGTTATAATAACGCCAGTCGTGCCAGTGAAGTAATATGAATGGGCCAATAAAACAATACAAACTTACAGGTAATGTTACCTCTTCTGATATTTCTTTGACAACAATTCTGTTTTGAGGTTTAATTGGTATTTTCCCAGTGAACAGTTTATAAGGCTTTTCATAATAACGTATTGGGAATTTTCCCTACAAGAATGAATAGATATTATTATGAAATATCGAATTCTAACATCGGGCTTTGAGAGGAAACTATTGTAATAATTGAATACAACATGAAAAACGATTCAGCTATAACCTACTTCGTATTGATGTGTAATCCTCTGAAATGATTTATACGATTAAGTAATTTTCTTGCTATAGGATCCCATTATATCAGGGTTTAGTCCCATGGAGGGGCAGGTAGCAGGAGGTGCAGAGATCACAATTACTGGGATGTATCTTAACACCGGGAGGAACATTGAAGCTACATTTGGAGAAGCACAATGCACACATTTGTGAGTATCACTTATATATATATATATTATGTACCTTAATGGTCAATTTTTTCTATAAGTTTTCAGTAGCATTTATTGTGTGTTGATAGATACAATTGTAAGATTGCAGATGAACTGGTAGATGTACCTCGAACTGCATTTTACTGACAGGTGGATATTTTTTTATGTAAAAGGATTATGGAATTTTAAAATTTACAATGTAATCACAATCACCAAGTAGAATTCAGAAAGACGCACGCACACATAAACACACGCACACACGCACAGACGCACACAACATACACATTGCACCCACGCACACATGTACTTGCGCACACCTACACTGACCGGCCAGGAGAAGTGAGTCGCATTCATAAACATTACCAATACATATACTTAACACTAAAATATTGAAACACATAAGTATTCGGAAGTTAAATACCCCCCCCCCCACTCTTCCAGCATGATATATAGAGCTGTAATATAATGAAATGTGTTCAGAAGACAGTTCTAGCATTCTGATTTGAATGATTAATAATTTCGATGAGCCTGTTTCTAAGACATTTTCATAGATAGTTCTTATGTATAGATTTTTTTTTCTTCAGGATTGTTGAAGATACGACAGCGACTTGCGTCACAAGCAGCTTACAAATGAATGAACAAGTCTCTGAGTTCTTGACCATGACATTCGATGGAGTTGAAAAAACTTTCGAAGACTTCACATTTACCTACTACCCAAACCCAATTATCGATGGCATTGACAGAACTGTGGCTATCATGTCGTAAGGAACAATATCTTTATTCGCGTGTCGAACTGGCGGGAGCCTTTTCAAATACTAAGACAAATGGATCCTCTTGCTATTCTTAATCAATGTATTTTTTGGCAGATATCTTATACACAAAATGTAAAGAAAATATGTGTAAAGTCAATAGTTTATATTTTAATTGAGCGTGTAACGAGGTGTATTTTTGGGTTCTGTGAAACTCTAGTGGGGACAAATAGACAACAGTGAACGAATGGACTGAAAAATAAGTATTCTCAATTGTATCTAAATATCTCTCCACTTTACAATTCAGATATTATTGTACATCTTTCCCCAGATAATCTTTTAAGTTTGTGGTCCATTCCTCAAGTGAGATTTTTAAACATAGCTGCGTATATGCAGTTAAAATGTTCTTTCAATAGTTTAAATGAAACATGTGATATTTCTTCTTTTGATACAGAGGAGGTCTCGATATCAAACTAACAGGACAAAGATTTGATGTCATCCAGGAACCCCGGATAATAGTTTCGTCACTTACAACAAATGCTAGTGACTCTGAGGTATGTATGTATTACTCTGCTCGTTGTTGTCTGCTTTTTCGCAAAGCAGACATGGTCTGCTAGTGTACAAATTGAAAACATATCATGCAATATTCAGACCGTCAACTTCCCAGGAATCGAAAGACCTCGAGAACGACAGACGTCAAAACCCTTAGACAACTACTTGAATCATTTTCAGAGGGTTCGCTAAACTAACTATGTCGGTCTCGTAAACTGTCGGTCGTGTGGGATGATGGTCCCGTGGGATTCCGATCAACTGGGATGCCCCTTTTGTCACATGAATTTGGCTTAATCGTACCGCTTGTTGTTGGGACGCTACAATCAAATTTCAATACTTATATTATTTTATGATTTATATGGTACCGTGGAAATTAATAGCGAAACATTAGATCTTCTTCCGGTACTTGATATAAAAGTCGCTATGAATAAACGTTGATTTTTTTTTTAAATTCAAGACATGTCGATTTATGTTCTACAGCTCTGCAATGGAACGGAAACTCTTCTCATCTGTCCAACCCCAAGCTTTCCTGACGAGGGTATCTCTGCCAGAAGAAGACGAGCTACAAATGGCGTTATGACAGCAAATCTGACCTTTGACTTTGATGGATACATCATCGATGACGGCTTAATAGAGTACTACCCAGACCCTATGTACGAAAGCTTTATTGGACCAAACAGAATCTATGAAAGTGGGAACAGCCGGCTTGAGATCGCAGTGAGTCGTTCCCGTTTAATCTAAAATATTTATTCTAATTATCGTTTCACACTTTTTCACGAATGAAACAGTGGCTTTCTAGAAATGTAATTCTGTTGTCATTATTGAAAACCCATTGACTACTGACTCTTCTTATTCCTACAGGCTAATTGCAGGAGCCACCTGGTTCCTGTAGTCAATGGATTATAGAATTATGCATTATCATATGAGAGACTTGAAATTACTGTTTCCTCCCCATGAAAAAATTAGTAATATCGTTTATTGTGTATTTTGCCATTTTATATATTTTTTAAGTTCCCATCCGAACCGCCGAGTGAAAAAAGGGTATTTTTGTGTGTTTCCTGTCTTTATTTTTCCGTTCATTGCACATGCATCTCTTGGGGAAAGAGAGTTTGACGATCTAGTAATATGAAATAAATAAATAACCTTCAATATTCGTTATCTGGCATCACTATTGAGAATTAACATTAGTAGGAGAACTATACTCCCGCCTAAGGCTTACCTAAACTCGTCAGTGATTGAAAGCAATGTACTGCTATTATCACAACATATCGTGTATATTGTGAGTGTAATTTGTGTTTTCACTCATTGACAGTGTCTGCTAAACTGTATACATACGCTCCTTGCACCAATTATTTTCTTTTCATTTCTAGGGAATGAATTTGGACTTAGCAAGCACAGAGGATGATATTCAAGTTTTGTTGGGTCCCGATGGAGTTTGTGATGTTGATGATCTTGAGATTGATGTATTACGATGCCAGCTACCAAATAAGAAGCCTCAACCAGGAAACATCAATGGTACAGTGGAGCCTGGACCTACCCAAGATCTACCAGCTGTAACGGTATGTCTTTTTACTTATCTAACTAATTTCCTATCATCATTTTACTACCAAAAGATGTCTAACTTACTTATTTCCAAAATTTTGGGGATGAATTTGTAAAAGATTCCATTTTGAGGTCTAATCTGAATGTATGTATTTGTATTTTATTCGTATTTCAAAAAGAACTTTGAGATTCTCATTTTTAAAATGATTTCAAAATCGTAAACATAGTTAAATTTCTTTCCCCCTATAAAAACAGTTACTGATTACGTCCTACCTTTGAATATTAGAAGTAATTTGTTACAAGAGTGTCAAATATTTTGTAACCCTTTCTATTGGCTACTAGTATCGAAACTCGATAGTGTAACAACACGAGTGAACACTTCTCCTCTCAACTACCTGATGTATATTTCTCAATCATTAGGACAGTGTTGACAATTTGTGTACGATTTCATTCGTCTTTTTATTTTCCTTTTCCGAATAGTCAAATCAAAATGAAAGAGTTGAAATTATTAGGACATTATAAGGCTTGTGAATAACAAAAAATGTTTTCGATAGGCTGGGAAAATTTGAAAAATTTACAGCAAAAATTGATCATCTTTGATGACTCTTACATTGAATGTATCAAAAAATATCAATCAAGTGTCACTTTCACATGAATGCACATGATGATCGGATGATGATAGAAACCAATCAATCATTTAATTCAATTACAGGTTATCCATGGAAACTTGGTATTCTACCCTGGATACGTAAAGTACTCTACGACGTCCATCAACATCGGTGCCATTGTCGGTGCTGTGATTGGGACCGCTTTGCTCATCTTCATCCTCGTCATCATCGGCGCCATCATCTTTAGACGAAGTCATCAACGATTAAACAAACAAGTCCAAGTGTTTGAAATGCTGGAGAAGAAGATTCAAGACAGAGTGGAAACTGGTAAAGTTGACATATTTCATTGTTTGTTAGAAACGCTATCCTTTTTACTGTAACGGAAAAATTCTACACCCAAGGATACAATTCATTAGTAATAAATGATTGTATTATGACAATAATACATATTCGGTGTTTCTCAATATAGTAATTACTGTCATGTTTCGCTAAAATACTTTGATGACGCAATCCCTTCTTTGCAAATAATTGTTTAAGTTGGTCTTGCATCTCCCGCCAACATGTCTCTAAACTGGAGGAAATTTTCAGGAACATGTCTGCAAGATGACCATTTGTGGACTCTCAATCCAAGAAGTAGCGAAAGAAGTAATATTCCTCTCATTGTTTTACGTGTTGATTCATGTGGATGAGATTAGGTAAGTGATTTCGAGTGACAACTTGCAATCAATTTATTGAAGGTCCATGTATGTCAAAATGGGCAAATTTATCCCAAAATTTGTAGTATTTGGATATTATTGATCGATTATTTTACTCTTGTTTAATATGTTTGTTGCAGCTTTTCATGAACTACAGGCTGACATGTCTGAAGTAGAGGAACAAATCAGCCATCTTGGTGTACCCTTTGTGAATGCACTAGATTACTCCAAGAATATGCTCTTTGCAGGACTGGCTGTTTTACCACCAACCACGGATCCTGAGGTATATATTTATTCATTTTAATGTGGCCTATTATCTTGCCAAAAGACATTAGAGTCGGGTTGAGATTCAGCTGAGCACACAGCCATCTACTACAAGTTGTTTGGAAATGTCTGAATCCCAATCGATTTAATTATTGCTTGGAAATTTATTTACGGTGGGATATAAACCACATGTTTATGAATTTGAACATTGAAGAAAGGAACAAGATGATTGGAATGGATGGATTTGCGAATGGTCTGTAATCAGAACCTCTTTCGACTCTTCATCTTCACAGTCTAACCAAACGTTTTGAATGAATAACATAAGCTTTGCAATTTTCTTGATTATATTTACAATTGTTTTTAATCTGCAGTACATGAACTCTGACCTGGAGACTGCAATGATCATGTTCTCTAGACAACTCGGCAATCCTGACTTCTTGACTAATTTCATCAAGCAACTTGAAGAACAAAGAAAACCCAAGAGACGGGATAGGTTTGTAACAATCTAGTGCTCTTTAGATTGCCCAAATCATTATGTTAATGAAGTTATGAAATGAAGAAAAGGGTTTTTATCTGTAAATGTTTGTTTAGTCCTCACACCCTTATGTCTTATTAATATGTAGCATCCAATTTCCCCCCTGATGTTGTCCTTTCTCCTGTTCCCTTCTCTGTCGGTCTGCATACATGTCCGTTTGTCCACCATTCTCTGCCTGTCTGTCTTCTGTTTGTCTATTTGTGTGTGTTTTTCTGTTTCTTTCTTTCACTCCCTCTCTATCTCCTCGTACCTTTATCTTCTCTCTTTCTCTTATCTTCTCGTTTCCTCCCTCATTGTCTCTCTCTCTCCATCTGATCTGTTGATCACAACTTCTTTGTTGACAATAATCGTCCTTGCTTTCACGAAGTGACGGTAGTGAGGAAAATCGTAACGCAAAGTGAATGTAATTATTTTCCCCTACCGTCACTTCTTGAAAACAGCGACGAATTGTGTCTGCAAAATATTAATGGTAATCAAACAATGCACACATATGAAGAAGGAGAAAGAAAGAGACTCTCCTAACTGATAGACATTTTCTTTTGGTCTATCATAGAGTCAACATCGCCTCACTGATTACCGCCCTCTTGGTGACTGAAGGAAAGTTTGGATATTTCACAGAGTGAGTACAATATATCACATCCACATCTTATGATAGCGCTTACAGCTACAAAGGTGTGATTGGTCGACAGCTCGTCACGTGATATCTACTGCGAGGATCGTAATTTAGGATGTTGCACCCCCAGTCATTTTTCTCGATCATTTGTCGATGGTTATATTGACCATAGTTATGATCAAATTGGTACATACTTATAACCCCTCGGTGAACATATAACTTCATTTTTGGCGGTCCAAAGACAATACCCTATCAGGCAATATCTTTATATTTGTAATATGATCTACTGTGCCTATTCTTTTATAAATTGTGTGTATGTTGAAAGTTATTTTCAAGCTTACTTATTTACAAACAATTCATAGAATCAAGAGAATAGAAATATCATCATTATTAAGATTCTAATTGCTACCGAATTCTATACCAATTGCAATATACATGTTGAAAACTATGAAAAATAGAGCTATAGATGGAAATATCCTCAAAAAGGCAATTCGCTAAAAAGGGTTTTGAGCACATAACCAAATGATAAACTTGTGCAAATTTCATCGACTCTACTTTGCCAACTAATGGTCGCCAGAAAATGTATTTGATTTAGGACTCATGAAAAACAAGTTGATGACAAGATTTATTATAGAAGAGTGTAGCTGTTGTATACGACATTACAAAGATAATCATGATGATCACTAACATGGTAACTGCAATGACACTCAGACTTTCATGTTGATAGTGAAGAGAATAGCGATAATTTCAGTTGAAAGCTTAGATTATTCATTCTTATTTGTTATCTTTTTGTTAACCATATACTATCTCTCATCTAATGACGAAAGAAATGTGTGATATTTGTATTGGTCTATTTCTTGACAGGACTCTGTTCAAGCTCTTGGAAGAAAGTATTGAAGAGGGGGCAGAGAGCGGTAGAGCAAGGTCACTCTTCAGAAGGTTCGATACATTAAGAAGTTCAATTAGTAATACTTCAAATTAAAGATTATCACGATCGCAAAAAAATGTAAAAAACAAAATCAAAATCAATGCAATATCAATAGCATTGCCCTTAAGTTGATTTTTCTAAACTCATTGCAATCGTGTTGTTTAAAAAAGTAAATATAATGTGTAGGTTGAAAAGAATATATGCTGTGTAGGTTGCTTAAATTAATAAAACTATTTTGATATCTTATTGAAAGTCATTTCAATATTTTTGTCTTTTACAAATAACCATGACTCACTCTAATAACCTTGCAAAAAGTAGCAATTACGAAAATTTGTTGTCAGATATAAAACACTTCTTTCTTCGGAGGCAAGAGCACGTTTCTTTATTATACAGTCTTTAATATCTTACTTTGTAGTACTGATGTCTAAACCTTTTTCTTTTGTATCTACTGTGATGCAAGTATAATGAATAAAAATCACTTTAAATCACGATTTAGCATCCGTGTTGAATATTACTTTAATTGTATTTGTTCAGGACTGAGACCATCGTTGAAAAGCTCCTCTCCAACTGGATCTCCCTCTGTATGTATCAATATCTGAAGGTAATTAAAGTTTTACAAAATTTCATTAGCATCGAGTATAATAATACGCTTATACGTATATGGGAAAGTAATACCAAACCCGCTGTGACCATTTTGATGGTGTTATACTTTAGACATGGGATCAAACTAAAGAACAACAAAATACTTTTAAATGGGATGTATCATGCGTAATATAAATGACGGTACAAAGTGAAATGGTTCATCCTCATGATACATTTCACATAAATGCCAAAATCTAGTCTAACCAGAATTAAATAAAATATTGTAGTCGTGTCGTATGTATATCACGAATTATCAATGGTCTCACATCTGACCAAGATGCGGGTCAAATCAAATTAATTCAGATTCCAGGATATCGTGCATAACGTTTTCGAAACATCTATTACTAAATGTAAATTTTGCTACAATATTTCTCACATTTAACGAACAACATCAGGTATAATAGTTAATTGTGTCATATCATACTTCAAAAGATTACAGAACGAAAATTTGCTTTGGCTTCCAATGTTTATTTTTATACCCATATATTTTAATGGATCTAATCGTGTTCTCCGCGTTGTATATCTGAATAAAAAAACACAGAGGCAAGTGGCTGAATCTCTGTACCTGCTGTACCAATCCATCAAGATTCAGGTTGAGAAAGGACCTATTGATATCACCACTGGACAGTCTGTATTTTCTCTAAACTTTGAATGTCTCTTGGAAGAAGAGGTGGAGTTCAACGAGTTGGTAATTTAGCTTTTTAATTGTTTCTGAGAAGAAGGGGGGGGGGGGGAAATCGATTCTACATTTCATTGTATTAAACTTGTGACTTATATTTTTAGGTTCATGATGTATCACGATGATGATGACTTTCAAACAAGTCAATTTGAAAGTTAAGGCATTGTAAAAGGCAAAAATTGCGTTATTAAACAAAGGTTAATTTGGACTTGGAGAGAGAGAGAGAGAGAGAGAGCGAGTTATATACCCGATTCCTTAAACATGACCATTGGTTGTTGTTGATGAAAATGATGGTGATGTGAAAACTATAAAGCTTGCGAAATCAACGTGGACAAATACAAAATTACGGTACAATTAGTACGTTTTTTTAAACGATAATGTGAATGCAGGACCTGTAACAGACATAATAAATGGTTATATCATGTCGTTTAGACTTCAAAAGCATACGGGCGAGGCATATTTACTGATAATTGATAAAATGGCTCATACTCATCGATCATTTTGGAATAATTTCACAGACCTTGTCAGTAGTGGGCAGGGACAAGCACCACAAGTACTACGTCAAGGTTCTAGATGTTGATTGCATGACTCAAGTCAAGCAGAAGATACTGGACGCTGCCTACAGGAACAGCCACATTGTACAACAGAACAGAGCTCATGAGATGGATCTTCGTGAGTATGCCATTGATCCTCGACTTTCTTAAAGTTTTAAGAAAAAAAAAAAATTCTTAAAGTTTTAAGAAACCTTAAGCCACTTCAGGAGGGGGGCTTACAGTCCTCATTAGTACATAGGATAGAATAGAATAACATCGCAAAGATAGGATCCCCTGATAGGCGCCCCTGTTATACATGTATTTACACGCTAGTCTCTCTCGCTTTGTTCCCTTAGCTTCCGATTATTTTGTCAGATTCTGGCTTTCTGTTTATTATTGCTAACATTATGCTTCCTTAAATGCAAGACAACAAAATTTAATATGTTTGCATCACGAGGAAAGTAGTCACATTTCTAAAGCGCATACTATTACGGTTCTAAGCGCTTCTCGTGTAGTTATTAGTACCTCAGTCACTGGATTCAATTGCTGATCTGCATATGATAGTGCACACGCTCTGCTCCATGGGGAGTATTTCAGCCGACCACATTTACGTTCGCATCTTACCGGGTGTTTTTTTAATACATCGATGCATAATTTCAAATGTAGTTTAAAGTCTTGACAAAGGACATTAGTGCCGTGACAAGATTCTAACCGCAAACCATGTAACACCTCGACAGTATTTTAGCTCCTACTCATGCATTCATGTAAACCACTAGATGTAAACCTGACATCAACATCTTTTTGTTTTTTTCATAGTGTGGTACCATCCCGGTGGGGAGGAGAGAATCCTGAAAGATCGAGACGAATTGAACAAAACCATTGGGAACACCAAGGGTTTATTCATCAATACAATCAAGACTTACGGGGTAAAGAAATACTACAACTTTTATAGCTCTATGTTACCGTACACATCCGGGTCCCAAGCTGGAGAAAACAATCACAAAATTGCCATCGACTGTTTCACATCTGCAATGTCTGCCGACCTTTTTGTGACGAGGGTTTGAGTAACAAATCCATACTCCCTCTAGTGGTGAACCTGTTCATATGGTAGATAGAAGATAAATATATCTCAGAATGATATTGTTTAAATGCGATTTCCTTTCTTTTTAGCATGATGATGACTGTTTATGCTCTAAATTATTTCGTGTTTCGGATTAAGAATTACTCATTGTTCCTGTCATAACTAGTATATACAGAAATTGGTTCCAATTGATATCAGGATGTCATTTGCAGGTCTTTAAAATGATCTACACAAATGAATAATCACTGAGTCTCAAAAAGACTTAATTCGGAAAACAGAAGATGTTTGTTTATCATATACGACAGTGGTCTTGCCGAAGCTAATACGACTTCATAATAAGGTTTTGTTTATTATGATTATGCAGGTATCTGATGGGTGTCAAGTAGCTCTGATTGTCAAGGCATCAATGAATGAGACAGGGACGTATCAACCTGTTACACCAGGGGTACAACTCTTCCAACAATGTAGGTTACTGGTATAAAGAGAGAGGCATGTCGCTGGCATGTCCAGCATCTGATGCAGCCGTCATAACCAGCCCTCCTCTGGCTGAATGTTCAGATAAAGACAACACGCCCCCAAAGGAAAAAAAGGAATATATTTTCCTCAGTGTTTGTGGCATACGCACATGATCATAACACCTTCATGTATAATACGCCCATTATTTCACCCCTTCTCCAGGTTTGGGCAAGAACGTGCATCCACCGTTTAGCAATTTCTAGAAACGCCCCTGCACACTCAAGTATTTTGATTAATCAATATGAATATAGCATCAGAGACTGTAGTAAAAGCTCCTGGGAGCGTATTCATCTACTCTACTCCCCTCCGTCATGTCTATAATAATACAAGTTACAAAAAGGAGCACTTTTCTATTCGTTACTTCTCGCAATGCCCCGAACATCCTCCACCCCTTGTAATTAAATCGCAAGTTTGAGATCGTGCATTTACTAACGAAACATTGTACGTAATGTACATGTGCATTTAGAAAGTTTGAAAGCGTTAGTTTTTTCCTGGCGGGTCGATTCCTAGAGCAGTGTTGTAATGTTTTCAAAGCACAGTGAATGGATTTATTTCTCACTATGGCATGTGAATTTGAACGAGGTACATACATGCCTCAATTCATTTATCGATACTTTAGGCTTCTTTCATAATACACCATTCCATGATACATCACCCTATTTTAGTGCAAAAATTTCTTAAAACATTATTTTACAATGAATAACTTTAGACTATACATTTGATGATATATTATCTAGACCAAGAACATGCTGGTCCGGATGATGTCCGTGATAGAGACTACATTCGAATCCGGACTATGGAAAGTGGCGGATCTCGGATCATGCACTTGGTAAGAATAATCATTTTGCTAGCTGTCATCAACAAGACATTGACAGTAGACTGACGAATGTTAAGATGTTAATACAGGAGATAACTGTAAGGCAGACAATAGGATAGAACAAGGGTGCATGACAGAGCGTGATAGAGGTGCATATAGCCGCCAACACGTTCCGAAGGGACGGCACTAGATGATGATGATCAGAAGGGATAGGCAATTGCCTGAAGAATCGCGAACAAGTAAACAAATGTTGTGTGTGTATATTTAAGGTATGCCACATTGGGGTTGCACAAAATAAAGGGGTGCTGCTTTTGTTCACCCCGACCCTCCTCATAAGACCTGTCTAAAACTCGACAGTAATTTTAATGTGAGACTTTTCTTTAAAGAATATATTCTGTACACATACCGTTAGGTATCGAGAGCACAATTATTAAACGAGTGAAAAGCCTGCATACCTCAGTTTTGCGTATGTGAATGGAACAAAAAATAGACAATTAGGCCCATTTTCTTTTCCTTTTTTTCTTACAGTTCAAGGTAGATTGTGCACTCTAATTCAAATACAGTAACGACTATTAAACACAAACCCTAGTCTTCCCATTCGTTCAACAAAAGGTAGATGTATAGATGTATCGAACTCATACAATTGAAAGGTGTCTTTGATTTTGATAGTCTTTACACTATTTTGTTCTGTGATCATTCTAATATATATATATATATATATATGAGAATTAAATAATATCCACTATTTCGATTTGTTCACCTTTTAGGTTGCCGAGAACCAAATACCCACAGAGAGCAGTACATCCCTGACCAAGCTGGATCGTGAATTCTTAGCCCCGCGTTTGCTGGTTACTAAAGTAGGAAAACTTAATGCTTTGTCACACGATTTATCTTCTTTTCAAGCTGTATTTATGTATGTGTGTTTACACGAGCCACACAAAAGCAAACAATGGCTTTCCTTAAATATCAAACTCAACTCGAAATCGTGCACACATTTTTAAATATCATACCAATGACAAAGACATAACGTGATCATGATTATTATTTGTTTTAAATCTATTATTATCTCTTCTTACCAGAAAACGATTCAGACTCGCCTTGATGAGTTCCTTGCATGTGGCTTTCCTTAAATCTCAAACTCAACTCGAAATCGTGAACACATTTTCAATATCATACCAATTACAAAGACATAACGTGATCATGATTATTATTTGTTTTGAATATATTATTATCATTTTCTTACCAGAAAACGATTCAGACTCGCCTTGATGAGTTCCTTGCCTGTGGCTTTCCTTAAATCTCAAACTCAACTCGAAATCGTGAACACATGTTAAAATATCATACCAATGACAAAGACATAACGTGACCATGATTATTAAATGTTTCAAATATATTATTATCATTTTCTTACCAGAAAACGATTCAGACTCGCCTTGATGAGTTCCTTGCCTGTGTCTTCAAGAAGCCCGCCGAGACTCCACTCACCATCAAATATCTTTTTGACTTCTTTGATAAGATGGCCAATAAGTACTGCGATGAGAAACCCGAGGAGATTGCTGAAGCATGGAAGAGTAACAGGTATTTGATTTAGCAGGAGTATCCACCATTTAGGGCGGAACCAGCGGGCATCGCTCCCGCCTCCTGCTCTCCTCATTTTCGGGGCGATATAAGACTCCCTCTTCCGGTAAAAACTGGTCAAGCCTAGAGGGGCGTCAGTAATGGCCTTATGATCAAAGTATCAGTACAGTTTCTGTACAAATAGTCGGATTATCAAGGTGATTGCAGTGTTACCTTATTTACATACACATTGCCAATTAATTGATTCTTGAAGGTCTTGATGATCGATGTATTCGTTTTTTGTTTATTGCATCATTCCTTCCCATTCTCAGCCTACCACTACACTACTGGATGACTACATTGACGCATCCCTCCTACGTCTTTGACATGCGTCAGTCACGGTCTGCTGACCAGAGCGTTTCGGTCTTGGCTAACATGCTGGACAATGCCTGCAAGAAAATCCGCTCAGAGAATACGCAGGTCCGTATAGAAATAGACAAGCTGAAGTAGTCATTCTTCATATGTATTGGATCATTATTCGCCAGACATATTCTAGTTCTTTGTCCTACCCAAAGTAGTTTGTTGGAAGATTTCTTATCAAATTTACGTTCTTCAAACACGTCGACTGACAGCTTTGTATGAGGGTCTTTTAGATTTGCACATCGACATAATGGACTACTACGTGAGACGTCCTTTTAAGGCACCGGCACCGGCTTAAAAGGACGTCGCATTACCTGAAAAAGACGTCACACGTAGCAGTCCACTATGTCGACGTGCGAATCTAAAAGTCCCTATTGTCAATGGCAGTCACGGCCTCCTTGAAGGCAGACGACTTTTATCAGGTCAATGTCTTCTTTTTTTTAAAGTGATTAGTCATAACAAAACATTTTAAAATATTTTTCCTAAATGATTGATAATCAACTGAAACGTACATATTTCAAAAACATAGTGAACATATAAATGTGTAAATTGTCAACATACCGCGCATATCATTCAAATTGTGTTTCTCTTATGTTTAAGTGTTACATGAACTATACAAAATACCATTTATATTTATTTAAACAAAATTACAAGATATTCAACAATAATAAAACATAAAATCGGGCCAGATTTTCCAAAGTACAGGAACAACAAAGCAAAACATTCAAATGAATAAGACATACAGCCAGGTCTGACTGGAGTGATAGGTTGTAAGTTTCCAACAACATGTTTGTTTATATTCCGTATGTATAAAATTAGCAATATTAATGTTAGTGTAGTTTCAACTTCAATGTGAGACTTCCAATACCGGTACATTGTTTACTATCAAGGATTAGGTTTGCATAAGATACAAGCATCATATTTCAGTTGATAATGATTATTAATAACATACAAAAGCAGAATTCACACTGCAACTACTTCATAAACTTATCCGTTTGTTTAAAGTTTACCATTCGTCGACAAATTAATTGTATCTTTGAACCCTCTTTCAGGAGTCTGCCCTCAATCGGGTCCTGTTTTACAGGGATCTTCCAGGCCACATCAGAACCATCGGTGAATACTACGAGAACATCAAAGGGTTACCGCCACCAACGACAGAAGAACTCCAGGAGGATTTCAACAGAATTACACAAGTGATAATTAATTGTTGCTCTTCATTAACTTTGCACTATTTTGCTCGTAGCCATATTTCTTCAGCAAACGACACATCCAAACAGATATTTGTCTGTTGCAGTTTCCTTGTTTATTGTTCAGAACGCTTCATTAGATGTATAGAATATATACTGATAAATTAAAGGTAGCTCAACCATGGGCATTCAAAGTTTAACCAATTACAATTTTGTTTAATACGCCGTAGAACTTCAATGTAATTTTTTTTTATCATTGTAATGATGAATGTATTCCGTATGACTTAAGAGTTGTTGGCTTGACGTAGAAACATGGCTAGTCTCCTTGCATGACAACATGATACAGACTATATTAGAACTAAATAGCATTCCTATGTTTGTCTGTTTGTTTTTTCTTTAGGACTTTTCTGGTCTGTTCAGTCGAGTGGCAACCCTCAGCAAGTTGTATGACTTCACATCTCATGACACAGGTCCTCTGGTTAGTAGGCCGATGATTACTTCATGAATGTTTAGCAAAAGTCAGGAATTCTGTTTAGGTGTTTGGTATAATAATACTGGATATTTATACAGCGCACATATCAACCATAAATGGTGCTCATGATCAAGGCGCTCCAACTATTAACCCGGCTCTGCTAGGCTGCCGATTTCGGCGCTCACAGCATTCAAGGAATTCCTTCCTACCGGTACCCATTTAACACATAGGTGGAGAGTGGCAATGTAGATTAATATCTACAGATCTTAATTGTTCCGCTTGAACTTACCCTCTCCCTTCTCTCTCTCTCGTTTTTATTTCTAAATCTTTTATGATGCTACCAATGTTATTTTGTCATATTGATTTTGTATTTTTGATGCTTGTATTTTCTATCATTTCCCCTAATCCACAGTTGGATTCGATCACAGAGCTGATGCCAAACTAGAGCCTTAGTCATCATCGCACTTTCCAAGCTCTCCTCGTGGTTCATGGTACTACATCGTGATTACGACTTCAAAATGCTTGTATCCAGATGGACCGTCAAAAAGGCGGCAACATTGTGTATAATACAGGAAAATATTGATACTCAGATTTTTGCTCTTTAGTTTTATAAATGCAAAGTACTTTAGGTTTACTATTAAAGGTGATGTGGAAATAAATGTTTAATTACACTAAGTAATCGTTGTGTATTCTAACTTCAGTAAAACAGTTACCATTTCAATTCAAGTCGTATTCTTTTCTCGCAGTTTGCTATTGTTTAAAAATTGTAATATCTTCTATGTTTATATATACATATTGTAGTCTATATATAGTTTTGTTAAGCCTACTAAACAAAATCGTCAGATTTCCTTTGGTTATGTTATGGTTATGAGAAAACAATTAAAAATGTTGAGTATTTTTCGATTTTTGTCTCTTTTTCCTCCCATTTAGTGTTAGATAAGGCTAACAATTTGGTTAAATTTAATTTAGATCACCTAGCCGTTTATATCGAAATTACATTTTTTTTCCTCACGCTGTCAATACAAATTTGAATCGTATCTTTACACATGTATCATAAATGAACGACTTTCTGGAATAGACTACATTGTTCAAATGACTCCAAATGTCCTCAGATCTTTTACACATAGGGTAGACCTAGTCCACACTTCATACATCATAGAATAGTCATCATTCTAGAAAGCCTCTTGTTTGCCCTCTTGGGAAGAATAATTTCAGCCGCGTTCCATTGAATGTCCTGTCTGTGCACAAATAAACAATGATTATTTTTATCAGCACGTATCCAGTATTCGTCTTGGTTGGTTTTACAATTTGTGTATGAATAACGTTTATCTGCCCATGTGCACCATAAAGCTACGAACTGGCTTATTGATATTTCTCTATAAAAAAAAGGGCTGAGACTACACATGTATTATGTTTTTATCACAATAGCGGATTGATACCCTTCCGTTTAATAAAAATCCCTGGATGTTCATGATTCCAATGCATTATCTTATCAGTATAAATCCTAAACATGAAAGCGTATACGAATATTTTTGTAATGGTTGTTTTGGTCTTAAATTTGCGAAGAAAATGTTTACATAGGGAAATGTAAAGTTAAAGATACTTCGTCCAAAAATAGAATTTATTTTAAAATACATTAAAGAGAAGGATGAGTTCTGGGAAGAGGTGAACAATAATTTATGAGCATTTTCATTGTTATTATGCAAGTGTGGAAGAAAATTCAGAGACAAAATGCTCCCTGTAAAGCATGGCTCTTCAAATGCCTTCTCATTCTAAATATGACAGGTAAGAGCTTAAAAATGAGGACCTCGGTTTTTGGCCACACGTTTGTGTAGTCCCATATACATCTTTCTGAGTACAGTGCTTTAAATATTAACAAAAATTATAAACCAAAGAGTTGATATTCTAGTATGGTATGCCAATATTAGGTAGATCATAACTGGGAGAAATATATCTTTCTAAAGTTAACTCTCCCATGAAGCACCGAAGCCATGTAATCTCTGTATTGACTAAATTATACGTGCGAATGAAAATGCATGCTGCAACGGTGCAGCATTTTGTGTATACAAATTTGCTCTACTGTTTTGAGGTGTCGTTTTTAGTTATCAAAAGTGGTGCATGCATTGTAAAAAAAGTTTTTATTAATAAGTTAATGTTTTCCTTATGATCAGTCTTTCATTTAATATTTTTACGAATAGATTTGCTGTACATATCAAGCGAGGGAATGTCAGGAAAAAAGAACTATTGTGTTTTCAGATTAATTGTACCTTAGATTAAAAGCATGTATTCAGGAAAAACTGTTCGTTTTCTGAGAACAAAGGATTAACCAAAATCTGAAAATAATCTATAAAAGTAAAGAAATTTTCCTTGATCAAGTTTTAAAATGCTAAGGAGTTAAACTAAATAACAATCATGATAATTCCTTTTAAATTTCGCATTTCCCTCTTATTTGTTTCTCTTGCTTTATTTCTCTCCTTCCTTCTGTTTCCATTCCCCTTCCTGTATTTCTCTGATCAGCCTCTATCTCTCTTTCTCTCTCTCTCTCTCTCTCTCTCTCTCTCTCTCTCTGTATGTCTATCTCTCTATCTGTATCACCTTTTCTGTCTTCTAAGAAAAATTTGGTGTATTCTATCTATAATATGAGCTGCTCTTCTGTTGTCATAATTGGGTGATAGTGAATAATAATAAAGTATCGATTATAACCAGGGATTCTGTGTTCCACTTTGTTCATTTCTTTTTTAAAACTGAATTAGTAAGCACCAATCTTGATGGCTAGCTGAATGACATGATTGAGATCATAAAGCAGTTTAAATGACTAAAGAATAAAAACAGTAACAAAAAATACAGGATGTTATAATTTGAACCATTTCCCTTGTATTTAATAAACATACATGTAACATGTAAACACATAAAATATATATGAGAAAGAAACATGACATAGTAGCAGGACATAAAATATCTTTGTCTTGTTCGACTGGTGATGCATTTTGACAAATAATTGAGCTTCACTATGCTAAGCAATAAATAACACGTTTAGAATCTACAAAAAAAAACTACGTTATTTAATTCCATACGGCAGTACGATAATTATGCAATAGACGGCACTTCTACTAATAATACATCAATATTATTGTGCGAGCAAGACCATTTCCATTATTTTCGGTTCACTTCAAATAGATTAATCAATATAGGTCAGTTTGGAATACGTAAATGAGAATATGTAAATGGAGGGCATAAAGATCGCAGGATTGCTAAACAGTTTTCTAGTACATGATACATGAGATGGATTAAGTATATCACATGATCATGGTACTCCTCCCCCCCCCTCAAAAAAGTAAATAATAATAATTAAACATACAAATATATATGATATCAAATCATGATAATAATAATAATATTGATAATAATAACATCAATAACAATAGAAACATAAATAAATATGTTGTTGGAAATTATATGACTGGTATGCGAAGGTATTGAAAACATCTTTACTATGAATAAATCCGGGTATATAACGATCTATAATTATTTTCTTTAGACATGTGACCTTACCTCTTTAAACGTTTGAAAGATTATAAGGTATTTTATGTGTATGATATGCGATGGTTTCAAGGGCTGTTATTAATTATTTTACATGTATTTTTTGTTAAAGCGAAGGTTGAGTACTGGTAAAAAAAAGAAAATTATTTCTCACAGAATCAAACGAAACTTACACTGAATGTTCAAGATTACAAATAAATGACAAGTGCCAAACAATTTTGGAAGAAAATGTATACTGGCTGAGTAATGAGCATAGAAAGACAAGGAATCAAGGTAGTACCAACCCCGACACCATGCGTGTTGTCCCATACATAGCTTTCTGTGTATGTGCTTGTTACTTTACCAAGACTCGGTCAAATTTATTATGATTTTGATGACTCCAGAGCCTTGCAGTGCACACCAATACTTACATGCTACATGATCAACTGTTTCTGATCCTTTCCACACCTTTTCTTTCACAATGCAATCGCATTACCAGTATTAAAGTTTATCTTTAACATACACAATCTTTAACTCCTCATTAAACCAAGGTTGTTTTTGTCATAACACAATATTAATGCATATATATGCATTCCTGTCACATTAAGATGTGCGAAATATAACAATGAGGTTAGGGTTAGTTTGGTCGCAAAGGCTTTACAGCCCCACTGCACTACGTATAGCTTCTTGCGCCCTCTATATTATAGTAGTGAGCACTACACAAAATAAAAAACATTTTGCCTCCGACATGAAAAAAGGTCCGCCCAAGGGGGGGGGGGGAGGGTTAAACCCCCTAAGCACCCCCCGAAGATCCGCCCCTGAAATCAAATAAAAGATGTTGCGCTTGCATTCATGTGTGTGTGATACATGAGAGAGAGACAGAGAGAGAGAGAAAGACGAAAGAGAAAGGTAGGGAGAAAGAAAGACCAAGAAAGAAAAGAAAGATAGAGAAAGAGCGAAATACACATGTATAAAAGCCTATATCTAGCAAGAACGGGAGACGGAATAAAAGGGGAAAGGGAGCATGGGGGGGGGGGTGGTAGGGAGATATACATATACATATATATATATATAGAAGCAAGATACACGTATACATCTATACGAATGTGCATAGTGCATAGGAATGAAATTACTGGTTAGAAAGAAAGAAAAGAATATAAAATAAGTACATTAGTGGGATGGATTTTGTTCCTTTTTTAAGATCAATAACCTGAAAGATTTGATTACACTTGAAACTTCAACAGATAGAACGAAACCTCTTCATGCTTCAGTCGAACTTTATTTTCTGATCTCGAGGGGGGGGGGGGGCGGTGTTATTAATTTTTTTCTCTCAAACAGATCCTAAAAGAAGAGTAATAAGTGGAAAAAATTGATTAAAGTCACGCATAGTATACACCATCCTTGAAACTGTCGATAGTCTAAAACGTCTGATCACAGGGGGAGGAGACAATACTAGCCGCTGTATGGTATCACGGGCCACATGAATAGAGTTTTTTTTCTTCTTAAAAAATGACGTCAGAACTTGTAGTGTTTCCCACAATGGAGGAATCAACGTCAGATTATGACAATATTCGCTCACTCATCTGTGACATGTTTTTCTATACCTATTCAACGTTGTATTTGCCATGAGAACATTTAAAGGAGAATGCAACTATTCTAAAAGAGAGCATAACAATCAGAGAAGTACATCGGTGAACGTTTGAAGGAAATCGGACAAGAAAACTTGATTTTTTTTGGTGTGTGTGTGGAAAGTTTTCATAACTATATATATATGGGCACTCCAAATTGGCTTATTCAGTAACATTACTGTGACGCAACGCCATAAAACTGTCCTATTTTTGTCAACACAAAAGCTTACTAAAATTTAATTTTCTTTTCAAAATTCCAATACACAGTAGCGAGTTTAATTCTCCTGAAATATAGGGGCGGATCTAGCTTTTTACTAAAGGGGGATCCAGCCCGAAATTTGAAAATCGCGCCGACCCATAATTCGCTCAGTGGGGGGGGGGGTGGGGGGAGTGAGCACTACACACAAAAAACATCGTTTTGCCAAGGGGGGGGGGTAAACTCCCTGAACGCCCCCCGGAGATCCGCCCCTGAAATCAAATAAAAGATGGTGTGCTTGTATGTGTGATACATGAGTGAGAGAGAAAGGGTGAGAGATATAAAGACAAAGAAAGAGAAAGACAGAGAAAGAGCGAAATACACATGTATAAAGGCCTATATCTAGCAAGAAAGGGAGACAGAATAAAGGGGGAAAGGGAGCATGGGGGGGGGGGGGGAAAGAGATGTATATATCTATATATATAAAGAAGCAATATACATGTATAAGTACATCTATTCCGAAAGAGAGGGAGAGCGAATGTGCATAGGAATGAAACTACTGGTTAGAGAGAAAGAAAAGAATATAAGAGTAGTAGGCCTACATTGATGGGATGGATATTGTTCCTTTTTTAAGATCAATAAACTGAAAGATTTTATCACACTTAAAACTTCAACAGATAGAACGAACCCTCTCGATGCTCCAGTCGAACTTTATTTTCTGATCTCGGGGGGGGGGGGGGGGTAATACATTTTCTTCTCTCAAACAAATCCTAAAAGAAGAGTAATAAGTGGAAAAATTGATAAAAGTCACGCATAGTATACACCATCCTTGAAACTGTCGAAGTCTAAACATGTCTGATCACAGGGGGAGGAGATAATACTAGCCGCTGTATGGTATCACGGGTCACATGAATAGAGGTTTTTTTCCCTTCAAAATGACGTCAGAACTTGTAGTGTTTCCCACAATGGAGGAATTCAACGTCAGATTATGACAATATTCGCTCACTCATCTGTGACATATTTTTCTATACCTATTCAACGTTGTATTTGCCATGAGAACATTTAAAGGAGAATGCAACTATTCTAAAAGAGAGCATAACAATCAGAGAAGTACATCAGTGAACGTTTGAAGGAAATCGGACAAGAAAACTTGATTATTTTTTGAGGGGAAGGTTGTCATCACTATATATATGGGCACTTTGAATTGGCTTAATCAGTAATATTACTGTGACGCAACGCCATACAACTTTCCTATTTTTGTCAACACACAAGCTTACTAAAATTTAGTTTATTTTCAAAATCTTTAACTCAGGATAGTCTTATATCTTTAATTTATAGAAGCTATGATAATATTTGTATACTATGCATGAGTACTCAATTGATACTTTCATGCTTGATCTGTTTAATAACGATTTGCCTGGATTTCAATCAAGTATTGCGACATTCTGGAGCATAGGTACTTCACAATACAAAATAAAGGTGGGCAATCACGTTTTCCAATTTTAAACGACGCAAATACTTTGTAAGTAATGGTGAGAGTACCCTACCCATTCTCCCTACCGAGTTTTTATCTATCTACAAGCTTCAGTGGTTAACAAATAGATGTTTTTTTTGGTCAAAGCACAACCTCTTTTTTGTAATGTAAATGGATGACAATGTATGTCCTAAACTGATAAATCTAGCGAAAGGCAGACTTTGTTTATTTTGGACGCCTATGTCAATATAATCGTAAATCGACCAACAAATCATTACGATCTTTATTGTTTGAATAGAGGAATCATTCCATTATGCTGTGGGGGGAATGACAAAAATAGGTCTGTATTTTATAAACTTTCTCATAATCAAAAGACAAGCATATCATTCTTCCGCCCACGGAATATCCCATAATAAAATGAACAGAAAAGTAAAAACGTCATTTGTATTCTGAATATTTCTCCTGTCTTCATTAAATAGAGTAATGATAGAAACACATTTTGTAAATGAATGGTACATTCTAAAAGCGGAAGTAGTGCTATTTCATCGGAGCAAGTTCAATTAAAAGGGCAAGATTTTACAAGACATTGCCACCTGATTGTTGATAATTACTGATTCAGCTTGATCTCTTCCTTCTGTTAAAACTAGTACAAAGAGTAAACAGTACTAAGAGTGAGTATTGACTGACCATTCATATATTTGCATAATAATATTATTTTTACCTTTTTTCGGCGTTATGAGAATTCATTATATTAAACATTTCTGATTGGATTTTGGTCAATGCATGGCCCGAGTTGGATATTGCAATTCATTTAGAAAGAAACATAGAGTAGTATCGTCATGATATTTATGTTTTGCTTTGTGGAAGGTGGGGTGAGTATATCGTTCGCCGAAGAGCTTCCATGTAAAATAGCAGCCCCTTTAAAACGTGATATAATACTCTTGGGGGGAATGTGATTATCTTGATGTCCTTTTTATTCATGTTCCCGCGATGTGCTGATGTTTTATATTCATCGATATGTGAGTAAAAAAAACGACACCTCAGCATTGATAAATTAATGCACATAATCATCTAATTAATTATGATTAGAATACACTAACTCGTTTGCACAGTACCTGAGGCTTCCTTAATATACCTATACGAATTTGTCGATAATCGACTTCCTCCACTTGGTTCTTTCAATTGACTCTCAATCCAACGGTTGTTGGCTCTAATCCCAACCCGGAACTGACGTCAATGGCCAATTCGTTAGTCCACTGTTGCCATCTCATCACTATTAGTGGGGTAAGAATAATAGCAGGCCCCACAGGAAGAACATCATTGATGCCGATGAGGCTGCAGGGGGTAAATGTAATATATTGTTATCATAAACAAAATCATCTAAATTTCATTTTTTTTTTGACTTGTGTACAGATTGTTTATTGACATAGAAGTCTGCAGTGCACGTAATGTCGACAGGCATGGCTTGGAAATACATGGGAGCGTTACGGCTCTTCCTGATCCTCATATCATGTCACCCTCGGTCCATCCAATCGGCTCCTCTCTCCTCCTACCTGGTATCATCCTTTACCCCTCCTGACTCTGACTCCTCCCTACCATTCAACCACATCGCCATCAACGACATCACTGGAGATGTCTATATTGGAGCACGGGAGAGGCTCTACCAACTCGACTCAAACCTGATCCCTAAACATACAGTGAAAACTGGAAAGTGTACTGATCATCCCAACGTTAATGATAACAAACTTCTTGTTGTCGTGGAAACACCTCAAAACAACACTCTAATCACTTGTGGAGGCTGTGACGGTTTCTGTGAGACAAGGAGCTTAGCCAATATATCACATGATGTAGTGCGATATGGTTCAAATGATTGGCAGTTAGTTGTGACAACTAAAGATCTACCTACTGTTGGAGCTGTTGTTCTGGGTGCTGACTATGTACGTACAGGTGAGGGTACCCCTAACCGAGCCTTTTACCTATTCACAGGGGTTAGTGATGGAATTCCCTTTATTTCAAAGCACAATCTTTTAGACCTGAGTTTAGATCAAAACATACCACGGGGGTATGTCAAGTCGGAGAGTTTATTCAAATACCTGGTTGTTTACAAGGATTATCTGTACTATTTCATATCTAGAGAAGACGGTGTTTACTTGGGACGTCTGTGTCGTAATTCACTTGACCAGTTCTTTACGTCATACACAGAAATAGAGCTACAGTGTGGATCTTACAATATGATCCAAACTGCTCATATCGGACCAGCAGGATCGCAGCTAGCTGACTCACTGAATATCAACGATACGGATGTCTTATTGTACGCGGTATTTTCAAATGAGATCTCCTCTGCCCTCTGTGTCTATAAGATGAGTGATGTCCAGCAGAGCTTTGAAGATGCTGTCTTAGGATGTCTCCAGGAAACTAGCCGAAATGGAACAACAAATAAACACTTTACTTCTGAATCAATGTGCACCCATGTGAGTAAATGAAAAAGAAGCCCGTATCGTATGATTAATAGAGAGTATTACATAGTAGACCTCATCAGTGAACAAAGTCCAATTAATACCAGTTAACAAATTAGGATATATATTTATTATTTATTTTTTATTTATTTTTATTTTATTTATATTTTATTTTTTATTTTTTGTTGTTTTTGTTTTTGTTTTGTTTGGGGGGGGGGGTGCTCCGTTAATTCATTGGCCGAATATATCTATATTAATCTACAGAAAGTAGTCAAGTAATCATGGAACTAGCACTGACACAAAAAACAGCTACCTGGATCACAACGTGTATCCTTCAGTGAGTCAATACAAAATAATTATCATTAGGAAGTCATTGTTTGTCAATTTTTATTAACTAATCTAACAGTAATATCCGTACCATGGGTGTTGTAAATGTATGTTATGAAATCGATTTACAATAGTTTTTTCATGAATTTAAAAACCCTAATTTTCAGTCAGCAGCCTTGGGAAATTGATCCGTCAGGAATAATTCTTGCCCACCTATTATTCCTTCACCATTCCAACCACTTAATGTTAAAGTTATTTATGGGAACCTATAATCTACAAGCTGAGCTTTTTATAGGTTCCTCATATTTCACCCTGTATAACCTTCTATTCAATACAATTAATTTCGACGTCTTTTCAAAGAATTAATTGTATAATGTGACACTTTTAGTATATTTCATATTATGTTCTAATTTTGTCAATTATGTAAATTCTTTTTTGTGAAATGTGAAACAAATAAACTTGAAACTTGAAACTTGAAATCCACAGGAAAAAGCTTCAAGGCTGAGTAGCGAATTTTGCCCAGCATATGTATGGTCCTATATCTGTCATAAGTTTTCTGGCAACCTAATTTACCATTCCAGATCGAAATTAGGAGTCAATTCGTAAATCTTTTAATTGAAAATACGGTTGTCCAACTAAACATTATTGAAATTATAATCCCTTCCTGCACGTCTACTCTTAATTTGGAATCATGTTTGTAGAACATAAAAATAAGAAAAATGATGAGCGGTGGAGCAAATCGACTTGGCGTTGTAAATGTTATACTTTGTGCATTTTCAATGCATGGCAACTTATTCCAGGAGTAAACAGGGTACAATCACTGTACGCTAGTGTAATTTATCATCTTTCACTAACCTTAGTTAGTTACCTCTCAAATAAACTAAAACATGCAACGTAAACAATTATTAAATGGATATGATTTAGGGTATTGATACACTATTGGGAAATATTTGGGAACTGTGTATGTGTTCAGATTTTTGCGTTTGAACAAGAATTGTCATGCAATGCATTTAGCTTGTATTTGCAAATGCATATCTGCGTTCTGTTCTGCCAGTACCATCCAGAGTTCAATCCACCATATTTAGTTTGAAATATAGACAATATGGTGTAGTGACAGTCACACTTTTCACCTGTATGCCAGCTGAACGGTATCCTTATTTGTGGCAGCCACCATGTGTACCATGTAGTAAGAAACATCACGCAGTGATACTCTTTGGAGGTAGGCAGGGGCCAATAAGATGTGTGATTTAATGACTAATTTTTTTTTCCTGACAGTTTGGATTCAAAATACCAGATTCATTCCAGTGCACAGCGTTTTTTGAAGAAGAAGAGTGGCATCCTCTCTACCGGTATGTCAGTGGAACGGTTCCCCTCTTTGCTTCACCCATCATCACCGTTCCTGGTGTGATACCCACCTCCATAGTGACCACCATAGAGAGACAACATACAGTGGCATTCATGGGAGATACACAAGGAAAGCTCCATAAGGTACCTTCATAATGTAAATAGATTATCAATATAAATTTTCCTGCCTATATGGTACAGTGCCAGGGAAATTAATGGATAATATTGTATACAGCTATTTATCTTTTTCGGTAAAAACACATTTTCTGTATCCACCCGATACGTTTCAATAAATAGTGAATTCACTAAAGGAATTATTCCTTTAGAATAAATCTCACTATATTAAACACAGGGGTCCCTTTATTACATATATTCACAATTAACAACTAAAAAGAGACTATAAACTTGAGTGTGTTTGTCATACAAATAATATCCTGGACGTACAAATATCAAATGAAATGATAAACATAAGTGTAGCAAGATACGATTTGTATTCAAATTATATTAACAGGCAAAAACATTTACTATAAAAAGAGAAAGATATAAATTATTGATATTTCATTAGAGTAATGATCAACTAAACGTATAATTATATCAAGATCCCGTGATATCGTGCCATGTAAACAGTATTGAAATGACTTTATGCCCCCCAAGGGGGTGTTATTTTAAGGATTCAATGATTTTGCAATTGTAGGTAAGGGGGTATCTACCCGTGAAGCCTCATTGTTCAAATTTTGTTTGGCTAAAATGACTAGGCTTAAATTATTACGATAACAAAGATGTGACCTTATTCATGTATTACTGCCTTCACTGGCAGACTGCTCTCTTCATTTACACCATGACCACTTTATTTTGTTTATTAGGGACAACATTTTTTTTTTAAATACCAAACTATATTTTTGGTTGATGATTCCTCTAAATAGTTGAACATAGTGAACGGTTCGTCAGGCTACGTATATGAACATGTCTTTCTTGGAGATGGATCAGTCTTACAAGAGATGTTCCTTGATGAATCGAAAGAGCAGCTTACCCTTGCTACAAGTTCAGAACAAGGTTCAAAGGTAAGACTTTTGATAAAACTATAATGAACACGTGATAGATAAGAGGAAAATTCGTTGATATTAGATGGTTGCAGTATAAAAAAATAACACATCAATCTTTCTCATCATTTAGTTGTTCTTTTGTAGAAATGAGACTGCCCGGTACACTCTTTCATTGTTTCTGTTAATTTGCATGTGCTTACGAATCACTGTGAAAAGTGCAAAAACAAGGGATGTTGGTACGCAGTCAGTCCCATTAGCGGTTTGCCATAGTTTCCCAATAGCATTTTTCATGGCGCTATTGTTCAGCAAAGCCAACATTTGTACCGTATACTAGTATATACACCATATATGTGTAGCCTTTCCAATAACCTCAATTAAATTATGGCAAAGATATATACTTTGCATTAAAAATGTTTGTTTTAATAAGAATGTTAATCTACATCTGCACAGTTCAACTTCAGTTGATGCAGTAAAATTGATTGAGCATCCCATTTGGCTTTCAATATTTAAGTCATTCGTAAAGTCATGCGTAACTTTACGAACAGCTTTATGAAACACCCCCTGGTTATATATGCATTATGCGTGACCATGTGTTGTGAAAATAATCGAAAAATTAAATTCCATTAAAGTATTAGGTATTGTTAAATCTATATTAGCCTAACATTATATTGGTTAGTAAAAATGAGATTGACTAGCAACTTGAGAATTATAAAAATATTTATATGCCAATATATTTATTACATTTATATTATACAACAAAGGGAGGATTTGCTTCCCAATCATCAATTAACCGAAAGTCGTGACAAAGCGCTCATTTTGTTGATATTGGAAAGCCATTACTTTGCTATATCTTTTGAAGTTTCTTAACTTTGTGAATGTGACTAAACTCCCGATACTTCTTTTATGGAAGTGTAGCTTTGTAGATGAGTTTTGAAGTGTCTCATGCATATCATTAGGGAATCCTTTCTACTTAACCAGTTTCTTAAAGATATTACAGCCTTGCTTGTACGGATATTTTGAGGAGAGGTGTTTATTTACGACCTTCTGTGATGCTTGCCAAGTAATGTATGGACGGTAGAAGTTATCTATGTTATCTTACATTGCAGGCGATTTAAATACCTCCACATTTTTGTTTGAAGGAACATCCATAAAATATCTTAGTTATGAAAGGTAATAGCCGACAGCTGATCTCAGCATCGATATGACTTCTGACATTATGCGATTGCTTTAAATTTTTATTTTCATATGATGAATCAGGTTCTCACGTTAGAGTTAGTCAACTTTGGCCAGTACCAGAGCTGCGAGGAATGCATTGGTGAGGACGGAGGAAATGATGGAGACCCTTACTGTGGATGGTGTACCCTAGAGGCGAGGTGAGTGCATTATATGGGTCGAAAATGATGACTGATTTTCCATTCCTCTTCTCTCATTAACTTTAGTTAATTACATGTTGCATGTGTTAGGTTGACTTTACTTCCTAACAGCAAGGGGATGAAGGATCATCCATAGCGTTGCCAACCCTTGGAGAAAACAACTATATCTTGATAATATTGTACTTATTACGTGTGCATCAAACACTTTCTCTAACATCTTTATTTCTATTTATCTTTTTCCTTCCTTTCCACACCATTTCCCCTTCAAGATGTACAAGATACGAGGAATGTCCTTTCCCTGACGAGTCAGCTCGATGGTTATCTTACAATGCCTTCCAGTGTGCATCCATCTCCGATGTCCAGCCTGATCACAGACTGCCTTATCAAGACACAGAACAAGAAGTAGGTGCTATTGGGACTTCATGAATATGAAATGTCAATAACGATATGAATAAAAGACTACGGCTATGAGCAGAGAGATAGAGCCTGCATACGCATTAAATCTGAAAAATGCATATCTCTTTTCTTAAATAGGAGTATTGGCAACAGGATTATGAGTCGAGTTATCATTGAAGCTTCAAGTATACCGTAAATATTCAGAACATAATCATAATGCAATGTACATGTTGCCCATTGGAGATGCATTATTTTAAAATTATATCTGCCGTTGATTCTTTTGGCGAGAAATCATTCATTTACTTCAATCTTGCACTTCGTACATAATCTATTCAAAAAGTAGTAATAATAAATTTGATGCAAACTTAATGGGTGAAACGCCATGAGGCCCTTCAATAAAGTCGTGTCCATTTGTAGGCTCCTGAGATAATATTTTATGTCTATTATTAGCTATTTTGCAGGGAAATCATTGAATTTGCCATTCAGTTTCGCAATTACTTTTGACATGTAATGATCGGCTTCTTTATAAAATACTTTTCATCGCTATCGAGATCATGAACGGGTCAAAGAAATGATGTATTGTATCTAACAGAAAAATTCGAAGATAGAAATATTATTTAGAAATTTTGACATCATTTTATGTTGTTCATAGTTTTGCTGCGATATGTAAGTAATAGTTTACATGCTCCATCTTATGTACGCCAGATATCAAATTTAATCTTGTTTTTACATGTACTAGATCACCATTACCGTTCACCAGCTACCAACCCTCAAAGAAAACCATCAATACCGATGTGACTTCGACTCCTACCAGATCAATGCTGTTACTACGGTCAATACAGTCATGTGCGTCTCTCCTCCTGCAAGTGAATTGCCTACGATTCCAGAAGAAGGTAAGGCAATATATAATTTATTTCTTGTTTTTATAGATGGAAATTCTCACTATTCTACAAAGTCTGACATAATTCCTCTCTTTACGCAAAGTTTAAGTTTGCGAAACCTCGAAGTTATAAGAACGACCTCGATCTCACCCCGACGAGGGTTCACACAGTTCAAAACGAGTAATCAAAGTTCACTACAAGCATGGCAAGCCAAGGCAAGTATTCAGTATTATATCCCTCATGTATAGTTGTTTGCATTGCGATTGTACAGAGCACGAAAAAGGTATAGATAAGTACTATCTACCTGAGATAGTACTTTTGTAATTTTTTGCTGCTACCCCACTTGCCCACCCCTGCCCATTGAATACGCATAGCAAAGTAGGTTACGCGAAATGTCAAAGTCAATGTCAATGTCAAATAAGCGCATCGACTGTATTACATGTATGCATGTTGCGCTTTGTAAAATCTACAGTCTGCAGAATCAGTTCTTATTATTGTTATGTAAAATTCACTTTAAATAGACCTTATTGCCGATGTGGGATATAAAACAAATATTAACCTCCTTTACTCGGGCAATGGATACAAATTTTCATCGCCTTGGTGATCTCGGCGATGATAGTATAGTATTAATGACTGCTTTGAGAGAAATAGTTGTTTTTATCACTCAAGGAAAGGTTAGAATTGTGCTATTGCCCCGAGGCGTGCCGAGGGCAATAGCCCAATTGTAACCTTCCCGAGAGCGTATAAAAACAACTATTTCTCGAATATTAAAGCAGTCATTAATACTTTTATATGCCGAAAACAAAAGAGGCAACTAATGACACCACCTTGGCCTTTCTCTAGTTTATCTGCACGGTTGTTTTTTATGAGTGTATCTTTGAGAGTAGACTAGATCTAGATTCTAGTCTAAGCAAGATATTTTTACAATTTTGGGGGGGGGGGACCGGCCCTGTGGGGAATAGAGAGAAGAACCTGCGCTTTCATATGACACCTCACTTATTGAGTATCACCTTCAGGATCACAACAGATAAAGGTTTGAATCTTGAATTGAAAAAAAAACTTGACTCTTTTTGCATGGTCGCGCAATGCACGTAGACTGCATAGAGACTGCATTGCGTGTAATCTCTATGGGAAGAATATAGCACACAACATCGGGTGCGCGATCAGACACCCTGACAACTAGATCTATTTTCGTCTACGTCTATGCTGGTACTCCATTTTCAGCAACTAAACTAACATGTTTATGGATAATTTCACGTACCCTTTTTGTTGTTCTTGCTGTCAGCGAGTCTTGCATTTGATAAGTTGAAATCTTGGGACAGATTCTTTAGCCATTTTTGTCTTGTTTGGAATTGTCTTGTCTTGTATGAAAAAACCGACCAATTCTTCGTACACGTACGGTATCCTCGATCGCTCAAACCATTTTTTAACATGTACACCTATGGGGTAACCATGGAGACTGAACTATTTTCCCGGTAACAATGGTTACTGGGATTTTAGAACTGTTTTAACCATGGTTACTGGGAATTTTACAGAAATAGTTAAAGTTTATGAATGCAATTTCGACCAATCAGATGGCTGGATTTCTTAAGTGTGGTATATAATTTGCATACCTCACTTAAGAAATCCAGCCATCTGCTTGGTCGAAATTGTATTCATAAACTTCAACTATTCCTGTAAAATTCCCGGTAAAATTCCAAACCCATGTAATAGTTCAAAAATTAGTTCTAAAATCCCAGTCACCATGGTTACTGGGAAAATAGTTCAGTCTTGGTGAAATACCCATAGGTTCACATGTTAAAAAATGGTCTGAGCGATCGAGGATACCGTACGTGTGCGATGAATTGGTCGGTAATTTCAATACAATTGAATCTCGATCGATCTTATCGACAATTTTATCTTGCATTGTTGACATGAAGACGAAAATAAACTTCCAAAAACAACATCTGCCGATAGATCTTGATCTAAGTTCGTGCCAATGCATTGCAAAAGTAAAAGAAGGGCCCGTTTAATGGAGCTACCGCGAAGCATCCAGCACGCGAAGCCGTTTTCAATCCATTTTAATGTATAAATCAGAGAAAACTGCTAGGAATGGAATCAGAGCGCGATGGCCGAGCGGTCTAAGGCTGTGATTTTAGTCATATCATCGTTGGTACGCAAGAGATCGAATCCCATCTTCAACACAATATATATATATATATATATATATATATATATTTTTTTTTTTAGTCTTCTCTCAAAGATAAACTAGATAAACTAGATAAAGGCCAAGGTGGTGTCATAAGTTGACTCTCTTTGTTTTGGCATATAAAAGTATTAATGACTGCTTTAATATTCGAGAAATAGTTGTTTTTATACGCTCTCGGGAAGGTTACAATTGGGCTCTTGCCCTTGGCACGCCTCGGGCAATAGCACAATTCTAACCTTCCCTTGAGCGTATAAAAACAACTATTTCTCTCAAAGCAGTCATTAATACTATACCATTACCCTCGTAGTCGATTAATATTTGCTTACTATAAGTATATTAAACTTTTCATTTTCTCCCTATACTGATTTCATATTGTGTTGAGGAGGGTTTAACGGGGAAAAAAGGTAGACACATTTCCTCAATGATCATAAAAAAAAAAAAAATCAAAATATTAAATGAACCTACCACATCACCTTTCAATTTATGCCAACATTACGATGACATATTATATTACCCCAATTTGATTCATATCGGAAATATATAAGTGTACTGAAATTTCGCTTGAGGAGACTTCTTTAACAACTTTGCAACTGTCTAATCTCTATCTCTTTGTTTATATTTACAACAAGCGGACCACGTAACATTGACACTTTCTATTTTCTCAACGGAAACTGAAGTGAGCTTCTTGAGCACGGATTTTATATTGTTTGACTGCACCCGTCTTAAATCGTAGGTTCTTTGGTTTATATGATTTTTTTCAATATGCCACCTTTGCTTTTATGATATAAAGATTATTATATTTACACACTTGGTAAGTCAAAAGTAATTTGTCCCATACTTTTACTGAATACATAATTTCTTTTATAGTATGTCTAAGGATTGTATGAATATGGCAATCCTATTCTAGTTTAGATTAGAAGAAATATCATGGGTATTAAACTGATACATTCAATGTAATATTATTTCACTATAATTCCATGCACTTGGTAACATACTGTTGGCAACTTGTCCCCCTCCCCTTCCCCTCTTACCCTCCATCATTTACGCAAGTGACTCGCTCCCCTATCTTTACAATGGTTATCAATCCAAACGTTCATGTAAGGTGCTATTCATTTTAATTGGAGGTATGTAGTGCAATGTCATGAAATAGATTAAAAGAATTGAGGGGTCCGCGCAAGAATTGCTCTACACTATTTTTCGTCTAATACATAGGGCTAGGGATTAGTATTGCAATCGGGTGTTAGTTTAGGTTCAGTTTAAAGCTGATGTTTAGTCTAGAGATTAAGTTAAGAGTATGATTAGTGTAGGATATTGACGGCGTCACAATATTCACCGAGCGTATGTTGTACAATCTAATTGCGGCTGGGTAGGAGATGCAAGTAAAGACTCTTAATTTTGAACATCACAGACTATGAATGGTATGATTATTTAAGTTCAGGCTACTTCTTTTGTTTATTCCAGTTGTTCCTCTTGTGTAACAAGTCCTTGGCCATGTGACTGGTGTGTTTATGACAACATGTGTACACATGATAGCAGCTCATGTCAGCCGGAAGAAACAGTGGTGATTGGAGAAAATGTAAGCAGATTTGTTCACCTTGAAAAGGGTCATCTCGCTCTTTCTTTGAGTCAATACATTTAAATCATTTGATTGAAAAGAGTTTAGGTTGAATTTGATTCTACTTTATTCGTATATCATGTCAAGGTGTTCTCTTCTAGCTTTTACCACATGTTAAAATAAAGATTTTTTTCACTTTAGAATTTCAAGGTCAAGTACTGGAAAAAATATTTTTCCAAAATGCAAAGACATAGACTTACTGAATTCAGTAGAGTCTGAATTTGAAAATGAATTGTACTTTGAAATCATGCCATTCAGTGAATCCTTTCAGTGGGATACTAAAACCATACAAATACATACACAATTATTGATAATAAGCTACAGGTGCAATGTGTTTGCTTTTGTTTTTCTTTTTTATCTTGTATCTATTTCAAATTTATAGAACGCCGTAGGTTCTGGAAACAAAGGCCAGAGTTATTGCCCTCAGCTTCTAGCGACATCAAAACGGTTTTTCATACCAGTCAATATTCCTTCTGGTTACTCACTCCTAGCAGACAATCTCCCCACAGAGCAGACAAAGGTTTGAATATCATCCTATTTGTGCTATGATGATTGTAAACTTTACATAATATTACTACTAGTAATACTACTACTACTAATACTGCTGCTACTACTACTACTATTAATGAACATTATCACTCCCGACGCTCCATTAATCTTAAAGAGTATTATCATTAATTTGTTATTATCGTTGATTTTAACGAGTATTAATTTCAAACTGGTACTCATTTCATAACTCACCTGGGTCGAGTGTGGCAAATGCGGAATACTGTTTTGCAAAAGATATGAAATAAGTGATAATCTCTGATAAAAAACATGAAAATGTTTACCTTGTATACCTGGTTCAATCATGAAACGACTCTGTTTTCAAATTTAATATTTCATCAGATCCAGTCGTTTGATTGCATTCTTCGTATTGATGGAGTCGGGATACGAGTACCTACTTCCTTCTTCAATGAAAGTTACATTCTCTGTACTGCTGAAGAGGTAAACATGTGTTTGTAACCTTGGAAGAACAATTTTGTAACCATTAATTATCAATATTATTGATAACATATGGATAAAAAGAAATACCCTTCAATTAAACTAGATGAAAACTACTATAGTGACTTATATCAAATAACGTGGTGTTAGTAAACTGGATATATATATATATATATATATATATATATATATATTTATATATAACTTACAACTTAATAAGACGGACATCTTGCGAAGGACATTAAATTGCCGCGGCTGGATTCTAACCGCGAACCATGTGATCCACAGTCCGGTGACATATATCCACAAGACCAGGAACCCGTTTCACAAATTTTTTTTCAATGACAAATGACAAAAACCAGTGACAAGTCTGCAGATAACCAATCAGAAGCAAGGATGTCACTAGTTTACAAAAAAGCTACCATTTGTCAGTGTCACTGATGACAATTTTTTTAGAATTGGGTCCGGGAAACTTATCCTGTATTTGGAAACTATTACTTGACCCTTCCCCCTATATATCATCTTTATTCTCATTTACGCTAACGAAGACATTCGCATTACACCTGTTTATCAGTTTAACCGTAACACTGTGTTTGTTTGAAACTTTTATTTCAGTACATGTATAATGAGAACATCCTAGAGAAGAATGTAAGCATCTCGGTTCAGTGGAATGGGCAATACAACATAGATGACCCGACAGACACATATGGTAAAATACCCGTTTAATTTTGTGAACAATACATTTTTCAACAATTCCATAATACTCTTGGGATATACAATAAAACAAAAATGTCACCGCAGCTCCTTCAAAACGATAAAATTATCAAATACAAAAATGTCAAATGCGGGAAAATATATATATGCTTTTTTTTGTTGCTCTAATGAAACTTCTTTTTTATCCAGTAAAGCATTTAATCTAATGAGAATCTACTGTTTATGTTAGGAAGAAATTTCAAAGTCATTTCGAACAACTTAATTACCATTTTTAATTGAGACTTCACTTCTAAGTATTCAGTTGCAAATTCACCCAGAAGATACCATCTATTGAATAACTGTTCTCAATGTTATCATAGCTTAGACATATTGGAAAGAAATTTGAAAAATGCAATAAAACTAAGGAATTGATTACGATCAGTTTGAATAGAGAGTTCCTCCAATATTCCCCTTCTTTTCCATTGAAGTGACCCTGTACAAGTGTTCGGTTAACGGTGGAAGTTGCAGCCGGTGCCTGTCAGAAGAAGCAACCCCGTCGCACATGAACTGTGGTTGGTGTGGTGATGACTGCAATGTAATTCAGAGTGATGTTTGTCAGAACAATCAGTTTTTGAATCAGACCGAGACCCAGCTCTGTTCAGCACCAGTTATCACTGACGTAAGAAAATAATAAATTAATATCCAGTGTATGAATACTAACCTGTCATCAAACACACTATGCAAGGTCCTGTAAGAGATCATATAATTTGAATTTGTACTAATACTAATTGATAATACACAAGATTCAAATATTCAAGACGCACGAAATAATACATTGGTGTGTCCGTGTGTGTGTGATCTATGTGTATCAATCAACCAGAGTCTTACTGCCAAATATCAAATAGGGTTCTAGAACACCTACCCCCTGGACACCCACCCCCAGGATAACCACCCCAGTCAACTACCCCCTAGGACAACTACCCCCTTGGGCGACCACCCTATTGGACGACTACCCCTGGACAACTACCCCAGACAACTACCCCCTACGACAACTACCCCGGGACAACTAACCTATGGGGGTAGTTGTCTGGGGTGTAGTTGTCCGGTGGGTAGTTGTCCAGGGGTAAGTGTTCTAGGGGGTAGTTATCCAAGGGTAGTTCTCCGGGGGTAGTCGTTCAAGGGATGTCCAGGGGGTATTAAAAGTGTCCGGATACGATCAAATAGACATGCATGATAAACATGTTTGTACAAACAATTATCGAGCTAATGTTACAAAATAATGTGCACATGATTATAATCTTGTGTTTTTTTTTCTATAGTTTTATCCCTTGTCAGTTCCTATCAATGCCCAAACGAGACTAGAAATTACGGGAACTGACCTAGGAGTAGAATTTGACAACATTCTGGAAATTGTCATAGGAGACTTGATGTGCATTCTGACTGACATGGGCTCATTTTATCAGCCAGGACAGAGGTAAAAGCAACAAAAATAGCTTTAATTTGTTCGATGTATTCGTGTTTATAAACGTCTTTAAAATGGCCTCTGAATTATAACGGAAGAGTGATTTGTATTTGTTCCTTCATTAAGTTGCCGTATCATCGGCAGTGCTATATAATGCTATATATATGTTGCCAAAACTTTCTGCATCAAATGGTTTGGCGTGTTAGTATTCTCATGTACGCTTATTTGAGCACGTTCCTCCAAAATATATATGAAAAGTTGTATTTGTTATTCAACACATTAAATGTATTACATACATGAAGGTTTCCGTTATTTCAAACTTCACGATGACTTTATCGCACGAATATAACAAAAACGTACATAATGAAAACATAAGAAACGAAAAAAAAAAACTTGGCTGCAAAAAATGTACATGGCAAACTATCGTTGGTCTGATTTCTATTGTTGTTTTCAGTGTTAGCTGCATGACTGGTATATCCACTGAACTTATCTCAGGACGCATTGGAATCACAGTGAGGTCTGGTGAAAGTGATAAGACCGGAGAAAGTACGACCAAATTATTTTACAGGGTGAGTGCGTATTAAATTAATTACATGGCCTACTTTACTTTAACATGAGATTTGCTTAATGATGTCAATAAAATCACATTGAATATCAAAACCAGAAATACACTTGGAGAACCACAGCCGCTGACTTTTCGTTTGGTTTATGCCCTGCCATAGTACGCACAAATACTGGTGGCCTTGATTTTTTTATTTTATTCATGACTTGTCACAAAACCTGTTATGATGCCAGTCTTGCCAGTGAAGCAGTATCCATGAGCCAGTAAAACAATGCAAACTTACAGGTAATATGTTACCTCTCCTGACATTGCTTTGAATTCATATTTGAGATTTGGTATTTCCCCCGTGGAAAGTTTCTTATGGATACGGTTCTTGGAATTTTCTCTATGAGAAAGAATTTATATTAGTATATTATTATAATACTCTCATATCGGGGTTTCAAAGGAGATTATCGTAATACTCGGATACAACATGATAAAACGTTCAGCCATAACCTACTCCTAATTGATGAAATCCTTTTAAACGATTTATAAGATTAAATAATTTTCTTGCTAGGATCCTATTATATCAGGGTTTAGTCCCACAGAGGGGCAGGTAGCAGGAGGTACAGAGATCACAATTACTGGGATGTACCTCAACACAGGAAGGAACATTGAAGCTTCATTTGGAGAAGCACAATGCACAAATTTGTGAGTATCACTTATATATATTATGTACCTTAATGGTCAATTGTTGTTATACATGTTTTCAGTAACATTTATAAGGTGCTGCTAAATACGATTGGAAGATTGTAGATAAACTAGTAGATGCACTTCGAACTGCATTTTACTGAGGATATTTTTTTATGTGAATGAATTATGGAATAAATAAGTTTACAATGTAATCACAATCACCAAGTAGAATTCAGAAACACACGAACACACACACACACACCCTGGGCACTTTTTTAATTTTAAAGCATTTTTGTTTTATTTCTCCAAATGTGTAATACAAACCATAACATACAATTGAATAAAATAAACGTGTTCAATATTGATTGCTTTTACATAAACATATTAAACGTATAAGTACCTAAACATAATATATATGTCAATTGTAAATGTTATTCACTTATATAAAATAAAAAAAACTTAAACAAATCTAGAGGTAATTTTACTGGAACAATTTCTGCTCCTCCCTGCCCCCTCCCTCACACAAACACCCTCACCCACCTACCCACCCACCCCCCACACACACACACACTACTCACTCAGTGGATGTCTGCAAACATGCACCCATGCACACCTACATTGATTGGTCAGGAAAAGTGAGTCAATTTGATGTGCCCATATGTATAGCGATTACAATTTTCAACAATTCATAATTTTCTTATATAAGCAGATTTAATTGAAACTTTCATCAGTTTCCTTCTCTGATTTGTCTGCTTTCTTTTAGAGTGGTTGTCCATTTGGGTTGGATTTCCCTTCCTTCAGCACTAAAATAACGGAACACGGAAATTAAACTTAAACCCCCCCCCACCCCCCCCCCCTCCCCCATTTCGTCCTGTATGAGATATAGAGCTTTAATTTAATGAAATGTGTTCAGAAGACAGTTATACCGATCGGATTTGAATGATTAATCATTTTGATATGCCTGTTTCTACGTCTTAAACATTTTAATTGATATTATTCTAATGTATTGATGTTTTCTTTTCTTATTCAGGATTGTTGAAGATACGACTGCGACTTGTATCACAAGCAGCTTACACATGAATGAACAAGTCTCTGTGTTCTTGACTATGACATTTGATGGAGTTGAAAAAACTTTCGAAGACTTCACATTTACCTACTACCCTAACCCAATTATCGATGGCATTGACAGAACTGTGTCTATCATGTCGTAAGGAACAATATCTTTATTCTTGTTGCAAACTAGCGGGAGCCCTTTAGAATGCTAGGAAAAAATGATCGTCTGGCTATTCTCAATCGAACTGCTTTTTCTGCACATTAAATGAAAAAATTGTAATGAAAATATTTTTAAAGTCAATAGTGTAGAATGTTAATTGAGCGTTTAACGAAGTTTTAAAAAAATGGTTGTGTGAAGCTTCAGGGGGGGGGGGGGGGACAAATAGACAACATTGTGCGAATGGGCTGGGAAAATAATTCTCAATTGATTCTAAATATCTTTCCACTTGTCCACAATCTTAATTTTTCATGGATAGTAACGCATTAATTGTTGTCAGTTTTGCAAGTGACATTTTATTGACAAAGCCGCGTTTATGCAGTTCAATTTTTGTTTCAGCAATCTGAAAAGTGTAATTTCTTCTTCTAATACAGAGGAGGTCTCGATCTCAAGCTATCAGGACAAAGATTTGATCTCATCCAGGAACCCCGGATAATAGTTTCGTCACTGACAACAGATGCTAGTAACTCTGAGGTATTTATTTGTTAGTCTGCTGGTTGTTGTCTGCTTATTTATAAAGCAGACGTAGTCTGTTAATGTAGACATAACAAACACATCATCATGACCATGCAGCTTTCAGACCGTCAACTCTCCAGGAATCGACAGACTTCGAAAACGACAGACTTCTTTAAAAGTTTTTAGAGGATTCGCTAGACTGACGCTGTCGGTGTCGGGGACTATCAATCGCGTTGGATGATGGTCACGTGTGCTGTCGGTGTACTGCAAATTTTCTTTTTTGTTACATGAATTTGTGCTATTCGTACCGCTTATCGTTGAGACGTTAAACTCAACATTCAGTACCTATATCATTGTATGTTTCACTAAGATCATGATTTATCCGGCATCGTTGAATTTGATAACGAATCATTAGATCTCCTTCCAGTACTTGATTTCTAATTCCCCTTCAATAAAGTTTTGTTTATATTCATTTTGATTCAAGATGTTTCGATTTATGCTCCACAGCTGTGCAAAAGAATGGGAGTTCATCTCATCTGTTCAACTCCAAGCTTTCCTGACAATGTCCTCTCTACCAGAAAGAGACGAGCTGCACATGACGCAATAAAAGCAAATTTGTCCTTTGACTTTGACGGATACATCATCGATTACGGCTTAATGGACTACTACCCAGACCCTATTTATGAAAGCTTCAGTGGGCCAGACGGAATCTATGAAAGTGACAACAGTCGGCTGGAGATTGCAGTGAGTTGTGCATGTTTAATTTAAAAGTTTTATTTCAATTATCGTTTCATACTTCACGAATGATCTAGCTATTTTGGGGGAAGTGTATGTGGTATTTCCCTTTCTTCCTGATTAGTAAACTCCACCATCTGGTGTATTCTTGAACTGTATTTGTAGAAAAAATTGAATCCTGCATAATGAGTGGTATACTGCTGTCTAATCGTTAATATAATTATGCGTCATGTTACAGATTTGAAATGCTGTCACTGTTTCGTTACCATAGACAACTAGTAATTTCGTTTATCATGTACTTTGCCTATAACTACCATCCGAATTGCAGAATAAAAAGTGATATTTTTTATTCATGTCTTAAAGCCCAAATCCACTCCAAAAATAACTTACTTTCAATAGAAAAAGTCTGAGCAAAATCGGATAACTAATAAGAAAGTTACGAATTTGTAATGACTTTAAAAACTTTGAAATTCACTAGACAAAATTGGCACCTTACTCATGAGTCTGTGACGTCATATCCTCACGATCCACTAATTATTTTCTTTATACTGATGATATAAATTGCCTTTGTTCTCCTGAAGAATCTTATTTCTTCACACCAGCATCTAAGTTAGATTAATATTAATATGTTTTTGTGTGGATGCACTCATAAAGATTAATTTTTCCAGTTAAATCATGAAAAATATCAATTTTAATTAACTATTTATAACACTCAATAATTATGAATATACAATATTCAGGAAATATTATAAAATCTTCAAAGTACATACAAGATTTTGTGAAATGTCATGCACGCAATACGATACAAATCATATAACCTTGGCAAAGGCATGGGGAAATCAAGTTTTGGGGAATAAAAAGGGAAATTAATGGGATTAAACCATACAGATCAATTGACAAATAGTGAGGACACGACGTCACAAATTGACAACCATCTTGGCAATTTGTGTTGTGATTCTCATTTTTCCATGGTTTTACATACTTTATTCAAAAATTCCTAACTTTCTTATTAGTTATCCGATTTTGCTCAAACTTTTTTTGATTGGTTTGTCTGATTTTTCTGCTTTTATTGAAAGTAAGTTATTTTTCGAGTGGACTTGTCCTTAAATTAATGGTACTTCTATCTTTTGGAGAAACAGAATTTTAAACCTAAACACCACAGGATTGATGAAATAATAAATACCGTTCAATTTTCTTCGTCTTTTGTCACTATCGAGAATAAGCCTTAGTGGGGGGAACTACCGAAGTGTTAGGCTAAGCTAATCTCGTCAGCGATTGGAAGCAATCTACTACTAGCAATATTATCATACAGTGTATATTGGGAGAGTCATTTTCATTTTCATTCACTGTTAGTTGTTGGTTAATCTATACCTATACGCTCCTTCCATTATTTATTATCTTGTCATTTCTAGGGGGTGATTTTGAACTTGGCAAGCAGAAAAGATGATGTTCGAGTTGTGTTAAGTACTGATGAAGTCTGTCATGTTGATGATCTTGAGATTGATGTATTGCGCTGCCGGCTACCAAATGAGAAGCCTCAACCAGGAAACGTTAATGGAACAGTAGAACCTGGACCTACCCAAGATCTACCAGCTGTAACGGTATGTCTTCTTACTCATCTGGAAACTTGCTGATTTCCATTCCTCGTTTATTACTAAAAGAAGTCAAACTTACCCATTTTCTTAATGTTGGGGATGTGTTTGTGTAAAGATTTATTGTAATATCTAATCTGAATGTTTTTTTTTTTAAATTCGTATTTAAAAAACACCTTTCTGCAAATTTAAATGATTTTTAAAATTGTACACGAAATTCCTTTTCTGATACCCTCTAAAACCCAATGTTTGTAAATAACAAGGAAATCCGTAGCGATGAGGACGTCCTATCTCTGACTAGTACTACTAGTAGAAGGGATTCGTGTAAAAGAGTGTTAAATATTTCGTAATATTGTCTATTGGATACTGGTATCAACACTCCATAGGGTTGTTGTCTTTTTACTTAACTTGTGAGGGTGTTTATTGACAAGACAGTATCCTTTCTACTACCTGAAGTTTATTTCTCGATCATTATACCATTAATATTGGTTTTGGGGCAGTGTTGAAATTTGTTGTAGGATTTCATTCGTTCGTTTATGATTTTTTTTTAAAATTCATACCCTCATACGTATACATCTACTTTCGTCCATTATGGTAAAATTTGGAAAATTCACAGCACCATTTGATCTATTTAAAATCTTTGAATACTTTTAAATTGAATGAATCGAATTTTTTAATCAAGTGTCACTGTCACATTAATACTCATAAATATGTCTGTTTGAAAAGGTGATCAGAAGATGATAGAAATCAATCAATGAATCAAATCAATGACAGGTTTTTCATGGAAACTTGGTATTTTACCCTGGCTACGTGAAGTACTCTACGACGCCCATCGATACCGGTGACATTGTCGGTGCTGTGATTGCGACCGCTTTGCTCATCTTCATCCTCGTCATCATCGGCGTAATCATCTTTAGACGAAGTCATCAACAAATAAACAAACAGGTCCACGAGTTTGGGATGTTGGAGAAGAAGATTCAAGAGCGAGTAGAAACTGGTAAAGTTGTAATCGTTAATTGTCTGTGAGAAAAGCAACACTTTTTACTGTAACGGAAAGTTTTTGTACCCTTAACCGAAATTAATTCCTAACAATTAAGTCCAAATAAAGGTTTATTTATCAGTTGCGTTAATGATAAATGATTTTATTGTGACATTACTACATATTTGACGGGTTTATCAATATATTAATCATCCTCAGGTTATCCTAATATACTTTGATGACGCAAGTAATATCCAATCTAAGCGAAGAATTGGTTAGGTGGGTCTGGCTTAAACATTTCAAGGGTGGGGGTCGCACTGAATTTGCAAAAATAATCAGTCAAAATATTGCCAAAGTAACAAGTCTCCAAATGGGAGGAAATTGGTAGGGAACAAATTGCTTTCAATTTATTGAAGGATCTACCACCAAAAGGTAAATTTATGCCAACGTGTTTAGTATTTGGAAAAACATCTATCGATTATTATACTCTTGATTTTTTATTTTTTTCGTTTCAGCTTTTTATGAACTACAGGCTGACATGTCTGAAGTAGAGGAACAAGTCAGCCATCTCGGTGTACCCTTTGTGAATGCACTTGATTACTCCAAGAACATGCTCTTTGCAGGATTGGCCGTTTTACCACCAACCACAGACCCTGAGGTATAAATGTATTCACTTTTAATCTGGATTGATGTCTTGCCGACGGAATTAAGTGCCTGATTGAGATTCAAACCCTCAACCCTAGGGTTAAGAGTCAAGTAAATAAACCATCATACCACGACATCTCCACTATGTCTATGATTAATGCATATTGGAATAATGCATGCATTTGAAACATGACAAGCATATATTACATTTTGCTTGTAAGTATCGGATTGCATGGTGATGTAGATATACAGTAGGCTTGCGGATGCACCAGGAGTCAAGGACTCCTCGATCCTCAGGACTCCTCAATCCACTCTCTCTCTCTCTCACATGGTGCATCCGCAAGCCTACTGTATATATATATATATATATATATATATTACATTTTTGTTATCCTACCCTGTTCTGGTAACATTGAGTATAAAAAGGGGCAAAGTGACCCTTTGTTCATTCAAAATATTTCTGACAAATATCTACTATAACTATTATAACGAATCGATATGTTGCTAGTTACTGATGGCGATATATAAACCACATTTATTTACATTTCAGTCTGGTTTCAAATAAAACCAACACTATCAACATTGAAGAAAAGAAAAAAAAAAAAAGATTGAAATGGATGGATTTGCGAATGGTCTGTATAAATCAGAACCCCTATGATTTATCTTCACGGTCCGACCAAATGTTTTTATTAACTTAAGTTTTTCTATTTTCTTGATTATATTTAACATGTTTTTTCTGCAGTACATGAACTCTGATCTGGAGACTACAATGATCATGTTCTCTCGACAACTCAGCAATCCTGACTTCTTGAGCAAATTCATCAAGCATCTTGAAGAACAAAGAAAATCCAAGAGAGGGGATAGGTTTGTAACCATCTAGTGCTCTTTAAATTGCCCAAATCATTTTTGTTATTGAAGTTCTGAACAAGAGAAAGGGTTCTCTCTCTCTCTGTAACTGTTTTCTGTTATTCTCTCACAATGCCTTCCCAACATTTAGCACATGCCAAGCCCCCACCTTCCCAGATTTAGTTACTTTCTCCTCTCCCTGGCTCTATTTATCTGTCTGCTTGTCTGTCTTTCTCTCCCTCCCTCTCTTTTCAAATTCATCTTCTCCCTCTCCCTCTTTTTAAATTTATCTTTTCTCTTTCTCTATTTCTGTCTACTTTGTATTCCGTGTATCCTTTTCTCCCTCATTCTCTCTCTCTTTCTCTTCCTTTTGATGTGTTTATCACAACGTTTTGGGTTACAAATGAGTCTGTAATTTACCAATATTAATCAATCAAAGCACATATGAATGTCAAAAACATATACGAATAAGCTTTATCCATATATTTCGAACTAAAGATGAAAGTTAATACTAAACATCTTATTTGATAAGATTAAGTTACCGAGTCTACAGAAAAAACAAAAGAGACACTCCTACCTGATGGATTTCCTTATTTTCTATCATAGAATCAACATCGCCTCATTGATTACCGCCCTCTTGGTGACTGAAGGAAAGTTTGGATATTTCACAGAGTGAGTAATTTTTATATACCTCTCTTTAGTATGTTCAATAAAACTTTTAAACAAAAAAGATGTGTATTGCCCTTTAGGTGCCAAAACATGGGTCGGTCGGAATTTATGTTTTTGTTTGTTTTTGTTTTACTTTCTTTTTCTTTTTATCGCTCTCCCCCTTTGGGCTGATACTTTTTTCCTCTAAAAAAACGGTTTATAACAAAATCGAAATCTTTGGGTCGTTCGGAAAGGGCAATACATCTCTTTTTTAAGGCCTAAATCTAGTCATCTGATTGGTCGAAATTGGAGTCATGATTGCAGCCATGTCCGCAAAGAAAAAAAAATGCCCGTTGCCCCGGGCAAGGGGCAAAAGTTAATGACAAAGATGCCTGTTGCCCAGGGTAACAGGCCGCATGGTTAAATTTTGCTGAGAACCCCATTGGTTTACGTGTTAAAAGCTTCTTTGAGCGAGCGCGGATACCATACAGTGTGTTTGCGCGATTCAGGCAACTTACCAGTGAAGATTAACAGACAGTGTCTCAGATTTTTTTCTGTGATGTTTTAACCAATCCTCAAGATTTTTTTTTTTTTTTTTTTTTTTTTTTTTTTTGGGGGGGGGGGGGGATTCGGTATATGGACTGCTTTAATATTCGAGGCAAAGCTGTTTCTATACTCGCTCTTGAAGATGCCGCAGCGCACTTCGGGGTCATAGCAGGATGCAACGTCCCCTTGAGCCTAAAGAAATATGTATGCCTCTCATAACAGTCAATATATCTATAATATCACATCCACACCTCATGGTAGCTCTTACAAATACAAAGGTGTGATTGGTCCACAGATTGTCACGTGATATCTGATGTAAAGATCGTAATTCAGGATTTCACTCCCGGTCTTTGTACGATCATTTGTCGACGGTTATATTGACCATAATTATGGTCAAATGGGTATAAATTTAAAACCCCTTGATGAAAATACAACTTCCTTTGGCAGTCCAAAGATAATACCCTACCAGGCAAAACCTGTATAACAGTATTAGTATGACCTACTTTGTCAAAAGTATTCTATTATGAAATTGTGCATGTTAAAAGTTATTTTTAGGCTTACTAAACAAATGATCCATGAAATCATGACATAGAAATGCCATCATTATTACGATTCCTAATGCTACCGACCACTATACCAATTGCAATAGACATCTAGAAAATATAAATTTGTTGTGCTAAAGATAGGGGTAATGGTAGTGGTGGTTATTTTACATGACTGCTAAGAAGGCATAAATGCTTGTTAGTAAGCAACCAGAGGACCGACGGCTTTAGGTCCTCAAGGGGCCTTGTCATGAGGATTCATACCTTACCAAAGTGCACTAGCGAATTGACTTGATTTCGAACCCGAATTGCCGAATTACGAGACCACAGCTCCACAAACTGAGCAATCGCGCCTCCTCAAATATCCTTTAAAAGGAAGTTTGTTGAAAATGGTTTCGAGTACATTCCCAAATGTAATCAACTAAATCAACTTTGACGGACTCTAACTTTGCACATCAATAGACACTAGAAAATGTATTTGATTAGGACTCACAAAATAAAGTTAATTCCAAGGTGAAATAGAGAAGAGTGGAATAGTTGTAAACGACATAACAAAGGCTGCGTTCATGCTTAAATTTTGAAGGCAGAATGAGCGATCTGAAACGCTCATCGTAAACGCTCATCGTGATCGCAGTTCCACGATGTAGTGTTCATGCTTACTTCTCTGGCTCCCCAGGCAATTCTCCGTGTGTGGCCTTAATTGGTCTTCCAGCTGGATTCGCAAACCTTCACTGTGCATGCTACGTAGACCCACTAGAGGTCAGTGCGTTGACCCCATTTAAACGCGTTTACAAATTGTAAACGCATCTTTTTGTGAGTTTACGATCGGCGATCATGATCGCCGTTTTTCGGTGATTCTACAAAAGTGAGCTAAGACGCAACCGTGTTTTAAACTAAACGCGTAACAGATGTCTGATTCTGGCCGTCAAAATCAAGCATGAACGCGCCCAAAGAGAGTCATGAAGGTCATGAACATGATAACTGAAATAACGCTTGCCCTTTTTTTTTTATTGAAGAAAAATAGCGATAATTTCAGTTAAACATTTATATACTTGTATTTCTTTTTTAATCATACATTATCTTTCATATAAAGAAATCGGTCTGTTTCTTTGCAGGACGCTGTTCAAGCTCTTGGAAGAAAATATCGAGGAGGTAGCTGAGAGTGGTAGAGCACGGTCGCTCTTCAGGAGGTTCGACACATTGAGATTTTGAATTAGTAATATTTGAAAGGAATGCTTTTCACGATCGCAAAAAACTTTATATAAATAAGGTTAATGCGATTTCACTAGCATTGTCTGTCACCTTTTCGCACTTTGCAGTGACGTATTACGTACGTATTCTGAACATGATAAGCATGCAATAGGGTTTTGAAGTAGCCCTCGAGTTGATTTTCTAAAGTGGTTGCGAACGTGTTGTTTATAAAAAGTACATATGATGTATAGGTTGTTTGAAAGTGATAACAATATTTTGATATCGGATTGAATGTCATTTTTATTTTGAAAACGACTATTATTTTATTGGTTCAGGACTGAGACCATCGTTGAAAAGCTCCTCTCCAACTGGATCTCCCTCTGCATGTATCAATATCTGAAGGTAATTAAAGTTAAATAAATTGTTTAATTACAATCGAATAATAAAAATACGCTCATATATATATATATATATATAAGTAATACCAATGCCGATGTGATCATGACGATGGTGATATTCTTAAAACTAGGGATAAAACAAAATAACTATAAAATGTGACTTTTAAATTGGATGTATTATGCGTACTATAAGTGACGGTACAAAGTAGTTGGCACATCTACATGAAACATGAAGACCAAAATGTAGTCTAAACAGAGCATAATAAGTGCTTTCGTTATGTCATTTGTGGGACCAAATATGTCCATTGAAAATACTCTCAAATCTGCTTGAAGGATGCGAATCAAATCCAATTATTTCAGGATAAAGATTACCGTGCATAAAGAAAATCGAAATATTTACTACTATTGTAAATTCTTGCAACAATTTTTAATATATTCATCTTTTTGCAACAATACTTTTCACATTTGAGGAATTATATTATGTTTAATAAATTCATCTAGTCGTACTTTACAAAATTACAGAACGAAAATTGTGTCATGTAGCGTAAACTCGATTATTACCAACTTGCTTTGGCTTCCAATTTTACGCATATCATTTTGCATCAATATAATATCCTATTGAGTCTAATCGTGTTCTCCTCGTTGTGTATTTGAATACAAAAACACAGACGCAAGTGGCCGAACCTCTTTACCTGCTGTACCAATCCATCAAGATTCAGGTTGAGAAAGGACCTATTGATATCACCACTGGACAGTCTGTCTTCTCTCTTAACTTTGAATGTCTCTTGGAAGAAGAGGTGGAATTCAACGAATTGGTAATTCAGCTTTTCGTTTGTATCTGTTTAAAATAAAAGTATAAAACCTCGATGCTAATTTTCATTGCATTGAACTTATCACGTGCAGTCTTGCATCCATGATATTTCATGATAATTACGTCAAATAAAGTTAAAATATTTGTGTAACAAGGATAAATTGCGTTAACAGTGCTCAATTTAGAGTTGGAGAGAGAGAGCACGAGAGAAACAAATATAGAACAGCGTATTAAATATAAATTCCACTACTCACCTACCGTTCACTGAATGGATTTGTCTCTAAATATATTTCCTTTCTTCTCAAAATCTCTTCAAGTTCTCGTGCAAGTCTTCGTTCCTCCATTTCAACAAAGTTTATGGAATTAACAACAAAGAGAAGTTGGGGTGAAAGAACTTTTATAACTGCTGCACCCCGGTTTAATATGGAACTCCCTACCCCATTCAATCAAAATGTCAGCCAAACTTGAAAACCTACATGTATATAATGTCTGGATTCCTTAGTTATTAAAGATTTAGTGTATTTCACAATTAATTATATTTAATTATGTTTAATCATTTTCGTTCTCTGTAATTTCTAATGTACACTGCCGCTCAATAAGTTGGATTCTTTTTTTTTACCCCAATTTATGGAATTATTTTGACAATGATTTATTCCTAATAGATCTAGATTATAGTATACATTCTCAGATTTTATTGAATAATAATTTTCCAGTGCTTGTTTTACGTGACTGCTAAAGCATGTGTATGCTACTATGCTTATCAATTAGGGGACCTACGCCCTTAAGTCATAAATGACAGTAATGAGGATTAATGCCCCACAAAAGGGCACTAATATGGCACATCGACACGGTTTTGATCCTGGGGCCTCACATTTACAAGGCCGTTGCTTGGCCACTGAACCATGACTGTACGCAGCTGGGGCTAGGGTAGGAGGCATTTTCCACAAATATATATTTTTTTTAAATGCAATAAATTTTCAATAATTCATTGAATTCCCCGCCCTCCCCCCCCCCCCAGTCCCCAAAATAAATAAAAAATCCTCTTTACGGCCATGCATTATGGCTCAAGGCATGGGCACACAGAAGATTTGTTTCTGCCATTTATGACTAAAGGGCGTCCCCTAGTTGATAAGCATAGTAGCATACACATGCTAAAGCAGTCACGCAAAAAAAAAACACTGGCAAATTATTATTCACTAAAATCTGAGAATGTATACTATTATCTAGATCTATTAGGGATAAATCATTGTCAAAATAATTCCATGAATTGGAGTAAAAAAAAAAATATTCCAACTATATGAGCGACAGTGTACTTTCATATGTTAAATGTATCCACCTCGGTAGGGGCCTTAAGCATCCCTTGGGATGGATATGTTCGCATTATAAATTTTGATATTATTATTATTATAGAGAGTTGGATATGTTACATATCCACAATAACTGATCCATTAGAAATGACCAGTGGTTGTTCTTTTTGTTGATGATGATATAAAACTGTTAAGCTTTCTTTATCAACGTGTAGAGATACAGAAGTATGGTAAAAGTCAATACGTTTATCTAAACGATAATACGAATGCAGGATCTGGTGCATGCATACATAATTGATTGTTATATCACGTTCTTCCGACTTTGAGAAATATAGCCGCGGCATATGTATTGATAATTGATAAAATGACTCATACACACCGATTATTTTGGAATATTTTCACAGACATTGTCAGTAGTGGGTAGGGATAGGCAGCACAAGTACTACGTCAAGGTTCTAGATGTTGATTGCATAACTCAAGTCAAGCAGAAGATACTGGACGTTGCTTACAGGAACAGCCACACTGTACAACAGAACAGAGCTCATGAGATGGATCTTTGTAAGTATGCCAATGATAGTCAGCTTTTGCAAGTTTTCAAGGGAAATAACCTTGCAGAAACCGTCATACACTTCGGGAGTGGAGCCCTTTAATCGTAAGTCTTAACTTCTGAGGATGCAGTCCCCATGATGTACTAGGAAGGCATTGTATGGATAAGATCGCCTGACAGATGTCCCCGTTATATATATTTAGCCCGCTATTCTCTCTCGCTTCGATTCTTAAGCTTCCGTTAATATTATCAAATTCTGGCTTTCGGTTAATCTTTGCTATATTCCGATAAAGGCAAGACAGATAGATGTACATGTAGTATGTTTGTATGAATACTGATAGTAGTCGGATTGGTATATATATATATATATATATATATATATAGCGCTAGTCCACTGCCTGGACTGTTTCCTTGTCGCGCTAAAAATCAGCTGAGAAAAAAACATACCTCAACGCTAGACCAGAGACAGCCTTGCCTATCATTCCTTCACTCAATTTCGACGGGTGTATTTTCTGGAGCCGCGCGATCTGACAAAGATTCGACATAGCTGATTGAATAACAAAAAATATATGTAAAAACGGACAGTATATGGACTAGTATAGCGCTTAATTATACTACGTTTCTAAGCGCTTTACGTGAAGTTATAGTACATTGGTCACTGGATTAAATTACTGATCCGCGTATGAAAGTGCACACGCTCTGCTCCCTGGGGAGTAATCCAGCCAAACGCCATTTCAGTAGCGCACAAGCACTTACATACCAACCCAACAACATTAACGTTCGCATCCAACTGAGTGGCCGTTTTAACATATCGGTGGAGAGTTTTTAATTTAGATAACTGTTTTGCCAAAGGACATATTAGTGTCGCTGCGAGACTCGAACCGCGAACCATGTGATCCAAAGACCGCGACACCTCGACAGTATGTGTATTTCAGCTCCTATTCTTAGTTTTGTGTGAAAAATCAGAGGTAAACCTGACACCAGCATCTTTTTGTTTGTTTCATTTAGTATGGTATCATCCCGGTGGGCAGGAGAGAATTCTGAAAGATCAAGAATTAAACAAAACCGTTGGAAACACCAAGGATGTATTCATCAATACAGTCAAGACTTACGGAGTAAGAAGATGCTACAACTCAAATAACCCCTTATTATGTTGAAATTACAGTTCACACCAGTGGCATTAAATGGGCACGAGCCTTATGGTCATCGGAGAAAACAATTATAAGTTTGCCAATCAACTGTTTCAAATTTGGAATGTCTGCCGACCTTTGTGACGACAAGGGTTCGGTAACAATTCCATACTCCCTCTAGTGGTAAACCTTTTCATATGGTAGATAGAATAAATAAATATATCTTCGAATTACATTTTTACATACGATTTACTCTCTTCTTGCATGATGATGATTATTAATGCTCCAAATTGATTTGTGTTTCTAATTAAGAGTTGCTCCTTGTTCCTGCCATAACTAGTATATACATGAATTGATTCCGATTATTATCAAGATGCCATTAGCGCTTCTTTAAAATGACCTTCACCAACAAAGACGAAATCCGAAAACAGAAGATTTTTTTTAATTCGACAGTGGTTTGCCGAAGCTTATGCGACTTCATAAGATTTTGTTTGTTATGATTGTGCAGGTATATGATGGGTGCCAAGTAGCTCTGATTGTCAAATCATCAATGATTGAGACAGGGGTGCATCAACCTGTTACCCCAGGGGTACAACTCTTCCAACCATGTAGGTTACTGGTATAAAGAGAGAGGCACATCAGTGGCGTATCCAGCATACACGTAGGATGCAGTCGTCATAATCTGCCCTTCTCCATTTGAATGTTCAGATAACTAGACAACACCCCCCCCCCCCGAAAAAATGTAACTAGCTCAAGGTAGTGTGGCACACGCACATAGTCAGAACACACTCATGTGTAATTCGTTCAAGATTTACCCCCTCCCCGGGTGCGGGTAAGAATCTGCACTCACTGTTAAAAACTGTTTAGAACCTTCTAGATACCCAACTGTATACTTATGATTTTGCTTAATCAATATGAACAGCACCAAAATTCCTTGAGATCATGTTGATTTACCCTACCCCCCCTTCATGTATGTAAGAATAAAAGTCACAAGAAACGCGTTCTTTCCCGTTCCTTACTTTTCGCTACCCTCCATCTCCTTGTAATTAAATTACAAATATGAAATCTTTAATTTAACTATGACAACATTTGAATTAAACAAGATACATAAATTCCACGAAACATGATGTAGATAATGTAGGCCTTCATAATACACTTTTTTAAGATGCTTACCTTCATAGTACAAAATACAACATTTTAGACAATACATAATTGATGATATATTATTTCTTACACTATTTCCTCCAGACCATGAATATGCTGGTCCGGATGATGTCAGTGAAAGAGACCACATACGAATCCAGACTATGGAAAGTGGCGGATCTCGGATCATCCACTTGGTAAAAAGAACTAATTTTACGTCTCTCATCAACAGGCGAATTCCCGATAAATATCGTCTGTTCAAAACCAGCAGGGCATCAACTAATACACTTTAACACAGAGTCAACGCCCTTATGGTCACAAATATACGATTTGTGTATGTGTATATTTAAAGAAGTCCACATTGGGGATTTACAGAAAAGGGATGCCGGTTGGTTTTGCCCACCCAACCCTTCTCGTAGAAACAATAGTTTTAATGTCAGAAATTTCATGAAAAAGTCTATTCTCTACGCCTACCTTTAGGTACCGAGAGCACAATTATTTAACGAGTGAAAAGTCTGCTTACATTAATATGTGTATGTGGATGACTTTTTGTTCTTGACAATTATGCCCTTTTGTAGGAAATGAGCAGATATAGCAACAAATAACACTCCTCTGTCCATTCGTTCCATTGTTCAGTAGAATGTATAGAACTCATAGAATTGAAAGGTGTCTTTGATTTTGATATTGTTTTCTTTACATTTATTCTGCGATTATACTAATGCATATGCCTATTAAAGATAACTTAATTTCCATTATTTCTCAAATTTGCTATACATGTTTTATTGTTTAGGTTGCCGAGAACCAAGTACCAACACAGAGCAAAAAATCACTGACCAAGCTGGATCGTGAATTCTTAGCACCGCGTTTGCTGGTTACTAAAGTAGGAAAACTTTAATCTTTGTCACACGATTTATTTGTTAAAGCTTCATTTATGCATGTGTGTTTACTCGAGCCATTATACATTGATAAATAGAGTGATTGCTAGAGTTGATATGACAACTGTTAGCTTGGTATATTATCCCGAAGCTCGAAATTGCGTCTTCACCAGACCGATACGCTCATCACAAACTAGCTTGGACGGGCACAAATTAGCCCGCTATTTCCCGAATAGCGGGATAATTTGGACAGAAGACCATGATTTCTTGGGATATTTTCTTGACCAAATATTCCGCTAAGTGCAACTGCGGGCTGATGAAGACGCAAATTAACTGGTTTAATTTGCGATCGGGATAGTTTAAATAGCGGGTTAAGTCATGATGAATCAATCAAAATCTACTTATCTGGATTGAACGTAGGTGTAGTCGACCTATGACGATCTGACACTCAAGTCCAAAACGTAAACACACTTTTAAATATCAATACAATTAAACCGGCATAACTTTATTATTATTATTATTTGTTACTGTTTCATTATCGTTTCCTTACCAGAAAACAATTCAGCCTCGTCTTGATGAGTTTCTTGCCTGTGTATTCAAGAAGCCTGCCGAGACACCACACACCATCAAACATCTTTTCAATTTCTTTGATAAGATGGCTGATAAGTACTGCTGTGAGAAACCCGATGAGATCGCTGAAGCATGGAAAAACAATAGGTACTTCGCTGCGGACTCACCGTAATAGGGATGCTAGCAGGCATCCCTTCCGCCCTCCATTTCTCCTATTTTTGTGTGATATGAAGCCGCTCGCCAAATTTCGATGCTATTGGTCATTTGTTAAATTTGCGGCTTTTCCTTTTCTCTTCCTCCCCCCCCCCCCCCCCCTCCCCTCCTTCAGTCAAAAGTAATCTAGCGTAGTTTAATGGATTTGCGATAAGATACAGTACCGTACAGGGCCTGTCATACAAATAGGGTACATACATGTAGGTCTAAAGTGACAAAAGGTGTCATTTTACACATAATTAACAAACTTCCGTCAGCATATTAAGTTTTCATGTTTCAAAGCGGTATTTAACTTCAGGAAATATTGCAACCTATTATGAATAAGTTCAACAAATTTGAAAAAAGGGTTCTAAGAAACCCTTTATGGGAGTAATGTCAGTATTATCACATGATACCTCAGTCACTCTTATACGTTCGATACTGGGGCTCATATTCATAGAACTATACTAAGTCTAGTTGTTAACTATGTTCTATATACAGTCTATGTACATGTAATTTATTTTATGAATATGGGCCCAGAACGACAACAGAGCAGTCAAGTCATTAAATCATCCCCAATATCGGTCTGCTAAGGGGTGGATTAGGAGTTGGTTTAGCGATGTGGCTGAGGGCCTACAAATGTAAAGTTGTTCGGCTCATTAAGTTGATTGTTAGGGTTATATAGGTGATGGGCTTGAATATTGAAAATTCCCTAGTCAGATTTTCTTTAAAAGTTTGACCACCATTTTGTATTTGTTGTTTAATCCGTTTCCATTCTCAGTCTACCACTACACTACTGGATGACTACACTGACGCATCCCTCCTACGTCTTTGACATGCGTCAGTCACGGTCTGCTGACCAGAGCGTTTCGGTCTTGGCTAACATGCTGGACAATGCCTGCAAGAAAATCCGCTCAGGGAATATACAGGTTAGTCTAAAAAAGACAAGCTGCATTTAGCCTTAAAAGTCGGGTGAAATCCAAGTATAAAATGATTCCTGTTGATGTGCAGAACGGCATTTAACTCATGTTTTGCTATTCAAACATCTAAATATATTTCATAGATTTTTTAATATTTTTTATAGTCACAGTATCGCACAAATCCACTGGGATAGGTGGGATGTGGAGGCCTTAAATGGACAGTCCACCCTAATAACAAGTTTGTTTGAACAAAGGGAGAGAAACGACAAGACAAGATCTGTAGAGGTTTGAGAAAAATCGGACAATAAATAAGAAAGTTATGGATTTTTATTAAAATCCATAACTTTTAATGAAATAGTTCAAATCTGTGACCCAAATGCGGCAACGCGGATTCTAAATATGATGTCAACCCCTCACATTTTATCCTTTGTTGATGCAAGAAATGTCATGAAATTCCATTATGATCTGAAGATATATTTTCTTCATGCTTAGCTCGATCATATTTCACGTATAACATTTTCTTTCATGCACCCCCAAATAAGATAGGTCTACTTTTCTATTCACATTCAGAGAGATTGAGACTTTTGGTCATTCTGTCATTTATCACAATTTCTGACCGCATTGCCAATTTGTCTCAAAATTCCATGATTTTCATGATTTTGAAAGATTCATAACTTTCTGATTTGTTGTCCGATTTTTCTCAAACTTTCACTGAATTGTTTCTCAGGGTGGATTTCACCTTAAACCCTTCTGTTCCGTCTAGGACCTTTAAGCGATCTAACGAACAGGTGTGGTGGGCACTTTTATGGCCCCTGGCTACCCCAATGTTCTATTCTTCAAACAAACCCACCAATACAATTTTTATTACGAATGTTTTTTTCATTTATAATGTGCATTAGCTGAGGATTTACGTACAATACCAATATCATCATTTTCAATCGATACTCATGATTAATAAAAACAATAGTTGTAAAACAAAGCGGAATTCCGAGTACATCCTATTTCATGAACGCAAGTGTTTTAAAAGTTTGCCTCTGGTCAGTATTTCATGGAATCGTTGTACCCTCTTTCAGGAGTCTGCTCTCAATCGGGTCCTGTTTTACAGGGATCTTCCGGGCCACATCAGAACCATCGGTGAATACTATGAGAACATCAAAGGGTTGCCGCCACCAACGACAGCAGAACTTCAGGAGGATTTCGACGGGATCACACAGGTGATGATGCATGTCCTTTCTTATCTTTGCTCTGCATTAGCCTGAACCATATTTTTCAACAAACCACACATCCAAACATATACTATGCCAGTCTCTTTGTCAATGGTTCGGACACCGTTATAAGATGTTTATACTAGTATTAAAATAATATTAATATCAAATTACTTAATCGATGAATATTAATATGAATATGAATATTAATTTTAACTAATATTTATTAATATTGATATTTATTAATTAAAATGAATGAATTTTTATATCAATATTGGTATCAAATTACTATACCAAGCCTTTGTTAGCCTACATGTATAGTAGATTTGATATAAATTTGCAGTCGGGAGCGTTACTATTTATGCCTCTTCATTAGCTCATGTTTTTTTTAAAATACCTTTAATGCATTAATATTGAATACTTGTTTTATATCCCTCATTAGCGTGAGACATGAGCATCTCACTATTATTACATTTACAAAGAAGCATGTAATGTGAGCATTCAGCAGCATAGACTAGACTCTAGACCCTAGGCCTAAACCAAATAAAAGGGGAAGAAAAGGTGAATGACTTACCACATTAAAATTCCTTCTCCTTAGTTTCCAGGAGATTTAGATATCGATCGCAGAAATATCGGTTATCGCGGGGGGGGGGGGGAAGTGGATTCCGATATATACCACGCAAAATAGTTAAATTTCTCCCGCTCTCGATCCTGCAGTGAAACTATCCCCCGCTCCCCCCCCCCCACACCCAGTTTTATTTAGGGTACGCATATGCTTGTTCCCTCTTTTTGAAAGCACCCCCTATCTGAGGACTGCCAACATTTCCGAACCTCCCTTTCGCGGGCGTTTCGCGGGCGTTTCGCGGGCTTTTCCTGCACTGGAGACCCCCCTAAATCATGAAAAATGCTCAATTTACCCCCCTAAATTCGGAATAATTTCTCAGGAGTCCAAAGAGATGAGAGAGAAAAAAGAAAAAACACCCCCTTTTTGAAGAAATCTCCGGATGAAAAGTTAATACACCCCTTTTTTTTTTACAATTCTCGGGCCGGACTTTGTCGCACGAAAAGTACCCCTTTACCGGACATTTTGGTAGCACGCATGGGGTCCGTCCGTTCTCGGAGTGGGGGGGGGGGCGGGAACTATCCCTTTTTCGTGCTCTGTACAATCGTAATGCCAAAAGCTATACATTAGGGATACAATATACAAATTATACTGATAAATTGAAGGTAGCTGAACCATGGGCACCAAAAGTGTAAAAAAAATAACATCTTTTCTAAACGCTGTAGAAATACAATGTATTTTATTCTGGTTTAAGGTTAATATTGATGAACTTCTTATCATTTAGGAGTTGTTAACATGCACGGATAAATTGATACAGATTATGTAGGCCTAACAACAAAATAACATTCCTATGTTTGTCTTTTTGTTTTTTTTCTTTAGGACTTTTCTGGTCTGTTCAGTCGAGTGGTGACCCTCAACAAGCTCCACGACTTCACATCCCATGATACAAGTTCTCTGGTAAGTAGGCATATGAATTCTTCATGAATATATAGCAACCGTCAAGAGATTTGTCAAGGTGTTTGGTATCTAAAGACCTTCTATTACCTGAATGCAACTATCTCGTCTTTTCTCCACTCTCTCTCTCTCTCTCTCTCCCTTTCTCTCCCTCTTTCTCCCTCTCTCTCTCCCTCCCTCTCTCTCTCTCCTCCCCTTTCTCTCTCTCTCTCTCACCCGCTTTCACCCCCTTTTGTTTAGCCTTCCGCTTCCATTATGCATTGTTTATATATGTATTTTGATTTTATGAACAGTTTATTTATGATGAGGAATCAACTCAAGTTGTGCTTTTGACAACCCCCTTTTTTTAGAGATCATATATTTGATTGAAACTGTGATGATAAATAACATATTTAAAATAAATGATCATCAAATCAAATATTTAGAAAGCTCGTGGGATGTATATAATCTTGATTGGCCCATAACCAATTAGTTGAAACTTGTAAAATATCATTTTTGCGCACATTTTTTTCTTCTTCTTGTAATTAAACCCATTTTTGAATTTGTGTCTGTATTTTCCATGATTTTTATCACTCAATTCTACTTACTCTTATTGGGACTACGTAATCAATTCATTATTTGTTTTCTCACAAAGCTCATGTAGACACATCTTTTCTATGAGTTGTAATCTGTAGCTGATGAGAAAGTTTCGAAATCATAACTTCACCATGTTGACGTGTACAGTTTACAGTCAGCACAGAGACACTGAACAAAAGATACAGGCGATTAATCCTACATTGTAATGAAACCACTTTTATGCATCGAGTTAGGTGCAATGATCATGAACACAATTTTGATTATTAAATTCAGAGAGTCTTCGTATTTTCCAATTATTTCCCCCTTATCCACAGTTGGGTTCCATCACAGAGCCGAAGCCAAATTAGAGCCTTTATTAGTCATCATCGCACTTTCTAAGCTCTGGTTCACGATACTACATCGTGATCACGGCTTCAAAATGCTGTTATTCACTGAGATGGAATGGCTAAAAGGCGGCAACATTGTGTATAGTAAAAGATTATATTGATACTCAGATTTTTGCTCTTTAGTTTTATTAATGCAAAGTAATTTAAGTTTACTGAGGTGGTGTAGAAATGTATGTCTTATTACACTAAGTAATCACAATGTATTCTGACAACAGATACAATTTTAATTCGAGTCGTATTTATGTCGTAATTTGATATTGTTTCAAAAAATGTAATGTGGTTTATGTTTATATATATCATACAGATTGTAGCCTATGTACAGTTTTGGTAAGCCTCCTTATAAAAAAAAACTCGTCAGATTAGAAAGGAATTAACAATTTAAAGCTTATTCGATTTTGCATCTTTCTCCTTTCTCTTGGTGTATAAGATTAAACTTCTAGAAAATGATAACTGGATCACCTAGCCGTGGTCGAAGTTACAATTTTTGTTCGTACTGTCAAAGAAATTTGTATCATATCTTTACACAATATGTATCATTGACTTATCTTCTTATTGGAATAGACCAGATCGTGGTTGTATATATATATATAGCAGATTGTACAAAGGACTCCAAATATCCACATATCTTTACACATAGAGTAATTGTTTTAATTTAAATAAAAACAAAAGAAACCCAAGAGTAGATACTCGGGTATGGTATGGCGATAATAGGTAAGTCATAACTGGGAGATATGATGATGATGATGATGATGATGAACAGAATTTGAATGGCGCCATATATCTGTTTAAAAAAAACTATTCAAAGGCGCGAGCTCCTCCAATAAAATAAGCATTTAAATGTCTTTCTAAAGTAAACAATCCTGTCAATGGATATGTATTTCAGACCATTCAGCTCTTAAAATGACTCGTAACATTTTTTAAGATTGATGAAAAAATGTGTATTTTTTGTGAAATGTTATTTATCATATATTCCTTCTACTGTACTAACCCTCTATCATGCAAAAAAAAAAATCGCAGACCACAAAGATAGCTATGGTTTTCTTTGAAGGCGTCACTGTGCAAAACCTTCTAGCAGTAAATTCTCCCAACCATTTTTGAATTTCCCCAACCGTTTTTCCATGAAAAAAAGACACAAGACAGGCTTTTAAATTCGTTCAACACTTAAATGTCTGGAATGGTATATAGAGCCAAATCGTTGCTTTGTGAGGATTTACATTTGCCTAAAATGTAATTAAATTATAATAATTTAGTTGGGAGAATTAAGGAATTGATCAGATCAGTTTTTCCCAATTTTTGTCATTAATAATAGTCCGTTTTCACTCAAAATTTCATATTATCTTTAATTGTACATCTAGCATTAAAGTCACTACCTTTATAGCACCACTTTCTCTAATCTGAACAATGTTACAAAGTCCCTGTAAGCACCAAAGCCATGTAATCAATTTTTTGTTTTTAAATTCTTTTTGACCGAGTTCTTAATGCAAATAAAAATGTATGCTGCAATTGTGCCGCATTTTGTGTATAATTATTGGCTCTACATAATTATCAGAGAATAATAATGATATTTAGTATTTCATGTAATGTTATTACGACTATATTTGCTGTACATATCAAGCGAGGGAACATCAGGGGGAAAATACTATTGTATTTTCAGATTAACTGTACCTTAGATCAAAAGCATTTATTCAGGAAAAAATGTTAATTTACTGGGAATAAAGGATTAATCAAAATATGAAAATAATCAAGAAAAGTAAAGAAATGCATTTCTTGATCAAGTTTTAGAATGCTAAGGAGTTATATTAAATAGCAATCATTAATATTTCCCTTTAAATTTCGCATTTCCCACCTGTTTCTTTCTCTTGCTTTATTTCTCTCCTCCCTTCTGTCTCTGGACCCCTCCCTCTATTTCTCTGATCGGTCCCTCTCTCTCTCTCTCTCTTTCTCTCTCTCGCTCTTTGTATGTATCTGTCTATATCTGCCTGCCTGTCTCTCTCTTTTTGTATTACTTGTTCTATCTTAAGGAAAATTTGGTGTATTCTATTTTAATGCAAAGCTCTTCTGCATTCGAAATTGGGTGATAATGAATACAAATAAAGTATTGATTATAACCAGCGATTCTGTGTTTCACTTTGTTCATTTCTTTGTTTAAACTAAGTTATGTGTTGATGGTTTTTAGATGTACGCGAGACGAAATCATAAAGTAGTTGGAATATCAGGGTGGACTTCACCTTTGACCCCTATAGGGCTTTTAGGCAATTCAACGAACAGATGGGGGTCACTCTTGTGGCCATGTCTACCCCAAATTTCTTTCTTCAAACAAACCCACCAAAACCTTACTTTATTCTACACGTATTCTGTTGTCATGTGTAAAATTTGCAATGTTTTTTTTTTAAATATTTGTAAAAATGAAAAGAGAAAGAAAATCAAACATAATTAAATAAATTAAATCAAATCAAATATAATTGTTATTACATATATTTTTTCATCTCTAATGTGCATTAGCTGAAGACTTTTCCCAAAAAAAACTTTCAGTACCTTTACCTTTCAGGAACTCAAATGTATATTTACGTACAATGCCAACATGATCATTTTCAGTTGATACTTATATTAATTAATAATACCAATAGTTGTAAAACAAAGCAGAATTCCGAGTACATCCTATTTCATAAACGTGTTTTAACAGTTAACCTCTGGTCAGTGTTTCATGGAATCGTTGTACACTTCATTCGGGAGTCTGCTCTCAATTGGGTCCTGTTTTAAAAGGATCTTTTAAGCCACATCAAAACTATCGGTGAAAACTATGATAACATCAAAGGGTTTGCCGCCACCAACGACATCAGAACTCCAGGAGGATTTCGACCGGATCACACAGGTGATGCCTTGAGCCATAGTGCACGGCCGTACAGAGGGTTTTGTTTATGTTGGGGACCGGGGTAAAATGCAATAAATTATTGAACATTTATTGCATTTTTTAATTTTTTTATTTATGGAAACTGCCCCCTACCCTAGCCCCGCTGCGTACAGTCATGGTTCAGTGACAAAGCAATGGCCTCGTAACTGTGAGGCCCCAGGATCAAAACCGTGTCGATGTGCTATATCAGTGCCCTTTTGTGGGGTATTAATCCTCATTACTGTCATTTATGACTTACAATTAAGATTTCAGAAAATTTATTGTCATGTAAAAATACATACAATTATCCTTCGGACATTAAAAGGTGCTATACATCTACATAAATATATAAATATAAATAGAGACAAAATAATTACATTTCAACATAACATTTAACAATCATCACAATGTTAAAAAAGGCAGTGCAGTTTAAAAAGTTATGTTTTGTTATTGATCTCGTTCATCCAGGCACTTCCACGCCAGAACATCTCTCCAGCTATCACGCATCAACACACATACACAGACACACATGACACACCCCTATACACACCTCTTACGCACACGCACAATGTAACCGTACACGCCATACACACACACGGACACTGTAATCAACAGAAGTGCTCCGGCATAGAAATGCCTGGGTGGATGCCTTGGTGGAGGGCGTTGGTCCCCTAGTTGCAGGCATGTAGCCATGGGGAAGGGGGGTGGGGCACGTGCCCCCAAAATATATACAAGATCGGTTGAACTTTTTTAGACCCCCCCCTTTTTTTTTACCTCGATCGATTACATGTATGTCCCCCCCCCCCCCCAAACATTAAACTCTGGCTACGTGCCTGCCTAGTTGATAAGCATAGTAGCATACTCATGCTTTAGCAGTCACACAAAACACACATTGCCTAATTATTATTCAATAAAATCAGAGAATGTACACTATTATCTAGATCTATTAGAAATAAATTATTTAAAAAGTAATTCCATAATTGGGGTAAAATATTAAAAATATATAAAATATTGCAAATATATCAGCGACAGTGTATTTATGCCTCTTCATCAGCTCGTAGTTTTTGAAATGAGCATCTCACTATTATTAGTATTGTATTTACAAAGAAAGATGTAGAGTCTACGTTGAGCATTTAGCAGGATAGGCCTAAATTAAATTAAAAGGGAAGAAATGTGAATGACTTACCAGACTAAAATTCCTTCTCCTTAGTACCAGAAAACTCGTCTTTGGTAATGTCCACATTTCTTGACTCCCAGAAATGTATTTGTAGGCTAAATTGCAAAGCCTGCATTGTTTTCTTGCTGTAGTATTCCCCGTTTTGATTCCGAGCTCCAGCGTATAGATCTACTATACAGAAATGCGAGAGAAGGAGGTCTGGGGCTTCGTTATCCAAATCATCATCAAAATCGGCTTGTATTTCCATTCAGAAGTCCCGAAACACAGAAGTCAGTACCTGACCTGTTTCTTTGTGTTTTTGCTGTCATTTCCTTCGTTAAATTTCAACAATTTTTTCCACATTTAGCAGGTAAACGCGGGAAAAGATGGCAGCCATTTCACCACGGTCACTACTGGAAGCAGCCATTTTGTCGAACTATGTTTTTCAGCTGCGTTTCTCTATGCGTTCTCCTATGCGCAGGTAGCGCCGGAACTCTTCCGATAACAATGCACACCGGCTTAAGAAAGTTCAAGCCGGAATTTTATTTGCGCACATATTTTCTTTTTTTGTAATTTAACCCATCTCTGACTTTTTGTCTCTATATTTCACGATATTTCTCACTCACTTCTACTTACTCTTATTGGGACTATTTTATCAATTAATTATTTTTTTCACAAAGCTCATGAGGACACATCTTTCTTATGTGTTGTCATCTGTACCTGATGAGAAAGTTTCGAAATCATAATTTTACCATATTGACACCAAAAAAGGCAAGATACGGGCATTTAAACCTTCATTGTAATACCACCGCGGCATCAAGTTAGAAGCAATGATAATGAGCACAATTTTAATTATTCAAATCAGAGAGTCTTCTATCATTTTCCCTTCATCCACAGTTGGATTCGATCACAGAGCTGATGCCGAACCAGAACCTTAAGCTATGGTCACAACGCCCAAAAGTAGCCTGCTCGGCGGCCGGGCGGCGAGTTTTTAGCCAATTTCGCCGGGAACCGACCGGCAGCCGCCAGGGCAACCTCCCCCCCCCCTTTTTTTGTTAGGGCATCGCTCGGTCGCCGCTAAAAGTTTAGCGCGAAGTTAACAAATTTTGGCGCCTGCTCACATTTAAGTCGCCGGCCAAAATACACTCGATGACGGGCGGTCGCCGACCGGGCACCGACCCAATCGAGCGTTCGCCGTCAAACGATTTAGGTCAAAAAAACGAATCCACTAGGTCAGAGCAGGCGCGCCGGAAGCAGTTTGGGATTGGGGGGGGGGGGGGCGAAAATTCCAGGGGGCTCACCTTCCAGGGGCAGTGACGTAATGAAAAAAAAGTTCGGAAGGGGGGGGGGGCAGACGAAAAATCTGCATCACCACCAGTCTTACACGTTACATGCAGGTCCCGCGGAACGTTTTTTCAAAGTGGAGTATTAACGATCAGGTAGAGCGTAAATTGGCGTGGGGTCCAGGGCATGAGCCTCGGCAGGGGGTCAAAGGGCTAAGCCCCCGGAAGCTCAGCTTTTTTAGGCATTTACTTACGGTTAAATGAGCATCCTGGGGCCCTCTTTAAGGCCATTGACGTGTTCCAGGGAGGGGAGAGCTCCCAGAAGCTCAGAGGTTTTAATATTTAACTACGGTCGGATGAGCATCCAGGGGCCGCCTTAGGGCCCTTGGTGGGGTCCAGAGGGCAGAGCCCCCGGAAGCTCAGGGGTTTTAGGTATTTATTTACAGTCGGATGAGCGTCCAGGGGCCCGCCTTGGGGCCCTTGGTGGGGTCCAGGGGGGCAGAAGCCCCGGAAGCTCAGGGGTTTTAGGTATTTAATTATGGTCAGATGAGCATCCAGGGGCCCGCCTTAGGGCCTTGGTGGGGTCAAGGGGCATAACTCCCGGAAGCTCGGGGTTTTAGGCATTTAATTAAGTCAGATGAGCATTTTTTATACCTTATTTGTGACATTGGCAGTTCACTTATTTTTTTCTCTCCGTCTTTCTTTCTTGTTCTCTTTAACATACTTTTTCAAAAAGTGAGGGGGGCCTCGAGCCAAGCCACTCTGCAGACCATGACATTAAGGCTTCTAAATAAGCGTATTTTCCGCCCGACTGTAATTTGGAAATTTCTTATTTTCCAACAAACGCATAAAATGGTATGACTTACCCAAAAATGGAGAAAAAATACCGGAAAATCATGTCTTAACAGCAAAATTTGTAAATCACTGGTATCGCATAAGAGATAACCCCCCCCCCCCCCCCATCAGTACGCCAGCATTCAGGGGCTTGTGTCTTCTCACCCCTATAACAGCAAAAAACAGACACGCTTTCCCATTCTCGCACAATATGTCAACGATATGTGCGTATCCCTATTAAAAAGACCTCTATTGATAAATACCGTATAGGTGGCATGCGCAATGTTTATGAAATTTAATTCCTGTGAACTTTCCTTTTCTTTGAATGGAATTGTATATGTGATTTACTTCAGGTTTTTATTATTGTTATGTTCTTGTGGGTTAAAAATACAAACCATGTTTACTCCTTTACTGCTTTTTTTTATCTTGGAGGGGGGGGGGGCGTTTTGGAGGGACAAAAATGCGTTTTGCCCCCCCCCCCCCCTTATTTTTTTTTTTGGGGGGGGGGGGCCCACTTCCGGCGCCTATGGGTCAGAGGCTGCGGAGCGGACGTCGCCCAGTCGCTGCCCGGTCGTCGCTGGGAGATCAGTCGGTCACTGGGCGGCGAGTTCAAATTCGGTCGGAATTGACCTATTATTAGTATTATTTATTGCTTAGCATAGTGAAGCTCAATTAAAATACATCACAAGTCGAACAAGACAAAGATATCTTATGTCCTGCTACCACAGTGTATGTTTTGTTTCTTTTTCATATATATTGTATATGTTTATATGGTACATGTAACAGGGGCGGCGATTTATTTTCATGACCGGGATGGAGGGGGGGGGGCGAGGGATGAGGGAGCAGTGGCGTAATGAGGAAAAGGGTGTTTGTTTGTTTTGTTTTTGTTTTTTTTTGGGGGGGGGGGGCAGAAACAATCTGCATCACCCGGAAGAAGGAGGATACTTTGGATGGACAGTCCAAAGTTTAAAATGGGGGTGGGGTAAAATATTTACGATCAGATAGAGCAAAGCGAGCGAAGCAAGTGGAGCGTAATTGGCGTGGTGTCCAGGGGCGAAGCGTCATGAAGCTCAGTGATTTTAGGAATTTTATTACGGTCAGATGAGCATCCAGAGGCCGCCTTAAGGTCCCTGGTGGGGTCCAGGGGGCTGTGTCCCCGGAAGCTCATGGGTTTTAGGCATTTAATTGCGATAGGATGAGCATATTTTGATACCTTATTTGTGACACTGGCATGCAGGTCACTAATTGGAGTTGGGTAAAGGGGGTGTAGCCCCCATAATCTAAGGGGTTTTATGCATTAAATAACGATCAGATGAGCATCCAGGGGCCGCTTTAGGGCCCTTGGTGGGGTCTAGTGGGCAGAGCCCCCGGAAGCTCAGGGTTTTGGGGCATTTAATTACGGTCAGATGAGCATCCAGGGGCCACCTTAGGACCCTTGTGGGGTCCATGAGGCGGAGCTCTCTAAAGCTCAGGGTTTTTAGGCATGTAATTACGGTCAGATGAGCAGCCAGGGGCCCTTGGTGGTGTCCAGGGGCAGAGCCCTCTCAAGCTCAGGGAAAAACCATGCCATTTCAGCAACATTTGTAAGCCACAGGTATCGAATTAGAAATAAACCACGTTTGGATTTTATTTAGGGGGCAACTGCCCCAAAGCCCACCTCCCCCCACCCTCATCAGTACGCCAGTGCGAGGGAGCATAGTAAACGAGAGGGGTGAAGGTGACAGAAGTGACTACCCCCTCACAGGTTTTTGAAGTATTGTTGTATTGAAAAATTACATTCCTTAGCAGAACTATAGTATAAAAAAAAAGTATATACCTATTTCACACCACACTGGTGTACACTTTGAAGGTTATTATTCGAGGGAGCGAGAAGAGTTTTTCTTTTTTATTTATCTAAACGCTCCACTCCTGGGCCCTCCAGAGCCTAAAAGCGTGATGATGGTCTTTAATCAGCATTTGCTATACATTTGTGTAGGTTCCCCCCTAAAAAAAAATGAAGGGAGACCCCCCCCCCGGATCGCCGCCCCTGCATGTATGTATATTAAATACAAAGTAAATGGTTCAAATTATAATCTCATTTATTATTTTACTGTTTTTATTCTTAAGTCATTCAAACTGTGTTATGATGTCACATGTTTCATTCAGCTAGCCATTAAGATTGGTGCTTACTAATTCAGTTTAAACAAAGAAATGAACAAAGTGGAACAAAGAATCCCTGGTTATAATCGATACTTTATTATTTTCCATTATCACCCAATTTCAAAAACAGAAGAGCTTTTCATTTAAATAGAATACACCAAATTTACCTTAGAAGATAGAAGAAGTAATACAGAAAGCGGAAAGAGATAGAGAGGCAGACAGATGCATACAGAGACAGAGAGGGAGAGAGAGATAGAGAGATCAGGGAAATAGAGGGAGGGGAAAGGAGACGGAAAGCAAGAGAAAGAAACAGGATGGAAATGCGAAATTTAAAAGGAAATATTCATGATTGTTATTTAGTATAACTCCTTAGCATTCTAAAACTTGTTCAAGAAAAGAAGACACGCACTTTCTTAACTATTCTGGATTATTTTCATATCTTGATTAATCCTTTGTTCCCAGTAAATCACCAGTTTTTTTCTGATTACATGCTTTTGATCTAAGGTACAATTAATCTGAAAATACAATAGTTACTTTTTTCCTGACGTTCACCCACTTGATATGTACAGCAAACCTATTCGTAAAGATATTAAATGAAAGACTGATCATAAGAAAAACAATAATTTCATCAACTTAACTTATTAATGAAAACTTATTTTGTAATGCATGCACCACTAACTACAAACGACACCTCAAAAAATTTGTCGGTTCCATGAAGTAAAAACAATTTAAACAAAATGTGGATTACATGGTTTTGGTGCTTCATGGGAGAGCTTACTTTAGAAATATATATTTATCCTTGTTATGATATACCTAATATGGGCATACCATACCAGAATATCACCTCTTCGGTTTATAATTTATGTTGGTATATAAGCACTGTACACAGAAAGATGTATATGGGACTACACAAACATGTAGCCTAAAAACGAGGTCCTCATTTTTAAGCTGTTACGTGTCATATTTAGAATATGAAGGCATTTAAAGAGCCATGCTTTTCAAGGAACATTTTTTCTCTGATGTTCTTCAAAACGTGCATAATAACAATGAAAATGCTCACAAATTATTGTTTACCTCTTTCCAAAACTCAACCCTCTCTTTAATATATTCAAAAATACATTATATTTTGGACGAAGTATCTTTAACTTTGCATTTCCGTATATAAAGTTTTTTCGCAAATTTAAGACCAAAACAACCATTACAGAAATATTCGCATATGCTTTCATATTGAGGATTTATACTGATAAGATAATGCATGGGAATCATGAACATCCAGTGATTTGTATTAAACGGAAGGGTATCAATCCGCTATCGTGATAAAAACACAATACATGTGTAGTCTCAGCCCTTTTTTTTTATAGATTAATATCAATAAGCCAGTTCCTAGCTACAAGGTGCACATGGGCAGATAAACATTATTTATACCAAAATTGCAAAACCGACCAAGACGAATACTGGGAATGTGCTAATAAAATTATCATTGTTTATTTGTGCACAGACAGGAATTCAAATGAGACGCAGCTAGAATTATTCTTCTCAAGAGGGCAAACAAGAGGTTTTCTAGAATGAAGATTATTCTATAATGCACAAGGTGTGGACTAGGTCTATCCTATGTGTAAAAGATCTGAGGACATTTGGAGTCATTTGTACAATGTGGTCTATTCCAGAAAGTCGTTCATTTATGATACATGTGTAAAGATATGATTCAAATTTGTTTTGACAGCGAGAGGGGAAAAAAAAGTAATTTCGATAACGGCTAGGTGATCTAAATTAATTTTTACCAAATTGTTACCTTTATCTAACACCAAAGGAAAGGAGAAAGAGACAAATCTAAAAAGCTTAAAATTGTTTTCTAATAATCAACATAACCAAAAGAAATCTGACGATTTTTTTAGTAGGCTTACCAAAACTATATTTAGACTACATTATGTAAATATAAACAGAGAAGATATAACGATTCTTAAACAATAGCAAAATTGCGACAAAACTACGACTTGAATTTAAATAGTAACTGCTGTACCGAAGTAAGAATACAGAAAGATTACTTAGTGTAATAAGACATTCATTTCCACATCACCTTAGTAAACTTAAAGTACTTTGCATTTCTAAAACTAAAGAGCAAAAATCCGAGTATCAATATATTCCTTTACTATACACAATGTTGCCGCCTTTTAGCCATTCGATCTGAATACAAGCATTTTGAAGTCGTAATCTCGATGTAGCATCATGAACCACGAGGAGAGCCTGGAAAGTGCGATGATGAAAAAGGCTCTAGTTTGGCATCAGCTCTGTGATCGAATCCAACTGTGGATAAGGGGAAAATGATAGAAAATACAAGCATCAAAATACGAAAGCAATATGACAAAATAACAATGGTAGCATCATAAAAGATTTAGAAATAAAAACGAGAGAGCGAGAGAGAGAGAGAGAGAAGGAAGAGGGTAAGTTCAAGCGGAACATTTAAGGTCTGTAGATATTAATCTACATTTGCCACTCTCAACCCAGGTGTTACATGGGTACCGGTAGGAAGGAATTCCGTGAATGCTGTGAGCGCCGAAATCGGCAGCCTAGCAGAGCCGGGGTAATAGTTGGAGCGCCTTGAGCACCATGCATGGTGGATATGTGCGATATATAAATATCCAATATTATTATACCAAACAACTAAACGAAAGTCCTGAATTTTGCTAAACATTCATGAAGTAATCATCGGCCTACTAACCAGAGGACCTGTGTCATGAGATGTGAAGTCATACAACTTGTTGAGGGTCGCCACTCGACTGAACAGACCAGAAAAGTCCTAGAGAAAAAACAAACACAAACATAGGAATGCTATTTAGTTCTAATATAGTCTGTATCATGTTGTCATGCAAGGAGACTAGCCATGTTTCTACTTAAAGCCAACAATTCTTAAGTCATGAGGAATACATTTATCAAAACAATTAATATAAAATAATATACATTGTAGTTCTACGGCGTATTACAAAATGCGTTCATGTGTTACACGTTCAGTGCCCATGGTTGAGCTACCTTTAATTTATCAGTATATATACTATAAATACATCTAATGAAGCTTTCTGATCAATAGGCAAAAAGACTGCCATAGAAAATATCTGTTTGGATGTGTTGTTTGTTGAGGAAAAATGGCTACGAGCAAAAAAGTGCAAAGTTAAAGAAGAGCAACAATTAATCATCACCTGTGTAATTCTGTTGAAATCCTCCTGGAGCTCTTCTGTCGTTGGTGGCGGCAACCCTTTGATGTTCTCATAGTATTCACCGATGGTTCTGATGTGGCCTGGAAGATCCCTGTAAAACAGGACCCGATTGAGGGCAGACTCCTGAAAGAGTGTTCAGAAAGTCAATTTATTTGTCGACGAATGGTAAACTTTTTTTTTTACTAACAGATAAGTGCATAAAGTAGTTGCACTGTGAATTCTGCTTTGTTTTTTTTTGTTTTTTTTAATCATCATTATCAATTGAAACTTAATATGATGCTAGCATCTAATACACAAACCTAACCCTTGAAAGTAAGCAATGTACCGGTATAGAAAGTCTCCAGATCAAATTAAAGACGAAGCTATACATGGACTAACATTAATATTGCCAATGTTATACATACGGGAAAGCAAACATGTTGTTGGAAACTTACAAGCTATCACTCCAGTCGGACCTGGCTGTATGTCTTATTTATTTAAATGTTTTTCTTTGTTTTGTTTCTTGCTTTACTTCGGAAAATCTGGCCCGATTTTATGTTTTAATATTGTTACATATCCTGTGATTGTTTTTTGTATAGTTCATGTAACACTTAGACATAAGAGAAACAACATTTGAATGTTATGCGCGGTATGTTTTACATATTTATATGTTCACTATGTTTTTGAAATATGAAGGTTTCAGTTGATTATCAATCATTTAGGAAAAACATTTTTTTTTAATAAATTGTTATAACTAATCACTTTAAAAAAAAGAAGAAGATATTGGCCTGGTGAGAGGTCGTCTGCCTTCAAGGAGGCCGTGACTGCATTTGACAATAGGGACTTTTAGATTTGCTCGTCGACATAGTGGACTGCTACGTGTGACGTCTTTTCAGGCAATGTGACGTCCTTTTAAGCCGGTGCCGGTGCCTTAAAAGGACGTCACACGTAGTAGTCCATTATGTCAACGTGCAAATCTAAAAGTCCCTTATACAAAGCTGTCAGTCGACGTGTTTGAAGAACGTAAATTTGATGAGAAATCTTCCAACAAACTACTTTGGGTAGGACAAAGAACTTGAATATGTCTAGCGAATAATGATGCAATACACATGAAGAATGACTACTTCAGCTTGTATATATATACTGACCTGCGTATTCTCTGAGCGGATTTTCTTGCATGCATTGTCCAGCATGTTAGCCAGAACTGATACGCTCTGGTCAGCAGACCGTGACTGACGCATGTCAAAGACGTAGGAGGGATGCGTCAATGTAGTCATCCAGTAGTGTAGTGGTAGGCTGAGAAAGGGAAGAATGATGCAATGAAGAAAAAACACACGAATAAATCGATTGTAAAGACTTTCAAGAAATCAATTAAAGGCACACTGTCCTACTTGTAGCTACTTGCTCCCTCTATATGGAAAACTGCCCCAATCGGTGCCCGTTGGTCCCCTATGATCCTCTTTTTCTTATGTTAAATGAGAGCTGAGTTAATGAGATATCCACCTGTCACAGTGACCTCGCTGGCTCGCTGGGCGGTCTAATCCCTTCTGGCTGAAGTAGTAAAGCCTACCTTTAATGGGCAATGTACCTGTAAATAAGGTGACACTACAATCACCTTGATAATCCGACTATTTGTACTGATACTTTGATCAGCAGGCTATTTCTGACGCCCCTCTTAGCTAGACTTGACCAATTTTTACTTGAAGGGGGAGAGGTATTCCCATGATATACACTAGCATCAAAATTTGCCTTGTAGTCTTATCACACCGAAAATGGGGAGGGCAGGAGGCGGGAGCGATGCCAGATGGTTCCGCCCTAAATGGTGGAAACGCCAGCTTATTAATATACCTGTTACTCTTCCATGCTTCAGCGATCTCCTCGGGTTTCTCATCGCAGTACTTATTGGCCATCTTATCAAAGAAGTCAAAAAGATATTTGATGGTGAGTGGAGTCTCGCCGGGCTTCTTGAAGATACAGGCAAGGAACTCATCAAGGCGAGTCTGAATCGTTTTCTGGTAAGAAAATGATAATAATATATTTAAAACATTTAATAATCATGATCACGTTATGTCTTTGTAATTGGTATGATATTAAAAATGTGTTCACGATTTCGAGTTGAGTTTGAGATTTGAGGAAAGCCACAGGCAAGGAACTCATCAAGGCGAGTCTGAATCGTTTTCTGGTTTAAAAAAAATGAAAATAATATATCTATATTTTTTTAATAATCATTGTCACGTTATGTCTTTGTCATTGGTAAGATCATTAAAGATGTGATCATGATTTCGAGCTGACTTTGAGATTTAAGGAAAGCCATCGCTTGCTTTTGTGTGGCTCGTGTAAAAAACACATGCATAAATACAGCTTGAAAAGATAAACTGTTTGACAAAGACTAAAGTTTTCCTACTTTAGTAACCAGCAAACGCGGTGCTAAGAATTCCCGATCCAGCTTGGTCAGAGATGTACTGCTCTCTGTGGGTATTTGGTTCTCGGCAACCTAAACGGTAAAAAAGATCAAGCAAATTTTCGAAATAGTGAATATTATTTAATTCTCATAGATGTTAGAATGGTCAAAGAATATATATAGTGTAAAATTGTAAATACTATCAACATTAAAGACACCTTTCAGTTCTTTGAGTTCTATACATTCTAATGAACGATATCTAACGCAGTATCTACGTTTTCTTTAACAAATGTGAAGAAGTAGTAGAACTAAAGTAGAAAAAGAAAAGAAAATGGGCCTAATTGTCTATTTTTTCATCCACATACACAAAACTGAGGTATGCAGACTTTTCACTCGTTAAATAATTGTGCTCTCGATACCTAACGGTATGTGTACAGAATATATTCTTTAAAGAAATGTCTCCCATTTAAATCATTGGCGAGTTATATACGGGATGGTTCTAGGACAATTACCCCCTGGGCAATCACCCCCCCCCCCGGAAAGTTACCCCCCGGAAAACTACCCCCAAGGACAATTACCCCCCGGAGAATTACCCCCCGGAGAATTACCCCCCGAGGACAATAACCCCCTAAGGACAATTACCCCCCGGAGAATTACCCCCCGAGGACAATTACCCCCCAAGGACAATTCCCCCCGGAAAATTAACCCCCGGACAACTACCCCCGAGGACAATTACCCCCCCCCCCCCCGGGGACAATCAGGATTCAATAGCAAAAGACGATCTGTCACGTTGAGAGATGCTGTGAAGGCTACGAGCCCATAAAATCCCGTGCATGAACCCACATTCGTTCAAATACTTGCGCGTGATCTTCCTCATTACTACACATTTTTCTTATAAACTATAATCTATGCAACAACACTGTGGTTGCTGTTTTCTACGAAGGATTTCTCTTGTGCAGCGTTATTTCAACTTTTTGTTCGACACGATGCCCTCTTAAGAAATGAAAATTTTCGCCCAATCTTAAATTCTTCACAAACTATTTATTTTGCATCACTCTGGCACTCGTCAAGTGCTATGTACACACGTATGGGCACATTTGTTTCTTGATTTAGTGAACGAGCAAGAAAAACAAGGACAAGACATTTTCAAAATGGTAAAACATAATGTTGTAATCAACACACTAGCACAGATTTAAGGTATGCGGGCGCCTCACCGCCGAATGTACACGAATATAAAGTGAAATATTCGGTCATGACCTTGATACACGAATATGAGGATATTCGGGCCTCTCGTTGCCTTGATTCATCATGTTTATAATTGTGATGAGTGTGGTAACAATGTGATGTCGAAATAAAAGATATATATTCGCAAAATATTGTCAGTGAGCAAGGAAGAAAGACATTTTATTATTTGTTTACATTTTATTTTCTCATGAAAATAAATACTCTACCCGTTTCTGATTTTCAGAAAATCAACGTTTGCCAAAAAAATTGTCATGTAACTAACATTCTCTTGCGGCACCCCAGTTGAAAAAACGCTGCTCTGGAATTACAAAATCATTGAGATGAATGTACCCAAGTGCGGATACTTATTTTCTTTTAATATGGCACCGTACATAACATATATTTAACTTGAAGGCAATTTTTATTTCAAAATAAATTACAGTACAAGAAAACATATTTTAGTTCACCATGACAACAGAAATATATATATATATATATATATATATATTACATTACATTTATAAACATGAAGAGAACCTTAATTTTGGAATAGATCATGGATGAGGGCCCATTATACATACAAAGACAAATATACGATCAGCTGATTAGAAAAGTTACAGAGGATGCATAAATAATGATATCTTACAACCTAATTTCTTTGTTGGGCCATTTTTGGGGAGACTAGCTGTATTAACGCGTACTCATCTGCGCGCAATGTATTGTTAAATTTCTAAGAAATGTAAATTCCGTACTTTGATTTGATACATGCGTCTTCTGGCAATTGAATTCGATTTTATACATGCGTCTTCTGGCAATTGAATTTGATTCAATACACGTGGCATATTAAGTCAAACTTCACAAAGGTGGAATGGATACAGAGCGAGAGGGGTGGGTGAAATCTCCTCCTAGGAGGATACATGTACGTCAAGCAAAAAGATTTGGCAGATGGGTACGAGGGCTTTGAATGTGAGCTACGAATATAAATATAATTTATACACAACCCCTGTACGAAACAAATCTATTCCGTCATAAATAACTAAGAAAATGAAAGTTCATGACATTTTCTCTAAATAGCAATTTGAAGAGGAGCTCGCATTATACGTCACAGTGTTACAAATTCCCTGGGGGTGATTGTCCTCGGGCCGCGGTAATGGTGTTTCGAGGGGGGGGGGGTAATTGTCCTCGGGGGGTAGTTGTCCTCGGGTGGTAATTGTCCTCGGGGGTAGTTGTCCTCGGGGGTAATTGTCCTCGGGGGGTAATTGCCTTCGGGGGTAGTTGTCCTCGGGGGGTAATTCTCCGGGGGGTAATTTTCCGGGGGGGTAATTGTCCTTGGGGGGTAATTGTCCTCGGGGGGTAATTCTCCGGGGGGTAATTTTCCGGGGGGTAATTGTCCTTGGGGGGTAATTGTCCTCGGGGGGTAATTCTCCGGGGGGTAAATTTCCAGGGGGTAATTGTCCTTGGGGGTAGTTTTCCGGGGGGTAATTTTCCGGGGGGTGATTGCCCAGGGGGTAATTGTCCTGATACGATACGGGATATATGACAAGGGTAGGAGTGAGCAAAACCAGCACCCCTATGCCTTCTACAACCCCGATGTGGCATTCCTTAAATATACACACACAACATTTGTTTACTTGTTCGCGATTCTTCAGGCAATTGCCTATCCCTTCTGTTCATCATCATCTAGTGCCGTCCCTTCGGAACGTGTTGGTGGCTATGCACCTCCATCGCTGTTCTGTCATGTACCCTTGTTCTATCCTATTGTCCGCCTTACAGTTATCTCCTGTATTAACATCTTAACATTCGTCAGTCTACTGTCAATGTCTTGTTGATGACAGCTAGCAAAATAATTATTCTTACCAAGTGCATGATCCGAGATCCGCCACTTTCCATAGTCCGGATTCGAATGTAGTCTCTATCACGGACATCATCCGGACCAGCATGTTCTTGGTCTAGATAATATATCATCAAATAATGTATAGTCTAAAGTTATTCATTGTAAAATAATGTTTTATGAAATTGTTGCACTAAAATAGGGTGATGTATCATGGAATGGTGTATTATGAAAGAAGCTTAAAGTATCGATAAATAAATTGAGGCATGTATGTACCTCGTTCAAATTCACATGCCATAGTGAGAAATAAATCCATTCACTGTGCTTTGAAAACATTACAAAACTGCTCTAGCAATCGACCCGCCGGGGAAAAAAAAAAGCTTCCAAACTTTCCAGATGCACATGTACATAATACGCCAAATGTTTTCGTAAGTAAATTCAAGATTTTATATTTGTAATTGAAATTACAAAGGGGTGAAGGGTGTTAGCGGCATTGCGAGAAGTAACGAATACAAAAGTGCTCGTTTGTTGTGTTGTTTGTATATACATGACGGAGGGGTGGGGGTAGAGTAGATGAGTACGCTATTGACAACTGTTACTACTGTCTCTAATGCTATATTCATGTTGATTAATCAAAATACTTGAGTATGCAGGGGCGTTTCTAGAAATTGCTAAACGGTGGATGCACATTCTTGCCCAGACCCGGAGAAGGGGTGAAATAATGGGCGAATTATACATGAAGGTGTTATGACCATGTGCGTGTGCCACAAACACTATATTTCTTTTTTTCTTTGGGGGCGTGTTGCCTTTATCTGAACATTCAACCGGAAAAGGGCAGATTATGACGGCTGCATCCTTTACTGGTTACGCCACTGATGGGCCTCACTCTTTATACCAGTAACCTACATTGTTGGAAGAGTTGTACCCCTGGGGTAACAGGTTGATACGTCCCTGTCTCATTCATTGATGACTTGACAATCAGAGCTACTTGACACCCATCAGATACCTGCATAATCATAATAAACAAAACCTTATTGTGAAGTCGTATTAGCTTCGGCAAGACCACTGTCGTATATGATAAACAAACATCTTCTGTTTTCCGAATTAAGTCTTTTTGAGACTCAGGGATTATTCATTTGTGTAGATCATTTTAAAGACCTGCAAGTGGCATCCTGATATCAATTGGAACCAATTTCTGTATATACTATAGTTATGACAGGAACAATGAGTAATTCTTAATCCGAAACACGAAATAATTTGGAGCATAAACAATCTTCATCATGCTAAAAAGAAAGGAAATCGCATTTAAAAAATATCATCCGGAGATATATTAATCTTCTATCTACCATATGAACAGGTTCACCACTAGAGGGAGTATGGATTTGTTACCCAAACCCTCGTCACAAAAAGGTCGGCAGACATTGCAGATGTGAAACAGTCGATGGCAATGTTGTGATTGTTTTCTCCAGCTTGGGACCCGGATGTGTACGGTAACATAGAGCTATAAAAGTTGTAGTATTTCTTTACCCCGTAAGTCTTGATTGTATTGATGAATAAACCCTTGGTGTTCCCAATGGTTTTGTTCAATTCGTCTCGATCTTTCAGGATTCTCTCCTCCCCACCGGGATGGTACCACACTATAAAAAAAAAAAAAAAAGATGTTGATGTCAGGTTTACATCTAGTGATTTACATGAATGCATGAGTAGGAGCTAAAATACTGTCGAGGTGTCATATGGTTTGCGGTTAGAATCTTGTCACGGCACTAATGTCCTTTGTCAAGACTTTAAACTACATTTGAAATTATCCTTCGATGTATTAAAAAAGCACCCGGTAAGATGCGAACGTAAATGTGGTCGGCTGAAATACTCCCCATGGAGCAGAGCGTGTGCACTATCATATGCAGATCAGCAATTGAATCCAGTGACTGAGGTACTAATAACTACACGTGAAGCGCTTAGAACCGTAATAGTATGCGCTTTAGAAATGAGACTACTTTCCTCATGATGCAAACATGTTCAATTTCTTTGTCTTGCATTTAAGGAAGCATAATGTTAGCAATAATAAACCGAAAGCCAGAATCTGACAAAATAATCGGAAGCTAAGGGAACAAAGCGAGAGAGACTAGCGTGTAAATACATGTATAACAGGGGCGCCTATCAGGGGATCCTATCTTTGCGATGCTATTCTATTCTATCCTATGTGCTAATGAGGACTGTAAGCCCCCCTTCTGAAGTGGCCTAAGGTTTCTGAAAACTTTAAGAAAGTCGAGGATCAATGGCATACTCACGAAGATCCATCTCATGAGCTCTGTTCTGTTGTACAATGTGGCTGTTCCTGTAAGCAGCGTCCAGTATCTTCTGCTTGACTTGAGTCATGCAATCAACATCTAGAACTTTGACGTAGTACTTGTGGTGCCTGTCCCTGCCCACTACTGACAAGGTCTGTGAAAATATTCCAATGTAATCGGTAAGTATGAGTCATTTTATCAATCACCAGTAAGTCTCGACCGTAATATTTTTTTTAAGTCTAAGCGACATGAAACAACCATTTATTTTATTGTATCTGTTACAGGTCCTGCATTCACATTATCGTTAAAAAAAAACGTACTAATTGTACCGTAATTGTATATCTTTCCACGTTGATTTCGCAAGCTTTATAGTTCTCACATCACCATCATTTTCATCAACAACAACCAATGATCACTTTTAAGGGATCGGGTATCTAACTTTCTCTCTTTCTCTCTCCAAGTCTAAATTAACCATTATTAATGCAATGTTTGCCTCTTACAATGCCTTGACCTTTCAAATTGACTTGTTTGAAAACCATCATCATCATCATTATACATCAAGAACTAACTGCAGTTATCACACCAAACAAGACCCCGTTCAAGCGTAGGTTTAACTTTGCTAAGGCAGACTGGCCTGCTTTCACCAAACACCTTGATCATGCCCTAACACATCTCACTGCAGATCCAAAGAATTATGAATCCTTCATAGACATAGTCAAGAAGGTGTCACGTAGACATATCCCAAGAGGCTGCCGCACGACATACATTCCAGGCATCGATGAGGAACCAAGTCAGTTTCTGGCAAACTACACCACAGCCTACGACACAGATCCCTTCTCAGAGGACACCATCAACCTTGGAAAAGAGCTCATATCAAGGATATATCAACTACATAGGCAGATGTGGCAGCAAATGATTGAAACGACAGCACACAGTAGCAGGAAAGCGTGGGCCATCATACGCAAACTCGGAATTGACAGCACCAAAGCTAAACAGCATTATAACGTTACGGCAGACCAAGTAGCATAACAGCTGTTGAAAAATGGAAAGGCCCCCAAGACGACTAATTCGCACAGGCACAAACTACCTGGAGTTGACCAGAACATGTCTCTTTTCACAAGACCTATTTCTGAAGAAGAACTACAGAAAGGTATCACCACGCTACAGGTCAACAAGGCGGCAGGCATCGATGACATCAGATCGGAGCAGATCAAACACATGGGCTCTGTAGCACAGAAATGGCTGTTAGACAACCTCATCACAGGTGTAGTGTTTGTGGATTTATCTGCGGCTTATGACGCTGTCAATCACCAATGGCTACAGACAAAACTTCATGAGATCACACATGACCTCAAACTCACCAGATTCATCCAGAAGATGATGCAGAACAGACGCTTCTTTTTGTCGAACTTGATGGGCAGAAGAGCAGATGGCGGAAACAGAAAAAGTAGGTGACGTCACGCTATGAAAGCTACAGGTTGTGCCGCTTAAAACTTGCTGATAAAATCCGTCGAAACCTCATCGATCCGTGATGTTTTACACCCGGAAATATCAGAACTAGCATGAGTAACCGTCGACACAACAAACCATTGGAAAGGGAGCCTTATTCTCTTCGTCAAAAACACGGAAAGCGAGATTTAACATCTTCCCAACCTAGCAGCGGTGCCGCACAGAAAACAGCAACCCAAATCGCAGAACAAAGCTCACGCCCTGTTAAGGACGACATTATGGCGTCGAATAGTGAGTCTGTTAGTCGCACTGAATTCCTTGAATCTATTAACAAAATTATAGAGAAACTTGATAGTGTTAATTTGAATGTAACATCAATGAGGAGTGAGATAGCAGAAATCCGTAAGACGCTAGCCGATGTGGAAACTGCGGCCACGGACACAGCAGCAAGGCTGACCACCATAGAAAATGTCACTTTGCCTAAAATGGAGGGGAAAAGGAAAGAATCTGAAAGTGAGTTGAGAGAGATTATTCTTGCTATGGAGATTCATGACAGGAAGATGAATTTGTTAATGTACGGCGTCGCAAAAAGCAACGATGAATGTGTGGCTAATGTTGTTCGGAAGAGCTTTGAGGAGATTGGGTTTACACATGAGGAAGCTCAAAACGTCATAATTGTGAATACACATCGACTTCCTCGACGGCCGTTTCAGCACGTTCAAGGAGAGGAGCAAAGGATGCCTACACCTGATCCCATCATAGTTCGGTTTGCCATCGCGCCTGATCGCGACGCGGTCTTGTCAGCGTACCAGAAGTTGCAAAAACCGGATACAACGAGGAATCAAGGAGCACCCCGCCCTGCTCGCCCAGCGTTTAGAATAGTTACTGATCTACCTGCAAAGTTAAAGAAAGAGCGGTTCTTGTTAAAGCCCCAGTCCCATATAAAGCCGGACCAGCACGGACGAGCACGGACCACTCCGGACCATCCCGGACCATGGTCTAGGGTGATCCGGGATGGTCCGGGATGTTTTGTTCAAAAAAGTGTGATGCTTTTAAGCTACAGTCCCATATACGTCCCGGACCGTCCCGGACCATCCCGGACCCCATCCGGGGTGATCCGGGATTCGGTCCGTGTTGACACCGTGTTGGCACCGGGGTGGTCCTGGATGGTCCTGGATGGTCCTGGATGGTCCTGGATGGTCCTGGGCGGTCAATAACTCACTCCCGGACTGCCACGGATCAGCACGGACCGCCCCGGCGCCACTACGGATGACCCCGGACCCAGCACGGTGGCTACACGGATCACCCCGGATCAAACTATTGTCCCGGACCGTCCCGGACCACCCCGGCAGTTTTTGACCGTCAAAAACTGCCGGGGTGGTCCGGGACGGTCCGGGACAATAGTTTGATCCGGGGTGATCCGTGTAGCCACCGTGCTGGGTCCGGGGTCATCCGTAGTGGCGCCGGGGCGGTCCGTGTTGATCCGTGGCAGTCCGGGAGTGAGTTATTGACCGTCCAGGACCATCCAGGACCATCCAGGACCACCCCGGTGCCAACACGGTGTCAACACGGACCGAATCCCGGATCACCCAGGATGGGGTCCGGGATGGTCCGGGATGGTCCGGGACGTATATGGGACTGTAGCTTTTAAAGCATCACACTTTTTTGAACAAAACATCCCGGACCATCCCGGATCACCCCAGACCATGGTCCGGGATGGTCCGGAGTGGTCCGTGCTCGTCCGTGCTGGTCCGGCTTTATATGGGACTGGGGCTTTAGCTACAGTCCCATATACGTCCCGGACCGTCCCGGACCATCCCGGACCCCATCCGGGGTGATCCGGGATTCGGTCCGTGTTGACACCGTGTTGGCACCGGGGTGGTCCTGGATGGTCCTGGATGGTCCTGGATGGTCCTGGATGGTCCTGGGCGGTCCGGGAGTCGACCCCGGATGTTTTTGACGGTCAAAAACTGCCGGGGTGGTCCGGGACGGTCCGGGACAAAAGTTTGATCCGGGGTGATCCGTGTAGCCACCGTGCTGGGTCCGGGGTCATCCGTAGTGGCGCCGGGGCGGTCCGTGTTGATCCGTGGCAGTCCGGGAGTGAGTTATTGACCGCCCAGGACCATCCAGGACTATCCAGGACCATCCAGGACCATCCAGGACCACCCCGGTGCCAACACGGTGTCAACACGGACCGAATCCCGGATCACCCCGGATGGGGTCCGGGATGGTCCGGGACGGTCCGGGACGTATATGGGACTGTAGCTTTTAAGCATCACACTTTTTTTAACAAAACATCCCGGACCATCCCGGATCACCCCAGACCATGGTCCGGGATGGTCCGGAGTGGTCCGTGCTCGTCCGTGCTGGTCCGGCTTTATATGGGACTGGGGCTTTAGAGAAAACAGCGTATCAAATCAGACGAAATGATCATAAATCAACCAGAATCCGGCTGGTGGGCACCAAGTTGCGACTAGAAAGTAGAGAAAAGGGAACAGCAATGGCATGGAGGCAAGTGGTTGATTAAAGTACAAAAATGCTTTAAGCATAATGTCAAACAGAATTCACTGAAGAAAAGAAAACACCTTACATTTCGACATTGTAAGATTAATGAAACTGTCCTGAAATGAGGATTACATGAGCCATAATTATGTCAGGAGGCAAAGGATCGATTTTTGTTTTCTTTCTTGTTTTTGCCTTCGGAGAAAATAAATCGGAATAAGTCTTCCTCAGAAAAGAAAATAGACAAGTGTGAATGTTTGTTCTACATAATGTATGCCAGTTCGAAATACCTGCAGAAGAATACATAAGAAGTGAATATTAATGCTGTGTATACACTGAATCGGATTTGTGCGGTTTTTTGTTTGTTTCCTGTTATAAATATGAACGAGATTTCGAGTACCTATGACTTGTGAGGCGGTAACCTTCAATTGAATCTTATAGGACGACTCAGCATTTAATGTCAAGCACCCACGACACTGGAGAAATGAATAATACCTTGTCCTTATTTGAGAATACTATACAAAATGACTTTCAAGAATTTGAATTCTCTGGATTTTTATTTTTTTCATTTTAAAAAGTAAATACTGAATTTCTTGTTCGTCAGTGCTGAAAGAAATGACTTTATTCATTGAATTTATTGAATTAGTTCTTTCGTAAAAAAGCGATGTGTATCGATACAGCACTATTCTTTTTGTTAAGTGATAATATATAGATATTTTGGAAAGATATGAGATCATATAAATTGATTTCTCCTTATGCTGTGAAGCACCAGTAATACTATAAAATTTCGAATAAGGTAGCAAGTATTGCAAATCTGAATGTGAGTGTTTAAATTTGATATATCTTTGATTTTGTAATGTAATCAATATATCAGGGTAAAGTAAAACAATCAGCAACTTCTGTGACAAAGATCAAGATCATAAAAGAGTACCCATCGTTTGCTCGTGTTATATATATAATATACAACTTATGTGTTTAGTACTTATTGGTGTTGCTATTGGCTGGATGCCTAAAGACTGATGTTGAGTACTCGTGTGTGTCTATTACATAATCTGCTAAAGATTTACATGTAATAAGAATAGATATAAGAGCATTTTTAATCATCTTTTTCCTTGTTATTATGGATGCATATAAGAAAAATGACAAATATTCTTGAACGAAGCTGAATGTTTTGTTCTCTTGTACCTCCGGAAAAAGGTACGAAGAGAAATTGGTTCTTATTAAAATAAAAAAATTGCTGTCTCTTTCAAAGAGAAGACGTTATTTAATCAATAGTTTTAATCATATGAAAGCAACGTGTTCTTCACGGATTAATTCTTTTTTTGAAGATATCAGAATATTGATGTGAGACTTGTGAAAGCAAGAGATCATACAGTTTTCTTGTTCTTTAATTCTCACAAGCAGTTCCACTGTATAATTTTTAATACGTTGATAATCATGATAAATCCTAATATGGAGGTTAATATTTTAATTACCTTTGTTTTTATATCTTGTTATCCAAAGCCAGGTTAAAGGAATATCACATAGCAATGTATATATATGTATGATACGAATTAAGACTATTATCAAGGGCTAGTCGTTTCCGCAAAAGTACTACGGTCAAGCTATCGATCTTTTTTATTATATTTGACCTCTTCTGTGAAAGGGGAGTTTGTGTTCAGGTTATCCGTGTGAATTACAAATTTACATTTGTAAATATGTAAAATAATTAAGTGTATACATTTCCCGGACATGACAAAAGTTATCATACAATAAGCAGGAATGTGTGTGATTTAAGCCGGTGTGCCTTCTTTTCAAGGGAGAAACGTTCGATACATTTTTCCCTCTTAGTTGGATTGGTGGGGTTTCGGGGATCCACAGCAAATATGTGGTCACCTGTGGCTTTCTTGGTATTGCGTCTTGTCTCGCTAACAGAGACATATGTGTTTTTGTATTGTAGTTTCGTTTGTGCTAGACATCGCTGTAATTGTCATAGGTGTTGCAGTGTAAGCTGTTTCGGTGGACTAGTGCTTAGTGCTGTCAGTGTTATTTGTTTAATGTTACAAAAGAAAAACTCCACAGGATTTGATTTTCATAGTACCGAGGTAAAGTTAATATTCAATGGCTAGTTTCAATATAATTTCTTTGAACTGTCGAGGTTTGGGAAATCGCGAAAAAAGAAATGATGTTTTAGAATTTGTTAAGTTAAAAAAGTTCCAAATATGTTGCTTGCAAGATACACATTTTGTAGCTGAGGAAGAAGCTTCTATAAAACGATTTTGGGGAGATAATTGTTTTTTCAGCCATAAAGCGTCAAATGCCAGAGGTGTTGCTATTTTGTTTGGGGAAGGGGTGCAATTTAATGTAAATAAGATTGAGCGATCAAAAGAAGGGAATTTTGTTGCGTTAGACCTACAGATATATAGCTATGACATAACATTAATATCCTTGTATGGTCCTAATCACGATAGTGTTAGTTTTTATGCAGATATTGAAAGACTTGCTTTGGATTTTGATAATCCATTAACAATTTTATGCGGAGATTGGAACTTGGTTCAAGATTTTGATAAAGATACATATAATTATATTCGCCTTAATAATAATCCTAATGCCAAGAAAAAAGTCGATCAAATGAAGAATGATTTAGATTTGATAGACCCATGGAGAGAATTACATGTCCTGGAAAAAATGTTTACATGGCGGCAACCTACTCCCTTTAAGGCGGCTAGATTGGATTATTTTTTGGTCTCCACTGAACTACTGTCACTCGTTAATAAAATAGAAATTTTACCTGGGTACAGATCCGATCATTCCCTGATCAAGCTATCTTTGAATTTAAATCATTGTATGGTAGGTCGAGGTTACTGGAAATTCAATAATTCGTTGTTAAGGGATGATAGTTATGTGGAAAAAATTAAAGATGTCATTCAACAAACGATTGAGACCTATTCTGTCCCATATAATAACAATGCAAATAGATTTGAGGTAGAAGGACAAGATACACAATATGAATTTACTGTAAATGATCAGTTATTTTTTGATACGTTGTTGACCATAATTAGAGGTGAAACAATTTTATACTCGGCCAGAAAGAAAAAAAAGATTGGTAAATTTAGAATATGATTTAGAGAAAGAAATTATAGCTTTGGAGAAGGCATTGATATCAAAAACGGACAAAAATAGAGCTTTAGTCATATTAAATGAAAAGAAAGTTCAGTTAGAATCACTAAGAAAAGAAAAAATGGAAGGAATAAAGATGAGGTCTAAAATTAAATGGATGGAATATGGCGAGAAACCATCAAAATATTTTTTGAATTTAGAAAAAAGAAATGCTGTGAATAAACGTATATGCAAATTGGTCACTACTGAAAACAAGGAGATAACATCGCATGATGATATTATATCAGAAGTTGTATTATTCTACTCTAAATTGTATAAAAATAATCCTGTTGTTAATGTAGACTTAAATACAATATTAAATGATCCAGATATAAGTAAATTAACCGCTTCAATGTCACAGAAGCTCGAAGGAGAACTCTCCATCGATGAAGTTCATCAAGCACTTATAAATATGAAAAATAATAAATCACCTGGTCTAGATGGATACACCGTCGAATTTTTCAAACACTTTTGGAAAGAATTACACATATTTTTAGTGAGATATTTGAACTCTGCATATTCATCCGGAATGTCCTATACACAGAAGTTAGGAGTCATCACTTTAATTCCCAAAGGAAAAAAAGATAGACATTATTTGAAAAATTGGAGACCCATATCTTTATTGAACGTGGTGTATAAATTAGGTTCCTCTTGTATAGCAAACAGATTAAAGAACGTACTTCCTTTTCTTATACATGAAAACCAGAAAGGCTTTATGCCAGGGCGCTTCATTGGAGAGAATATCCGTTTGTTATATGATTTATTATTGTATACTGATATCAATGACATTCCTGGTTTATTGCTGCTTATAGATTTTGAAAAAGCATTTGATTCTATTTCTCATGATTTCATTAGAAAAGTATTGCACTTCTTCAAGTTTGGTCCCTCTATTGTAAAATGGGTTAATGTATTCTATGAAAATGCTCAATCCTGTGTATTAATCAATGGACACCTGTCTCCAAGATTTTCAATAGAGCGAGGTTGTCGTCAAGGAGATCCCATGTCAGCTCTTATCTTTCTGTTATGCGCCGAAATACTAGGTCTCTTGTTTAGAAATTCCGATTCCATTGTTGGTTTGAGCTTACCTGGTAGACAACTTAAAATAATTCAATATGCAGATGATACTCTTCTAACATTGAACGGGTCAGTAATGGAATTAAACAGTGCATTAAACATTTTAGATAAATATAATGCAATGTCTGGTTTAAAAGTTAATATACAGAAGACACATGCGATTTGGATTGGAGGATTTAAAAACAAGAAAGATGGTGTTCTTTTGAATAGAAATCTAAATTGGGTGTTTAATGATTATTTCAGATATTTAGGTATAGACTTTTGTACGGATTTGCCCAAATTGATAATTCACAATTATAATGAAAAATTTAAAGAAATAAAAAGTCAAATGACATCGTGGTTAAGACGATACTTAACTGTTCTTGGAAGAATCACTGTTGTCAAGTCATTGTTGGTATCCAAATTAAACTACCTTTTTTGTCCCTCCCTAATCCTGGTGAAAATCTTTTGAAAGATATAAATGCTCACTTTTATAGATTTATATGGGGGGAGAAACCTGATAAAATAAGTAGAAATCAAATGTCACAAAGTTACTCAGACGGAGGGGTTAAAATGATAGATATATACACACATTGCCAATCATTAAAAATATCCTGGATTAAGAGATTAGTAATAGGCTCAATAGATAGCAATATCCTCTGTCTTTTGCAATCTTTCTTGCCTGAACGGCAAGATTTAAAATTATATATGGGAAACAATTATTTTCGGGAACTGGCAGGTAAAACAAAGAACATTTTTTTGGAAAGAAATGTTCATGGCTTATAGTACGCTCTTGTCCATGCATTATGATAACTTTTCTTGCCAACCCTTATGGAATAATGATTACATTAAAATAGGCAATAGCTCAATATATAATAAAAAATTGTGTCAAAAGGGAGTTCGTTTTGTTAACGATATTTTAGACACAAATGGTGATTTTTTCTCTCTGGAACACTTTCAAGAAAAGTATAATATTCAAATACATTTTCTTTTTTATCGTGGATTATGCGATGCATTTAGACAAGGGTTTAACAATTGTACTATTTTTAACAAGCTGCCACAACCTCTTTTCCCAGATACAATGGCATTTGTTATGAAACGTATTAAAGGATGTTCACATATCTATGCAATTTTATTAAAAAGAAGAAAAGGACAATGTAAAAGTTTTCTTAAATGGAAATGCATTTTTGACCTGAATGATAAGAGTTGGGAAACATATTGTTCTATTGGATTTAATTGTACTATTGATGTGGGCTTACGATGGTTTCAGTTAAAAGTCTTGCAACGCATATTATATACGAACGATCTACTGTTTAAAATGAATTTAGTCCCAAGAAAAGAATGTACATTTTGTAATGAACAGATTGAAACAGTTATACATCTGCTATGTGACTGTACGCATGTTAAAAATATTTGGGGTAAGTTAGAACACTGGATTAATACTGGAACCGGAAATAAATTAACATTTTCATTACAAGATAAATTATTTGGTTTAAAAGGTTCAAATAATTATGCATTGAATTGTATACTGATTGTGGTGCGACAGATGGTGTATACTTGCAAAATAAAGAAACAATTGCCCGACTTTGATAATATTAGAGTTTCGATTATAAATTACTTCAAGAACGAAAAGTATATTGCAAATTCGAACTGTAGAAATAATAAATTCACAAGAAAATGGTTTCAATTCAGGAATTTGTTTACTTAAAATGATATTTTTTCTGTATTTGTTTTTCTTTCCATGAGTGTTAGAAATGAATTATTGATTTGTTATTTTGTGTTAACTCAACAGTTCATCAATACTTGTATCTTGAAAAGCCAATTTTATTTTATTTATGTTATTATGTAAATTACCTTGAATATATATTTTTGTATGTGTTTCAAATGAAAATCAATAAAATCCCTGTGGAGGGAAAAATATGATGAAAAAAAAAAAAAAGAAAAAATGGTCTCCCCCAGGGTGGCGTCCTGGCGCGAACACTCTACAACATCTACACTGCTTAAATCCCTTCAACAGAGAACACTCGAAACTTCATCTATGCAGATGGCACCTGCATCACAGCCCAGCGTAGTACTTTCGAAGCTGTTGAACTTCATCTCAACACAGCGCTCGCAAGCCTTTCGAAATACTACAGAGCACACTACCTACGGGCAAACCCATCCAAGACTCAGGTGTGTGTTTTCCACTTGAAGAACAGGGAGACAAAGAGAGAACTGAAGCTAAAGTGGAACAATGTGCAGCTAAACCACTGCGAGCATCCAGTGTATCTAGGTGTAAAACTTGATCGTACCTTATCCTTTAAGAAACACATCAAGAATACAATAGACAAAGTAGAATCTCGAAATGCCATCATCGGGAAGCTTTATAAATGTACTATTATTATTATTATTATTATTGACCCCAAAACTGTACAAACTGCAGCTGGTGCCCTCTGCATGTCATCCGCAGAATATGCTTGCTCAGCTTGGAGCAGATCAGCCCATGTGAAGAAGCTTGACACCACACTCAATAACACATATCCAAAGATAACAGGCTGCCTGAAACCAACAAAAGTTGAGGAGATATATCACCTCGCTGGCATTGGAACTCCTAACCAAAAGCGCACTAACACCTGCCTAAAGGAACGGATGAAGCAGTCGACAGATGACAGACACATGCTATACGGATACTTACAACCCTACAAACGATTTATATCCCGACACAGCTTCCTTGATTCTGGCCCACCACCTGAACAGAATCCTCCACCATCAGCCAAGCGGCCGAAGCGGCCGAAGTGGCCGAAGTGGCAATGCCTAAGTCGAATATGGCAAGAGGGGGCTATGCCCATGAAGGAGATACTCTCTGTGACTGCATCTTGCAGTGCAGCGGAACGGGATGCACAGATGAAGATCTGGCTCTTGTTAATGAAACGGCCATTGCAGCAATCGAGCGATGGAAGAACTTGATTTAATTTTAATTTAATTTTAGTTAAGGAACTTTACATAACTATCTTGATCTAAGGAGACACGAACGAACGATCAAGAACCTTAAACTATAAGTCACAAGTTTAATACAGTGAAATGTAGGATCAATCTTTTTTTTTTCCTTCTCAGATACAAATAAAAAGCTGAATTACCAATTCGTTGAACTCCACCTCTTCTTCCAAGAGACATTCAAAGTTCAGAGAGAAGACAGACTGTCCAGTGGTGATATCAATAGGTCCTTTCTCAACCTGCATCTTGATGGATTGGTACAGCAGGTACAGAGATTCAGCCACTTGCCTCTGTGTTTTTTATTCAGATATACAACGCGGAGAACACGATTAGATCCATAAAAATATATGGGTAACATTGGAAGCCAAAGCAAATTTTCGTTCTGTAATCTTTTGAAGTATGATATGACACAATTAATTATTATACCTGATGTTGTTCTTTAAATGTGAGAAATATTGTAGCAAAATTTACATTTAGTAATAGATGTTTCGAAAATGTTATGCACGATATCCTTTAATCTGAATTAATTTGATTTGACCCGCATCTTGGTCAGATGTGAGACCATTGATAATTCGTGATATACATACGACACGACTACAATAATTTATTTAATTCTGGTTAGACTAGATATTGGCATTTATGTGAAATGTATCATGAGGATGAACCATTTCACTTTGTACCGTCATTTATATTACGCACGATACATCCAATTTAAAAGTATTTTGTTGTTCTTTAGTTTGATCCCATGTCTAAAGTATAACACCATCAAAATGGTCACAGCGGGTTTGGTATTGCTTTCTTATATACGTATCAGCGTATTATTATAATCGATGCTAATGAAATTTTGTAAAACCTTAATTACCTTCAGATATTGATACATGCAGAGGGAGATCCAGTTGGAGAGGAGCTTTTCAACGATGGTCTCAGTCCTGAACAAATAAAATTAAAGTAATATTCAACACGGATGCTAAATCGTGATTTAAAGTGATTTTTATTCATTATACTTGCATCACAGTAGATACAAAAGAAAAAGTTTTAGACATCGGTACTACAAAGTAAGATATTAAAGATTGTATAATAAAGAAACGTGCTCTTGCCTCCGAAGAAAGAAGTGTTTTATATCTGACAACAAATTTCCGTAATTGCTACTTTTTGCAAGGTTATTAGAGTGAGTCATGGTTATTTGTAAAAGACAAAAATATTGAAATGACTTTCAATAAGATATCAAAATAGTTATTAATTCAAGCAACCTACACAGCATATATTCTTTTCAACCTACACATTATATTTACTTTTTTAAACAACACGACTGCAATGAGTTTAGAAAAATCAACTCAAGGGCAACGCTATTGATATTGCATTGATTGTTATTTTGTATTATACAGTTGTTTGCGATCACGATAATCTTTCATTTGAAATATTACTAAATTAAAAACTTATTAATGTGTCGAACCTCCGGAAGAGTGATCTTGCTCTACCGCTTTCTGCCCCCTCCTCGATACTTTCTTCCAAGAGCTTGAACAGAGTTCTGCCGATAAATAGATAAATACAAATATCATTCATTTCTTTCGTCACTAGATGAAAGATAATACATGGTAATGAAATAGGAAAATACGAATGAATAATCCAAACGTTCTACTGAAATTATCGCTCTTTACTTAACTATCGCAATTAAAGGCCAGGTGTTAATTTAATTATAATGTTTGTGATGTTCATGACTCTCTTTCTAATGTCGTCTACAACAGCTACACTCTTCTATAATTCATCTTGTCATCAACATGCTTTCATGAGTCCAAAATTAGATACATTTTCTGGCGACTATCAGTTGGCAAAGTGAGTCAGTCAAAGTTTCATAAGTTTATAAGTTGGTTATGTGCTCAAAATCCTTTTCAGCAAACTGCCCTTCTGAGGATATTTCCATATAAAAATAGCTCTATTTTTCATACTTTCTACATGTATATTGCAATTGGTATACTATTCGGTAGCAATTTGAATTGTAATGATGATGACATTTCTATTCTCTTGATTCTATGGATTATTTGTATATAAGTAAGCTTGAAAATAACTTTCAATATAATACACAATTTATAGAAGAATACTGTAGGTACAGTATTATAAGTATGTACCCATTTGATCATAACTATGGTCAATATAACCATCGACAAATGATCGAGTAAAATGACCGGGAGTGAAATATGTTAAATTACGATCTTCGTAGTAGATATCACGTGACGAGCTGTAGACCAATCACACCTTTGTATTTGTAAGAGCTATCATAAGCTATGAAACTGATATATTGTACTCACTCTGTGAAATATCCAAACTTTCCTTCAGTCACCAAGAGGGCGGTAATCAATGACGCGATGTTGACTCTATGATAGACCAAAAGAAAATGTCCATCAGTTAGAGACTTCTTCAATAGAGTCTCTCTTTTGTTGTATTCTTCTTCATATTTGTGCATTGTTTGATTAATATTGATATATCGCAGACACAATTGTAAACGAAAAAGTTGTGATCAACAAATAAGATGGAGAGAGAGACAATGAGGGAGAAAACGAAAAGATAAGATAAAGAGAGAAGATAAAGGTACGAGGAGATAGAGAGGGAGTGAAAGAAAGAAACAGAGAAACACATACAAATAGACAAACGGCAAACAGACAGGCAGAGAATGGACACAACATCAGGGGTAAGAATGGATGCTATATATTCATAAGACATAAGGGTGGAAGGACTAACAAACATATACAGATACATGTAGAACCCCTTTTCTTCATTTCATAACTTCAATAACATAATGATTTGGGCAATCTAAAGAGCACTAGATTGTTACAAACCTATCCCGTCTCTTGGGTTTTCTTTGTTCTTCAAGTTGCTTGATGAAATTAGTCAAGAAGTCAGTATTGCCGAGTTGTCTAGAGAACATGATCATTGCAGTCTCCAGGTCAGAGTTCATGTACTGCAGATTTAAAAAAATTGTAAATATAATCAAGAAAATTGCAAAGCTTAATTTATTCATTCAAAACGTCTGGTTAGACTGTGAAGATGAGCAGTCGAAAGAGGTTCTGATTACAGACCCATCCATTCCAACCTTCTTTTTTTCTTTCTTCAATATTGATAGTATTGTTTTTATCTAAATCAGACTGAAATCCATAGACATGTGGTTTATATCTCACCGTAAATAAATTTCCAAGCAATAGTTAAATCGATTGGGATTTTGACATTTCCAAACAACTTGTAGTATATGGCTGTGTGCTCAGCTGAATCTCAACCCGACTCTAACGTCATTTGGCAAGACAATAGGCCACATTAAAATGAATAAATATATACCTCAGGGTCCGTGGTTGGTGGTAAAACAGCCAGTCCTGCAAAGAGCATATTCGTGGAGTAATCTAGTGCATTCACAAAGGGTACACCAAGATGGCTGATTTGTTCCTCTACTTCAGACATGTCAGCCTGTAGTTCATGAAAAGCTGCAACAAACATATCAAACAGTGGTAAAATAATCGATCAATAATATCCAAATACTACAAATTTGTTGATAAATTTGCCCATTTTAACATACATGGACCTTCAATAAATTGAGTGCAAGTTGTCGCTCAAAATCACTTACCTAATCTCATCCACATGAATCAACACGTAGAACAATGAGAGGAAGGTTACTTCTTACGCTACTTCTTGGATTGAGAGTCCACACATTGTCCTCTTGCGGACATGTTCCTAACAATTTCCTCCAGTTTAGAGACATGTTGCGTGGAAAATGCAAGACCCACTTAAACAATTATTTGCTAAGATTGGATTGCGTCATCAAAGTATTTTAGTGAAACATGACAGTAATTAGTATATTGAGAAACACCAAACATGCACTATTGTTATAATAGAATCATTTAGTACGACTAAATTTTATCCTTGGGTGTAGAATTATTCCGTTAAAGTAAAACGAGTAGCATTTATCACAAGTAATGAGAGATTACAACTTTACCAGTTTCCACTCTGTCTTGAATCTTCTTCTCCAGCATTTCAAACACTTGGACCTGTTTGTTTAATCGTTGATGACTTCGTCTAAAGATGATGGCGCCGATGATGACGAGGATGAAGATGAGCAAAGCGGTCCCAATCACAGCACCGACAATGGCACCGATGTTGATGGACGTCGTAGAGTATTTTACGTAGCCAGGGTAGAATACCAAGTTTCCATGGTAAACCTGTAATTGATTTGATTGGTATCTATCATCTTCTGATCATCATGTGCATGTAACAGTGACATTTGATAGATATTCTTTGATTACTTCAAAGTAAGAGTCATCAAAAAATTTAAGAGATCAATTTGTGCTGTAAATTTTCCAGATTTTACCAGCCTAAATTTTGTTTTGTTATTCACAAGCCTCATAATGTCCCAATTATTTCAACTCTTTCATTATGAAAATAAAAATAAAAGGAGGAATGAAATCGTACAAAAATGTTCAACACTGTCACAATGCCATTTGTTAGGGTATAATGATCAAGACATATAGATCAGGTAGTTGAGAGGGGAAGCGTGGACTCGTGGTGATACACCCTCATAAGTTACGTTAACCTCAAGCCAGAATAAGGAAGACAGTTCGAGTTCTGATACTAGTAGCTAATAGAAAGAGTTAAAAAAATTTGACACTCTTTTAACAAATTACTTCTACTATTCAAAGGTAGGACGTAATCATCACTACGTAAATACCTTAAAGTTTATCAACATTGTTTACGATTTTAAAATAATTTTAAAAATGAGAATCTCAAAGGTCTCTTTGAAATACGAATAAAATACAAATACATACATTCAGATTAGACTTTAAAATGTATTTCTGAAAAATTAATCCCCCAAATTATGAAAATAAGTAAGTTAGACATCTTGTGGTAGTAAAACGATGATAGGAAACTAGCCAGATAAGTAAATTGACATACTGTTACAGCTGGTAGATCTTGGGTAGGTCCAGGCTCCACTGTACCATTGATATTTCCTGGTTGAGGTTTCTTATTTGGTAGCTGGCATCGTAATACATCAATCTCAAGATCATCAACATCACAAACTCCATCGGGACCCAACAAAACTTGAATATCATCCTCTGTGCTTGCTAAGTCCAAATTAATTCCCTAGAAACGAAGAGAAAATAATTAATGCAAGGAGCGTATGTATACAGCTTAGCAGACACTGTCAATGAGTGAAAACACAAATTACACTCACAATATACACGATATGTTTTGTGATAATAGTAGTACATTGCTTTCACTCACTGACGTGTTTAGGTAAGCCTAAGGCGGGAGTATAGTTCTCCTACTAATGTTAATTCTCAATAGTGATGGCAGATAACGAATATTGAAGGGTATTTATTTCACTCTGAACATGACTGACAAAGAAAGCGGACAAAATATACAGTTCCTCAGGTAGACAAAGGAACATCCCTTCACTGCTATTATGTAAAAAGTGAATATGCATGTGACACCTGTTCTACACATTTTTACATAATAGCAGTGAAGGGATGTTCCTTTGTCTACCTGACGAACTGTATATTTTGTCCGCTTTCTTTGTCAGTCATATTCATAGTGTGTATTTTTTTATTACTAGATCGTCAAACTCTCTTTCCACAAGAGATGCATGTGCCATAAACGGAAGAATGAAGACAGGAAACACAAAAAATACCCATTTTTCACTCGGCAGTTCGGACGGGAATTTTAAAAATATATACATTTGGCAAGATACATAATAAACGAAATTAAAAATTTTGCCATAATGAGGAAACATTAATTTCAAGTCTCTCATATGAAAATGTATAATTATATAATCCATTGACTACGGGAACCAGGTGGCTCCTAATCTTTCTTTTGTAACGCCATATTCTGTAAACTTGTTATGAAAGAAAGATAAATAAAACTTGAACTTGAACTTGAACTTGAACTTGATACAAGTTTGAGAGACAAAAAAAAATTAGCCTGTAGGAATAAGTGAAGTCAGTAGTTAATGGGTTTTCAATTATGATTATGATAACATAAATACATTTATAGAAATCCATTGTTTCATTCGTGAATAAGTGTGAAACGATAATTAAAATAAACATTTTAGATTAAACAGGCACGACTCACTGTGATCTCAAGCCGGCTGTTGCCACTTTCATAGATTCTGTTTGGCTCAATGAAGCTTTCGTACATAGGGTCTGGGTAGTACTCTATTAAGCCGCGGTCGACGATGTATCCATCAAAGTCAAAGGTCAGATTTGCTGTCATAACGCCATTTGTAGCTCGTCTCCTTCTGGCAGAGATACCATCGTCAGGAAAGCTTGGGGTTGGACAGATGAGAAGAGTTTCCGTTCCATTGCAGAGCTGTGGAACATAAATCGACATGTCTTGAATTTTAAAAAAAAATCAACGTTTATTGAAAGCGAATTTTAAATCAAGTACTGGAAGAATATCTAATGTTTCGCTATTAATTTCCACGGTACCAGATGAATCATAAAATAATATAAGTATTGAAATTGGATTGTAGCGTCCCAACAACAAGCGGTACGATTAAGCCAAATTCATGTGACAAAAGGGGCATCCCAGTTGATCGGAATCCCACGGGACCATCATCCCACACGACCGACAATTTACGAGACCGACATAGTAAGTTTAGCGAACCCTCTGAAAACGATTCAAGAAGTTGTCAGAAAGGGTTTTGACGACTGTCGTTCTCGAGGTCTTTCGATTCCTAGGAAGTTGACGGTCTGCACATTGCATGCTGGTGTGTTTTCAATTTGTACACTAGCAGACCATGTCTGCTTTGCGAATAAGCAGACAACAACGAGCAGAGTAATAGATACATACCTCAGAGTCACTAGCATTTGTTGTAAGTGACGAAACTATTATCCGGGGTTCCTGGATGACATCAAATCTTTGTCCTGTTAGTTTGATATTGAGACCTCCTCTGTATCAAAAGAAGAAATATCACATGTTTCATTCAAACTATTGAAAGAACATTTTAACTGCATATACGCAGCTATGTTTAAAAATCTCACTTGAGGAATGGACCCCAAACTTAAAAGATTATCTGGGGAAAGATGTATAATAATATCTGAATTGTAAAATGGAGAGATATTTAGATACAATGGAGAATACTTATTTTCAGTCCATTCGTTCACTGTTGTCTATTTGTCCCCACTAGAGTTTCACACAGCCCAAAATACACCTCGCTACACGCTTAATTAAGATATAAAGTATTGACTTTACACATATTTCCTTTACATTTTGTGTATAAGATATCTGCCAAAAATACATTGATTAAGAATAGCAAGACGATCCATTTGTCTTAGTATTTGAAAAGGCTCCTGCCAGTTCGAAATGCGAATAAAGATATTGTTCCTTACGACATGATAGCCACAGTTCTGTCAATGGCATCGATAATTGGGTTTGGGTAGTAGGTAAATGTGAAGTCTTTGAAAGTTTTTTCAACTCCATCGAATGTCATGGTCAAGAACACAGAGACTTGTTCATTCATTTGTAAGCTGCTTGTGACGCAAGTCGCTATCGTATCTTCAATAATCCTGGAAAAGAAAATTTATACATTAGAACTATCTATGAAAATGTCTAAGACGTAGAAACAGGCTCATCGAAATTATTAATCATTCAAATCAGAATGATATAACTGTCTTCTGAACACATTTCATTATATTACAGCTCTATATATATCATGCTGGAGGAGAGGGGGGGGGGTAAGTTTAGCTTCCGAATATTTATGTGTTTCAATATTTTAGTTAAGTTTATGTATTGGTAATGTTTATGAATGCGACTCACTTCTCCTGACTGGTTTGTGTAGGTGTGCGCAAGTACAAATGTGCGTAGGTGCAATGTGTGTGTTGTGTGCGCGCGTGTGCGTGTGTGTGTGTGTGTGCATGCGTGTGTCTTACTGGGTGATTGTGATTAGATTGTAAATTTAAGAATTCCATAATCCTTTTACATAAAAAATATCCTCCCTTCAGTAGAAATGCAGTTCGAAGTACATTTACCAATTCATTTACAATCTTCTAATTGAATATATCAACACACAATAAATACTACTAAAAACTTGAATCAAAAATTGACCATTAAGGTACATAATATATATAAGTGATACTCACAAATTGTTGCATTGTGCTTCTCCAAATGTAGCTTCAATGTTCCTTCCTGTGTTGAGGTCCGTCCCAGTAATTGTGATCTCAGTCCCCCCTGCTACCTGCCCCTCCGTGGGACTAAACCCTGATATAATGGGATCCTAGCAAGAAAATTACTATAAATTACTCGTATAAATCGTTTCAGAGGATTACACATCAATAAGGAGTAGGTTATAGCTGAATCGTTTTTAATGTTGTATTCAATTATTACAATAGTTTCCTCTCAAAGCCCGATATTAGAGCTCAATAACATGATAATATGTATTCTTTCTTGTAGGGAAAATTACCAATACGTTATTATTAAAACCGTACAAACTGTTCAATAGGAAAATACCAAAGCTCAAAACAGATTTCAAAGAAATATCAGAAGAGGTAACATTATCTGTAAGTTTGTATTGTTTTATTGGCTTATTAATTTTACTTCACTGGCACGTCTGGATATATTATAACATGTGTTTTGACAAGTCATGAATCAAAGGATTTCAAAGTCCACCAGCAATTTTGCGTATTTTATTATGGCAGCGCATACATCAAACGAAAAGTCCGCGGCAATGGTTTTCAAAGAATTAGAGCGGGAATGTGTTCGTAAAATTGAATTTCAATGTGATTTGTTATTCGCCTACCCTGTAAAAGAATTCTGCAACACTCTCTCCGGTCTTGGTACTTTCACCAGATCTCACTGTGATTCCAATGCGTCCTGATATTAGTCTAGTAGATATCCCAGTCATGCAGCTAACACTGACAATAATAAAGAAATCAGACAAACGATCATTTCACATATACATTTTTTTGCAGCCAAAATTGTTCTGTTTTTTTATGGTTTTATTATGTACGTTTTTCTTATATTCACGCGATGATATCATGAAATTTGAAATAATTCAAACGTTTATGCATATTTTATGTGCTGAATAGCAAATAGAATTGTGTATAGATATAAGGGAATTCTGAACGAATTAGAGTACATGTGATACAGACGGTATTGCCAACATATATTCCGCAATTTAGCACTCTCGGTGATACCGGAAGTTCACGGAGGAACTAATAAAAGTCACCATCCCGTATAGTAATAGGCATTCAGTGGCCATTCATGACACGTTTATGAACACGAATACATCGAACACATGAAAGCTTTGTTTGTTGCTTTTACCTCTGTCCTGGCTGATAGAATGAGTCCATGTCAGTCAGATTACACGCCAGGTCTCCTATGACTATTTCCAGTACGTCATCAAATTCTACTCCTAGGTCAGTTCCCGTGATTTGTAGTCTCGTTTGAGCATTGATAGGACCTGACATGGGATAAAACTAAACACCAAAACACGACAATATTAAAAACACATGCATATTATTTTAAAGATTAATTTGTTCATTGTAAACATAATCATGAATGACTCTTGGACGTTTGGAAGTAAGACTTTTATAGATGATTGATAAAATTATTACACATAGATCACGCACCAAATCTCATATATTATTAGAATTACTCAAATTAAAATTATATGATCTCTTACGGGACCTTGCATAATGTGTCAGGTAAGTATTTATGAATCGGATAGTGATATATTATTTTCTTACTTCAGTGATAAGTGGTGCTGAACAAAGCTGGGTGTCGTTCTGACTGAGAAACTGATTGTTCTGACAAACATCACTCTGAATGACATTGCAGTCATCACCACACCAACCACAGTTCAAGTGCGATGGGGTTGCTTCTTCTGACAGGCACCGGCTGCAACTTCCACCGTTAACCGAACACTTGTACAGGGTCACTTAAAAGGAAAAGAAGAAAACATAATTATGATTTATAATTCAAACCAAAGTAGTCAATCCCTGAGTCTAATGCATTATTAAAAATTCCTTTTTTATATTTCCAAGCTATGATAAAATGATTCAGAACAGTTAGTTAAGTGTAAAGTATCTTCCAGGTAAATTTGCAAATGAAGACTTAGAAGTGAAGTCTCAATTGAAAATGGTAATTCATTTTGAAATAATTTTGAACTTTCTTCCTAAACACTAACAGTTGATTTTTATCAATTAAATGTTTGATAGGATGAAGGGAGAAAAAAAATCGTCGATGAAAGGAAACAAACCCATATTTTCCCGCATTAGGAATGTTTTCGAAGTGATAATTTCACCGTTTTAAAGAAGATCTGCGGTGACAATTTTGTTTAATTGTTTAGCCGAAGCGTATTTTTGAATGGATGGAAAATATCGGTACAAAACGAAATTGGTGTTTTACCATTTGTGTCTGTCGGATCATCTATGTTGTATTGCCCATTCCACTCAACCGAGACGCTTACATTCTTCTCGAGGATATTCTCATTAAACATGTACTGAAAAAAGTACAAACAAACATAGTGTAAAGTTTAAAATGATATACAGGTGTAATGTGAATAAGGGTATAGATGATACAGGATAAGGTAGAGGGTAATCATTTTCGAAATACAGGATAGGATTCCTGGTCTTGTTGTCACCGGTCTGTGGATCATAATGGTTAGTGGTTAGAGTCACTGTTGCCAATGGTAATATTATCTATAGTTGCCACTCTCCTCACAAGTGAAGTTAATTAGTACACGGTAGGAAGAATTTCCTAGAGTATATAGATTATAGTAGCTGCACTATATAAATGGACATATTATTATTATCAAATGATACAAGTATTCACTTTGCAAACGGATTAGTTTAAAAATACTGCGGGTATTAGAGAAGATGGAAGAAATACTACGGTCACAAAGGTTCGTACGAACGATAATTTCGTACGAATCTCCCTGTTTTTCCATTGTCTGAAAAACGTTCGTACGGCGTTCGTAACAGTTCGTAATGACATTTGTGACCGAGGCTAAAAGAAGAACGGTTAAAGCCTCGGTCACAAATGCCATTACGAACTGCTACGAACGCCGTATGAACGATTTTCAGACAATGGAAATTCGGGAAGACAATGAAAAAACAGGAAGATTCGTCCGACATTATAGTTCGTACGAACCTTTGTGACCGTAGCATAAAAGAAAAGGGTGAAAGGCGTAGAAGAAGCAGCAAGATAACGATAAGGAGAAAAAGAATGTGAGAAGGGGAAGGAGGAAGAATAAGATTAGAAGCAGATAGAATAAAAGATAGGACAAGAATGAGGAGGAGATGGTTAAGAGGTAACACAAATCTAAGAAATAATCATGCAATTAAATTGTTTTAATAGAGCCCTAAGTGCATCAATATTTCTTGTACTTTTGTGTATTCTATTGAACTCCGAGCAGAAATCTAGAATTGTGTATAATGTATAATATATATAAGAATTACTTAAGGCGCAATCGGACGAACATTTGGAGTGAAAAAGTGAGTCATTAAGTAAACATTGTCATTAGCAGGACAATTAGTCTACAGACAAGTTGTTACACGAAATAGGGAATTTTTTTAAAATTGGGTTGATAGTAATTCTTTAAAATGTTGATATATTTGGATGCCCCTGTGGATGTATTATAAGCACTAGAAAATTTAGCACCTAAAACACTTCTGCTTTCGAGAAATTGAATAATCAAAAATTCAAAGGCCATTCCATGGTAGCTGCGATCATGAAAATCTCAGAATATGCAGTTCTGATATATAATTTCCAAAGGGAATAGCAACAAGAAACATTGTTTTAGAGCGAAAGTAATATCAGTCTTGAGAGGGTGCTATACAACATAAAGAGTTTACTGTTTACAATTTCATTACTTTAGACTCGATTTCAACCGCGACAACGATCATTGAATATTGTAGAATCGCATATGTACCTAATAGGTTCATTTGAACTAAAGTCATGACCCCATACCAAAACTTTGCCATACCTTTAATGTACCATGTAGGGTTATGTATTTCCACTTAAATAACTTCACATTATTTGATAAAAGTGACTATAAATACTAGTTTTAATCTAGTTTAGATAACTATTTTTTATCCATATAATGTCAATAATATTGATAATTGATAATTGATAATGTATGAATTGTTCTCCTAAGGTTCCATACACATATTTACCTCTTCCGCACTACAGATAATGTAACTTTCATTGAAGAAGAAAGTTTGTACTCGTATTCCGACTCCATCAATACGAAGGATGCATTCAAACGACTGAACCTGAATAAATATTGAATTTATAACAAAATAATTTCATGATTTTAGCAGATGACGAGGTACAATCTGCAACTTTTTGTCAGAGCTTGTTGAAATATTCCCTGTCGACAGACAGTACTCCACATTTGCCACACTCGACCAAGGTGAGCTATAAAATGACTACCAGGTAGGAATTAGTTCTTTCAAATTGAGCGCTGTAATGAATGCCGTGCTAAAGCCGGCTAATAATAATGGAGCGTCGGGAGTGGTAAAATGCCTTACCGAAAATGATCGTTAGTCGAAGTAGCAACAGTAGTAGTAGTAGTAATAGTAGGTTAGTAGTATAAAGTGGCGGATCCAGGGGGTGGGCCTCCCCTCCCCCCCCCCCCCCTGGGAAAAAAACGTGTAAAAACACGTGATTTTTACCTTTTTGGGGTTGGGCCCCCTGACCCCCCCTGGCGCCCAAGGGGGGGGGGGTGCAAATTTTTACATTTTCGAGGGCCAAAAAAAAATGTGCTCACTACCCCCCCCCCCCCCCCCCCTCCCCCCTCCCCCATTTTCCACTGAGCGACTTTTCGGCCGGCGCAATTTCCAAATTTGGGGGAGCAAAAAAAAAAAAGATTGGGCCCTCTCCCCTAAGAAATCCTGGATCCGCGCCTGGTAGTCTAACAGTTTACAATCACTAAACCACAAATGGGATGATGTTTATACCTTAGTCTTCTCTGTGGGTAGATTTGTTGCTAGAAGTGAGTAACCAGAAGGAATATTAACTGGTATGAAAAACCGTTCTGATGTCGCCAACAGCTGAGGGCAATAACTCTGGCCTTTGTTTCCGGAACCTACGGTGTTCTATAAATTTGAAATAGATACAAGATACAAAAGAAAAAATACATCAAACACATTGTACCTGTAGCTTATTATAAATATTTGTTATGTACGTGTATGATATTAGTCCGGGGTATTAGTATCCCATTGGAAGGATTCACTGAATGGCATGGTTTCCAAGCATAACTCATATTCAAATTCAGAGTCTACTTATTTCAGTAGGTCTATTTCTTTGCTCTCTTTGCGCATCTCTTTGGTCTCACGTTATTTCGTGTTTACATGTCTGCTTTTCCAATACTTGACCTTGACATTTCAAAGTGAAGAAAACATAAATTGTAACATTTGGGAATAGCAAGAGGAGAACACCTTGACATAAAATATGAGTAACGTAGATACCAATTTAACACTCTTTAATGAAATTATTAAAAGGTATCGATCAACGAGAGAGATAATGTTTCTTTAATTTAACAGATCTGCTTACATTTTCTCCAATCACCACTGTTTCTCCCGGCTGACATGAGCTATTATCGTGGGTACACATGTTGTCGTAAACACACCAGTCACATGGCCAGGGACTTGTTACACAGGAGGAACAACTGGAAGAAACAAGTAAAAACAAGTGCAAGAAATAGCTAGAACTTAAAGAATGATACCATTCAAATTCTGTGATGCTCAGAATTAAAAGTCTTTACTTGCATCTAGCTACCTAGCTGAAATTAGATGGTACAACAAACGCTTGGTGAATATTATGACGCAGTCAATATCATACACTAAACAAACTCTAAACTTCAACTCTAGACTAAACATAAGCTTAAATCTAAGCCTGACCTAACACCCAATTGCAACTCCAAATCCCTAACCCTATGTTTGACGAAATATAGCGTAGAACGATTTTTGCCAAGGCAAAATGTCAGGCCTCCTTAAATCATTAGGGACTTTTAGATTTGCACGTCGACAGCTTTGACTGTAACGTGTGACGTCATTTTAAGTCTCTGTGCATGCGTCACATCGTCTCAGTCGGCGATCGAGAATGTGTCAACCTTGATTTTCCTAAATCTAGTACGGTACTAGTATATGCCGCGTGTGCATAAAATATACAGTTACTCAGGTAGACAAAGGAACATCCCTTTCCTGCTATTATGTAAAAATGTGTAGAACAGGTGTCACATGCATATTCACCTGTTCTACACATTTTTACATAATAGCAGTGAAGGGATGTTCTACCACAGCAATAGGCCAGTTTCGTAATGTAACCAAATTTAATGCATACGTCTTTGTGAAGTGCCTCAATACAAATTATTTCATTCACCTGATAAGAATAATAGTATTTCATTAGTCATAATGCAACTGCATATATTAAGTGTTGCTAGGTAGGTCAAGCCATAACGTTTGTCCAACCTGGTAACAACTAATGTATGCAGTTCGGATTCTGCCTATTGAAATACTATTATTCTTATCAGGTGAATAAAATAATTTGTATTGAGGTACTTTACAAAGACTTATGCATTAAATTTGGTTACATTACGAAAGCGGCCTATTGTTGAGGATAGAATGAGGAACTGTATATTTTGTCCTCTTTCTTTGTTCGTCACTTCCTGCATGCATGTATATCGTCGATCTAAAAGATTTCTAATTGTAGTCAACATGGGCAGTTGAGTAGGTTGACATGCATGATCAGTCGGCGTTCGTCGTGTTCTCGTCCACTCAATCTAAAAGTCCCTATTTAATCTATTCCTAGACATTGCACTTTATAACTCACATTAAAATGTATAGCACGTCACAATAATATTTGATTTATAGCCATTGTAAAGGTAGGAAAGTAAGCCACTTGCCTATATGATGGAATGCTGAAAGGGGGGTATTGGCCCACAGTATGTTACCAAGTGCGATGGAATAATGAAATCATATTTCATTGAATGTATCTTTTTAATATCCATGAATTTCCTTGATTTAAGCAAGCAAAGGATTGTCAAATTGATAAAATCATCACAAATACTTAAACAAATATGTAGTCAGTAAAAGTTTGGGACAAATTACCTTTCACTTGCCCAGTAAGTAACAATAAGTATCTTAATATAAAAAAAAAATCAGAGGTGGCATATAAAAAAACGTAGAAACCAAAGAACCTACGATTTAAGATGGGTGCAGTCAAACGATATAAAATCCGTGCTCACGAAGCTCACTCCAATTTCCGTTGAGACAATAGAAAGAGTCAATGTTACATGGTCCACTGGATGTAAATGAAAGAAGATGATATAGATAATCGGTTACAATGTTGTTCAAGAATTGTTCTTAAGGGAAATTGCAGTACCTAAATATTGCGGATAGGAATCACGTTGGGATAATGTAATATGTCGTCAAAATCTTGGCACTTTTAAATGTGACGTAGTAGGTTTATTTAGTATTTAATTTTTTTTGCAATCATTGTTTATTTGTTACCCCCCCCCCCCCCCTCAACATAATATAACATGAATATCATTTTATGTTAAGTGTAATATAAAAACAATATTTAGTGATAAGGAAAAAATACATTCGATATTTAGTACTAAATAAATACAAAGATAATGAAAAGGGAAACCACAGTATGCTACAATTTGTTGTCACATATTTTATGTCTCATAGGAACCTTTTTATTCAGTATTGAATTTTCTCCAAAGTTTCAATTGTCTTTTCCTGCTCTTCTACTCTTCTAGCAATATGCTTCTAAAACGACAGCCTTTGGAGTCTTAGTCGTGGGTTTAAACTTCAACGTTATGCGCCGTACTGACGCAATTAACTTCGATGTTTGCAAGCTTGTATTTGAATTGTGATTACTCTTTGTTTCGCAAACTTAAAGGTAAAGACCAGTATTGGAAACGCCCCAATTTCAAAAAAATGAAATGGAAGCTCTCATTACCATTCATGTGAAAGAATATGTTTTGGCTAATACATGATGATAAAAAATTACGCCGGGAAACCGCCTACTAATTCATATATTTGGTTAATTTGTTTCTCTCATGGTCTGTGAGAGATATAGGGTAGTCCCATATACATCCTTCTGTGTATAGTGCTTGTAACTTTACGAAGAATGGGCCAAATTTCTTATCATTTTGATGATTCCAGAACCTTGCAGATGCTAGATGCTAGATGATCAACCTTTTCTGATCGATTCCACAACGTTTCGTTCACAATGCAATCGCATGACTATAACTGGTCTTTACCTTAAAGCCAAGAAAAGAACCGTGTCATATTTTGTAGAATAGAGAGAATTTCGACTTAAAAAACGAAATAAATTCATAAAGAGATAATTGATATATTTCCCTACCTTCTTCTGGAATCGTCGGCAATTCACTCATGGGGGGAGATAAGCACATGACTACATTGGCCGGAGTAGTAGTAGCATTGACCTGGTAGGAGTCGAAGGCACATTGGTATTGATGTCTGTCTTTGAGAGCTGGTAGCTGCTGAACGGTAATGGTGATCTACCGCATGTAAAAACAAGATTAGATTTCATGTCTGGCATACAGAAGATGGAGAACACACCATGTAAGTTATATAGCGCGGCAAAGCTATGAAATGTATAAAGAGGTCAAAAACTCATTTCATTTCATCGACTTTTTGTTTCTTCCTTTCTTCGATTGTTTAATAAATAAAAGACAATATTTGTTTGACCTGTTCATGTTCTCGATAGCGAAATAAAGTTTTTCTATTCCATTTGATGGCTGACAAACACAAGAGGAGAACAAAACTATTAAAATATAATGAGGTCAAAATAAAATGTAACTTCATCGACTTTCTATGTCTAAGTTTTTCGAGTATTAGATAAAAGACAAGATTTGTTTGAGCTGTTCATGTTCTCGATAGCGAAAGAAAGTTTTTCTATTCCATTTGATGGCTGACATACACAAGAGGAGAACAAAACTATTAAAATATAATGAGGTCAAAATAAAATGTAACTTCATCGACTTTCTATGTTTAAGTTTTTCGAGTATTAGATAAAAGACAAGATTTGTTTGACCTGTTCATGTTCTCGATAGCGAAAGAAAGCATTCTTATTGCATCGCGATTTTGTTTGGAGTGTTAATACTTCAAGCATCAACGATAATTCTATGCATAATCAAGTTGCCAATATTCCTATTTATAAAGGGAAGGAGTATTAGAATTTAAGCCGAGTCTGTTGTTTAATATTCAGCGATCTACAATTTTTTTTTGTTAGATGGACATGAAGTCCCAATATATAATGAAGTCATAATAATTATCATTTCATCGACTTACATCTCGTTCTGTTTCTTGATAAGGCAGTCTATGGTCAGGCTGGACATCTGAGATGGATACACATTGCAATGCATTGTAAGATAACCACCGAGTTGACTCGTCAGGGAAGAGGCACACCTCGTATCGTGTACATCTTAAAGAGGAAAGGGTGTGGGAAGGAAGAAAATTATGAATAGAAATAAAGATGATTTGAGAAGGTGCTCTTTCGTTCACGTAGCCTAATAAGTACAGAATTATCAAGATATAAACTAAGCAAAAGTGAAATCCGTATTTGTTGTTTTCTCTAAGAGTTGACAACACTATGGGTCCCACATCCTACTGCTGTGCGGAAGTAAAGTCAACAGAATAAATTTTAAATGTATTCAACTCAAGTTAATTGGAGAAAGGGAGCGGGGGAAAAAGTCATCATTTTCCTATACAATGCACTCACCTTGCTTCTAGAGTACACCATCCACAGTAAGGGTCTCCATCATTTCCTCCATCCTCGCCAATGCATTCCTCACAGCTCTGGAACTGGCTGCAGTTGACTAAACCCAACGTGAGAACCTGATTCATCATATAAAAATGCAAGTGCATAATATCAGAACTCATATCTGTGCTTTCATCGGCTGTCGAGTTTTTTCCTATTATAACAAAGATACTTTAAAGATGTTCCTTTCAAAAACCCATAGTATAGAGGTATTTAACTCATCTGCAATGTCAGGTAGCACAGTTTGCTTCGACCGGCTATACATTATTAGTTCTTGTGTTGGGCAAGCATCACAGATGCTCGTCAAGAATTCTATATAATCAGGGAGTTACTCCTCGATATAATCATGGCAATAAAATGAATAGAAAATTGGTTCAAGGAGTTACTCCTTGATATAATCATGGCAATAAAATGAATAGAAAATTGGTTCATAAGATGTAAGGATTCGCTAAGAATATGCCAGAGTCACTTCTCTTATGAAAGTAAACCAATGCGTATTGTGCATTTCTGTAAGATAAAAAGGCTTATCTAAGCCACACATTAATGATAGAAGTATCGACAGTTACACGGCTACCGTACGTCGGGCGTACGGTGGCCTTGCGTTTTGTAGGCTCCAGGGGTGAAGCGGTAGCATCAGTCTGGCCGCACGGTCGCCGTATGCCCCCCCCCCCTGGCCGCATTGCGGGCACATTGCGGCTACCTTGCGTCTGTCTTAGTATTTGTCAAAAATCTACGGCCGCCGCAGGGACGCCCTGAGGCGACCGTGCGTCATCACTTCAAAGGCTGTACGGCAGTCGCAGATTTTCTGTCTCCACAAATTCAAAATACCACGTGCGGCTACCCTAACATATGTGACCGCTCCGTATATGACCGTGGGAATTCTGCGGCGGTCTTATAAATGTGACATACGTATTCCCAACCACATTTACATTGTATCTTTCTAAAGAGTTTTTACCTTCGAACCTTGGTCTGAAGTTGTAGCAAGGGTTAGCAGCTCTTTCGATTCATCAAGGAACAACTCTTGTAAGACAGATCCACCTCCCAGAAAGACATCTTCATATACGTAACCAAATGTACTGTTCACTATGTTCAACTGTTTATAGAAATCACAAACAAAATAACGTTCCGTGTTTTCGATTTTGTTCCTAATAAGCAAGATAAAATGTTCAGGGTATTTATAGGGCAGAGAACGGTCTGTCAGTGAAGACGGTACAAATATAAATAAGGTCACCTATTGTATATCGTAAACATGTAAGCCTAGTTATTTTAAGCGAAACAAAATTTGAATATGTAAAACACTTTTTACATAGCACAATATAATAGAGATTTTCAAGTAATTAGGCATTTTGTTGATCAGTACTCAAATGAAATATCAATATCTTATATTTTTCTGTTAACTCAACGTTTTTACATTTTTTTTTTATACAATCGTAATACAAATCATATCTTATGTTTGTCACTTAATGTAAATTTTGTATTGCCGATATATTATTTGTATGACAAATATACTCGAGGTATTTATCTTGTATAAGGTTTGTCATTGCTTATTCATAATAAAGGAAAACTGTGGAAGAGTAAATTTAATGAGAAAAAATGAGGAAAATTAATTTATTGAGTTGAAAAATTAATCTAAACTTATCTGGTGGATATATACAATATATTGTTTACAATAAATAGAGTTAATTGTATACAATCTTCGTGTAACGTAAGGAGGTACAATTTTCTTGATGATCTATATACATTGTGAAGGTACCAAACCTTATGGAGTTTCCCTTGCGTATCTCCTATGAATGCCACTGTATGTTGTCTCTGTATGGTTGTCACTATGGAGGTGGGTATCACATCAGGAATGGTGATGATGGGTGAGGCAGAGAGGGGAACCGTTCCACTGGCATACTCGTGAATGAATTCTGCCGGACGATCACCGTCTAAATAATAGGCGGTACATTGGACTGAATCTGGTGGTGTGACCAAAAGCTGTCAAGAAAAGAAAAAGAAAGGATTTATCACATTAAAAAAAAACACGCATCTATTCAACCCTTCCATATGTAACATGAGCGTTATTGCGTGATGTCTCTGTCTATGGTAAACATGATGGATCACATTTATAATGGTGATGATGGGTTAGGGGTACTGTTCTACTGACTGTACATTTAAACACATTAGACTGAATCCGACAAAATGAAAGCGGGAGGATACTACTAGTAAAGATCGCCAATATGCTACTTGCGAATACAAGCCAAAATACATTACGTGACTAAACTGTAAACACAAAAAACTGAACATACCCATAGTCCCCACGTATCTTTCGGTATCAAACAATGGCGGTGGTGCATATATGGCGTGATACCGAATTCGTTTGCCTTGAATTATATATGCTGATTTTGTTGTAGTTTGTGCGAAAGGTAACTAAGGTTGTTGGAAGTGGAAGTGGAAGTACAATGGTTTCAAGGCAATAACTCTGGACACCCATGCGTTGATACAACATTCACAACGCCCGATCGATATGCTCCACTGCTCGCCATATGTTTCTATTGTATTAGTTGCTTTTTTAAACCTGGCTCCGAGTTCAGAGTAGCTGTGCAGGTAATGGTTCTATCATGCTCAGTTGGAATACTGTTTGTGAATTAAACGGTTTACGAATTGACTCGTAATTTGTATCTGGTAAATTGAGTTACTAGATAACTTGTCATACAATTCTACTTCAGGCGAAATTCGCTACTCAGCTTTGATGCTTTTCCCCATGGATTCGTCCCCGCCTGATCAATATTGCAGGGCCGCTTACAGATTGTGTATTGTATGGTTTTTTTTTTTAATTATGAAAAAGCTATTGCTAGATTTCACAACAAATATTTACATCATATATGGTAAACGTTGCGGAAACTATTGTAAGATTACTTCTGTTAGATTAGTTAAGAAAAACGCACACATTATAACCTTCATATTTATGTTAATTATTTTACGTTGACTTACTAGAATTTCACGACACCTGCTATCAAGCAGGTAACTGTTCGTTGTACCAGTGCTAGTTCCTTGAAAACATCCTAAAACAGCATCGCCACAGCTCTGCTCGACATCACTCATCTTATAGACACAAAGAGCAGATGAGCCCTCTTTTGAAAATACCGCATACAATAAGGCATCCGTAGTGTCGATATTCAGTGAGTCGGCTAACTGGGATCCTGCTGGTCCGATATGAGCAGATTGAAACATATCGTGAGGTCCACACTGCAGCTCTATTTCTGTGTATGACTGAAAGAACACGTCTAGTGAATTACGACAAAGACGTCCCAAGTGCACACTATTTTTTCTGGATATGAAATAGTACAGATAACCCTTGTAAGCAATCTGATGTTTGAATAAACTCAACATCATGACACCAGATCGTGGTATGTTTTGCACGGTATCCAAGTCTAAAAGATTGTGCTTTGCAATAAAAGTATCTACGCTACCACTGACCCCTGTGAATAGGTAAAAGCTATCATTTGGAGTGCCCACACCATTTCTCACAAATTCAGCACCCAGAACAACAGCTCCAACAGTAGGTACATCTCCTGTTGTCACAACCCCCTGAGAATTGAATGTATTGTACCTCGTTACATCATGCGATATATTAGTCAAACTCCTTGTCTCACAGAACCCGTCACAGCCACCACAAGTGATAAGAGTGTTCTTCTGGGGTGTTGTCACCACAATGAGTAGTTTATTATCATTATCTTTATTTGAATCACTACACTTTCCAGTATTCACATAATGTTCGAGATTTAGGTCTGAGTCGAGTTGGTAGAGTCTCTCCCGTGCTCCGATATAGACATCTTCAGTGACGTTGTTGATGGCGATGTGGTTGAATGGTAGGGTGGAGTCAGAGTCAGGAGGGGTAAATGATGACACCAGGTAGGAGGAAAGAGGAGCTGATTGGATGGATCGAGTCTGGCATGATATGAGGACCAGAAAGAGCAGCAACTCGCTCATCTTTTTCCGATCCATGCCTGTAGAGATTTCCAGAACTGCAGGTTTTTATGTCAATCTGTAAAAACCATATTAAGAAACTTTAAAAATACAATGAAATATAATATAAATAATAATAATAATGTTGTTCTACCACGGCAGCCTCGTCAGATTCAGTGCTGTTCTTCCTAATTGAACTGCTATTAGTATTTTGCTCGTGTAGAGTGGCAGACGTGGATTAATTTAATGTATTGTACTATGCACCCAATTAGATGGAGACTAACCATAATTTATTTATTGATTATGTGCAATGAACTATCCACGAAAAGGTGTTTTTTTTTTTTTTATTACATATCGATGAATAAACATCAACACATGATATAAACCTTGGTAAAAAGGACGTCATGGTGATTAAACTCCACAAAAATAATATGTCACTTTTAAATGACCTGTCATTTACCATGACAGCTCTTCAGCCAACTTTTAACACCCTCCACATTCTACAAAAAATGTCGTGACATGTATTACTCATATCTAATAAGAAATGGTTAACATAGTGAATGTTTAATCTTGCCGAATAAAGATTGTAAATCATTTGATTATCTAAATATATAAATGTTCATATACTGCTCACCCTTAGTCCTGGTTTCAACAGAAGGCAGAGATCAAGCTGAATCAGTAATTCTCAGCAGGCAGGTGATGATGTTTTATAAAATGTCGGCCTAAAAACTGAATATGCTTCGATTAAAAGCACTACTTCCGCTTTTAGAATGTACCATTTATTTACAGAATTTTTTTTTACCATAACTATTTTTTAATTTATACAGGAGAACTTTACAGAATAGGAATAACCATTTAATTTTTTTCTGGTCATTTATTTGTGGGATAAAGTATATTCTAAGTGCACAAAACTATATTCATGTATTTTGAAAATGTGAAATTTGATAAAATAAAAACATGTTTGTTATTTTTCCCCATACCATAATGGTATGAGCCCCCTTTTCCAAAAATAGATCAATACATCATATTTTGTGTATTGCGACACAGGCGTCCCAAATAGACGGTGTCTGCCCTAGACATGAATAACAGAGTTTATATTTGTAATGTCGGTATGTGTTTGTTGGCTAGCGCTGTCAAGTTAGGATATGATTTGTATAGCACAATATAAGATTTTCAAGTAATTAGGCATTTTGTTGATCAGTACTCAAATGAAATATCAATATATTTTATATCTTTTGGTTAACTCAACGTTTTTAGAGTTTTTTTTTATACAATTGTAATACAAATCATATCTTGCTGTAATTATGTTTGTCATTTAATGTAATTTTTTTATTGCCGATATATAATTTGTATGACAAACACACTCGAGGTATATGTCTTGTATGAAGTTTGTCATTGCTTAAAGGAAAACTGTGGAAGGGTAAATTTATTGAGAAAAAAAATTCATAGGAAAATTAGTTTATTGAGTTGACAAATTAATCTCAACTTATCTGGTGGATACATAACATATATTTATATATATATATATATATATTTATATATACAATAAACAGAGTTACTTGTATACAATCTTCGTGTAACATAAGCAGGTACAATTTTCTTGATGATCTATATACATTGTAAAGGTACCAAACCTTATGTAATTTCCCTTGCGTATCTCCTATGAATAATAATAATAATTACAGTGCTTATATAGCGCCTAACACTTACTTTGTCAGAAGTCTCTAAGCGCTCTACAATAATGCAGCATAATTACCCTGGCTATAGCAGTGCAGCTGTTACGCGCGCTGCGTTTCAAGGAATAAATTCCTACCAGGTACCCATTTATTTCACCTGGGTGGAGTGTGGCAAATGTAGATCAATGTCTTGCCAAAGGACATTAGTGCAGCGGCGGGACTCGAACCGCGGACCTTGTGATCGGCAGTCCGGCGACGTATCCACTCGACCACAACACCTCTGAATGCCACTGTATGTTGTCTCTGTATGGTTGTCACTATGGAGGTGGGTATCACATCATGAATGGTGATGATGGGTGAGACAGAGAGGGGAACCGTTCCAGTGGCATACTTGTGAATGAAATCTGGCGGACGATCACCATCTAAATACTAGGCTGTACATTGGACTGTATCTGGTGGTGTGAACAAGACCTGTCAAGAAAAGAAAAGGAAGGGATTTTTCACATTTTTGAAGAAACACGCATCTAATCAGCCCCTGCATATGTAACATAAATGTTATTGCGTGATGTCTCTGTCTATGGTAAACATGATGGATCACATTTAAAAATTGTGATGATAGGTTTATAGGGATACTGTTCTACTGACTGTACATTTAAACACATTAGACCGAACCTGACAAAATGAAAGCGGGAGGATACTACTAGTAACGATCGCCAATATGCATTTGCGAAGACAAGCCAAGACTATACTTGTTTAAACGCAAATGCTGAGCATACCCTTAGTCCCCACGTATATTTCTGTAGCAAACAATGGTGGTGGTGCAAATATGGCGTGATACCGAATTCGTTTTCCTTGAATAATTGTGTATGTTGATGTTCATATCGTTTGTATGAAAGGTAACTAAGGTTTTTGGAAGTGGAAGTACATTGGTTCCAAGGCATTAACTGTGGACACCCATGCGTTGATACAACATTCACAACGCTTGATCAATATGCTCCACTGCTCGCCATATATTTCTATTGTATTAGTTGCTTTTTTAAACTGGGCTCCTAGTTCAGAGTAGCTGTGCAGGTAATGGTTCTATCATGCTCAGGTGGAATACTATTTAGTAAATTAAACGATTTACGATTCGACTCGTAATTCGGATCTGGAATGGTATATTGGGTTACCAGAAAAATTATCAAAGATCTTTGGCTATATGTACCGCGAAATTCGTTACTCAGCCTTGGTGCCTTTCTCTATAGATTCGTCCCTTAATGATCAAAATTGCAGGGCCGCTGACTGTGAATTGTATCTGTGTTTTAATTATATGAAAAAGCTATAGCAAATCGATTTCGCAACATATATTGTATACATCATCCGTTGTACACATTGCGGGTACTCCTTCTGTTAGATTAGTTAAGAAGAACTGACATATTATAACTTTCATACTTATGTTAATTTTTTTTGCATTGGCTTACTGGAATTGAAGGATCACGACACATGCTATCACGCAGGTAACTGTTTGATGTGCCATTGCTAGTTCCTTGAATACATCCTAATACAGCATCTTCCAAGCTCTGCTGGACATCACTCATCTTGTAGACACATAGGGCAGATGAGCCCTCATTTGAAAAGACCGCGTACAATAAGGCATCGGTGCTGTCGATATTCAGTGAGTCAGCTAGCTGTGATCCTGCTGGTCAGATATGAGCAGATTGGATCATATTGTAAGATCCACACTGCAGCTCTATTTCTGTGTATGACTCAAATTCTTTATCTAGTGAATTACGACATAGACGTCCCAAGTTAAAACTGCTTTCTCTATAGATGAAATAGTACAGATAATCCTTGAAAGCAATCAGTTGTTTGAATCCATTATCCGACGGGTCAGTAGATCGTCGTATTGTTTGCCCAGAACCCACGTCTAAAAGACTGTGCTTTAAAATGAAGGTGGTTTCGCTACCAGGACCACCTAACCCTGTAAATAGGTAAAATGATTTATTTGGAGTACCCACACCTTCATCTTCATAATCAGCACCCAGAGCAACAGCTCCAACAGTAGGTAGATCATCTGCTCTTACAACTGACTGACCATTGGTTGAATCATACCTCACTACATCATGTGATATATTAGTCAAGCTCCTTGTCTCACAGTAACCTTCACAACATCCACACGTGATGAGAGTGTTCTTTTGAGGTGTTGTCACCACAATAAGGAGTTTATTGTCATTAACATTCCCATCATTTGGTGGATCAGTACACTTTCCATTATTCACGGTATGCTTTAGATTTAGTTCAGAGTCGAGTTGGTACAGCCTCTCCCGTGCTCCAATATAGACATCTCCATTGACGTTGTTGATGGCGATGTGGTTGAATGGTAGGGTGGAGTCAGAGTCAGCAGGGGTAAAGGATGATACCAGGTAGGAGGAAAGAGGAGCTGATTGGATGGACTGTGGGTGGCATGATATGAGGATCAGAAAGAGCAGCAACTCGCTCATCTTTTCCCGATCCATGCCTGTAGAGATTTCCAGAACTTCAGGCTTCTATGTCAATCTGTAAAAATCATAATAAGAAACTTTAAAAATACAATCAAATATAATATAGATAATGATAATAATGATTTTGTTTTACGAGGGCAGCCTCATCAGATCCAGTGCTGTTCTTCCGAATTGAACTGCTGTTATTATTTTGCGCGTGTAGAGTGTCATACGTGGATTAATGTAATGTATTGTACCGTGCACAAATTAGATGGAGATTAACCATAATTTATGTATTGATTATGTTCAATGAACTATCCATGAAGTGGTGTTTTTATTTTTTATTACATATCGATAAATAAACATCAGCACATGCCGGAAACCTTGATAAAAAGGACGTCATGGTGATTACACTCCAAAAAAAAAGAGTGTCACTTTTAAGCCCTTCAACCATATTTAAACACCCTCCAAATCCTATAAAGAAAATAACATTAACAAATGAAATATGGCATGACTTGTATTATATTACTCATATCTAATCAAAAATTGTTAATATAGTGAATATTTAGTCTTGTCGAATAAAGATTGTAAATCATTTGATTATCTAAATATATCAATGTTCATATACTACTCACCCTTAGTCCTGGTTTCAACAGAAGGCAGATATCAAGCTAAATCAGTAATTCTCACCAGGCAGGTGATGATGTTTTATAAAATGTCGGCCTGAAAACTGAATATGCTTCGATTAAAAGCACTACTTCCGCTTTTAGAATGTACCATTTATTTACAGAAAATGTTTTTACCATAACTATTTTTTAATTTATACAGGAGCACTTTACAGAATAGGAATAACCATTTTTATTTTTTCTGGTCATTTATTTGTGGGATAAAGTTTATTCTATGTGCGTAAAACTATATTCATTTATTTTGAAAATGTGAAATTTGATAAAATAAAAACATGTTTGTTATTTTTCCCCATACCATAATGGTATGAGCCCCCTATTCCAAAAATAGATCAATAGATCATATTTTGTGTATTGCGACACAGGCGTCACAAATAGACGGTGTCTGCCCTAGACATGAAATAACAGAGATTATATTTGTAATATCGGTATGTGTTCGTTGGCTAGCGGTATCAGGTTAGGATATGATTTGTCCTCCATTCAGAGTTTTAAAAGTTGTGCTTTAACATAAAATCATTCTTCCTCCTTTGACGCCTGTGAATAGGACAATGCTCAGTTTTGGGGATACCCTCAAACCATTTACAAAGTCAGCACCCAAAATATCAGCTCCAACAGTAGGAATGTATTCTGTTGTCATAAAATGGAAATAGTTTTCCTGTACATCATGATATATTAGCAAGGCTCCTTGTCTCACAGAAAGCGCATCAGCCATCACATGTGATGGACGTGTCGTTCTGAGGTGTGATCACAAAGGCAATGAGTTGATTTTCACTTACAATCTCTCCATTTGGATCAGTACACTTTCAGTATTCATGGTATGTTTCAGATTTAGTTTCAAGTCGAGTTGGTAGAGCCTCTCCCGTGCTCCAATATAGACATCTCCAGTCAGAGGCGGATCCAAGAAGGGGGCCGGGGCCCCCTCCTCTGGGAAAAAGAGGGAAACACGTTAATTTTACCTGTTTTGGAGATGGACCCCCTCCCCTGGCGCTCAATGGGGGGGGGGGGGGGTACGATGTTTCAATTTTTCAAATGACCCGCTAAATATTTTCTCACGAATTGGGCCCCCTCTTAGATCCCCTCCCATGCCGCTGGCTGGATCCGCCCCTGTCTCCATTGATGTTGTTGATGCCGATGTTGTTGAATGGTAGGGTGGAGTCAAGAGTCAGGAGGGGTAAAGGATGATACCAGGTAGGAGGAGAGAGGAGCTGATTGGATGGACCGTGGGTGGCATGATATGAAGATTAGAGCCGTAACGCTCCCATCTCCTTCCAATCCATGGCTGTAGAGACTTCCAGCACTTGAGGCTGCTATTTATTTACAAGTTCTGTTTAAAAAATAACATGAAAAAGTTAAGAATAGAATTTGATATAAGAAAGATAAGCATTAATTGTTTTACCCAGGGGGTGTTGTATCAGTGCTGTTCTTTCTAAGGGCCCTGATATTATTATCACTTCACTGATTACCAGGTACCCAATTACATAGGTATAGATTTGCAAAAGTGGAATTGATGTCTATCCAAATTACGTCAGTTCTTAAATTGATAGTGAAGGAAATGCAGTCGATAGATACTGTACACACAATTGCAAGATGTTTATACTATAAACCATATAAATTAAAGAATTATGCGTTATGAATTATCCATGTGGGGTTGTTTCTTTCCTATAAATCGATGAATAAACATTAGCACATGGCAGAACCTTGACAAAAAGAACATTATTATGATTACATTCCAAACAAAATACTATGTCACGTTCGAAAAGGGCCGTCATCTTATATGACAGCTCTTCAACCAACGTTTAACCCCTTCCGACACCAAACAATCTTGATAATAATGATGATACTCATGTATTTTTAAGATGAAAATTAAACTCTATTTAACACGGGGCATGTATTTACTAATCTAACCAGACATGGTTTTAATAAACGGCATCTTTGTTGTTTGCCAAAAATAGTCAAAGTCATTTCATAATCGAAGTATATGGTCATTCAATACTCAACCTTAATCTGGGTTTCAACAGAAGGCAGAGATCAAGCAGAATCAGTAACTCTTAATAATCTAGTAATGATGTCTTACAATATGGCGGCGAGCAACTGAACATGCTTCGATTAAATTAACACTACTTCCTCTTTAAGAATGAACCATTTCTTTACAAAAAGTGTTTTTATCGTTTGTTATCTTTAATTAAGACAGAGTACATATTCAGTATTTCAATAAGCATCCCTAACCTTGAGTTCGTTTGATTGTGTGATAAATTATGTCTATATGCAGAAATGATATGCGAGTATTTCGATAATGTAAAATTTGATAAATATAAACCTACTTGTCTTTTTAACCCACACCATAATGGAATGTGCCCCCATTCAAACGACACAGTACAAAACAACCGCAGAAAGAAATTTTTCTGCCAGTTATGATCGATCTATAATAATTTTTCGAACTGTAAGGGGTTATGAAATTCACTGTTACCTGTAGAGGGCGGAGTGCTGAGACAAGCCGACACTCTTTGCTTGTGCCTCTCACAGGTGAGTTGATCGAACTTGGACCACTTTAATGTTTAGTAAATATTGATATTGTTATGCTAAATATTCCTTGTTGGTGGAGCCGTCGGTGTAGCTAACTATTTAAGGAAAATCCAACCTTTGTAATAGGCCTAAGTTGTTTTATATTAACGAAGAAAAATGCTACATGTTTGCGAATTTCATGTAGGCAATTTCGTCAGCGCATTGTCATGGACAACTCGTTCGTTTGTCATTTTAACAAAATATATTTATTTTATTTCCTAAGTAACTTCCTTCTTTTTAGGGCACTACTCAAAATATATTATGGATAGTATATCATCATTGGTGATTTACAAAATCTTGCTGAGTTAAACATCTTAGTCATTGACGTTAGTCGTTCTTCTGTGTGTTTGAACAAATAGCTAAGTGGTATGGCACTACGTCACAATGAGTATAACGATTCAGCCAATTTGAAGTGGCCGTATGTACATGTATAGTCATTACAATTTTCAAAAATCGTAACTTTCTTATCTGTTGTCTGATTTCATTCAAACTTTTGCCAGTGTGCATCTCTGATTGTTTTTTTGTAACGTTTAAATTACTTGTCTGTTTAGGTTGGATTTTCCTTTATGAGTGAATGATATTTTCATTCCACAAATATGGAATAACTTTTGTCGTATCGAGTTTCGCATGTACAGTAAACAATAAAGATTTTTCTTTTTATGTAAAAAGAACTCTGTCTTCATAGAAAATAGAAATGTGCCTCTCTGTTTGGTATGTTTTCTTTTTGAGTAGTTGTCTATTAAAGGGCAATCCACCCCTTGTAATAAATTGGTTTGAATGAAAGCAGAAAATAGGAGAAACAGGATGGCAAAAGTTTGAAATGAATCGGACCAATAGTAAGGAAGTTATGAATGTTTGAAAAAGAGATCACTTAGTCTATGCGAATCTCAAATTGGTAGTTTGGTCAGTGGATTGCGACGTAGGACGTGGATAACTCTCCCATTCGCCGTGTACAAAAAATATCATTAATTTCTGTTTTTCTCGCGAGTTCCTTCTCCATTGGGGCACTACTCAAAATATATTATAGACAGCATATTATTATATTTATTATATGTCCTTTAAAAGGAATTGACCCTCCTGAGCCATGACTTTTAGAAGGGAAACAAATTTGAGTCATTTTATATGTTGGAACAGATGAGATATTACTCCGGCGCATCACATTGATATTACTGCTTCAGCCAATTTGAAGCGCTCATACCTATAATGATTTAAAAATAATTCATAACTTTCTTATATTTAGTAAGATTTAATTGAAACTTTCATCAGTTTAATTCTCTTATTTGTCTGTGTTTTATACAGTAGTTGTCTGTTTGGGTTAGATTTTCCTCTAAATATATTCTGCATGGCATTGAGTACCAGGGAGCGATCAAATACACCGTTGAATAGTATAGAAACCCATGTCACAGATGAGCGAATAACTATTGGCATGATCTGAAGTCAAATTTCTCTATCGTGGGAAAAAAACTGGCAATTCTGACGTCGTAAAAAAAAAGGATTGATTCATGTGACCCTTGTAACCATGAAGTGGCTTGTATTGTCTCCTCTCCCTGTGACTAGACGGGTGAATCTATTGTTATACTGCCATCAGTTTTCAAGGATGGTGTATACTATGCCTGAATAATATCTATTTGTATAGGTGATTGAAAATAATATTTGGTTAAGCGGTTTGTTCTATTCATGATGTAAGCGTTGATAGACCTCAAGAGCGTAGCCAGGATTTTATTTTAGGGGGTGGTAGTAAGCACGCGTAGCTCGCTCCCTAGGGGGGGGGGGGTGCAGAGACGGGGAGCTTCCCCTCGCGAAGCGCGGAAGCTTTGACGTTTCATTACATTATTAGAGAAAGAAGAAGATTCGTTGTACCGTTCTCGACTCTTTAATCCTTATCTGAATTCAGTTTTCCCCCTCCTTTCTTTCTCTTTTTTTTCTTTTGGAGGCTGGCGTTTTGGGGCGGCGACCACCCCCCCCCCCTCCCGCCCACCTGGGTACGCGCCTGATAGACCTCCACGTAATGGTGATATCTTATAAAGTAGCTTATTGTGATGATAGACCAAAAGAATGCTGCCATTTGCCCTTAGATTTTTTGTGTTGTAATACCAGTGGGTTGCTTGCCTTTGCTTCGAAATATGCATATCTATTTTGTTGTTATTTTGCCTATTCATTGCTCTTGGTTTTGTTACAAAGAAAAAGAACTCATGTGACGTATGTGTGCCAGCCCTCCCGCTCCCCTCGAGAACAGAAAAGGAAGTTCTATTAAAACATGGACATGTTTCTGTCTCTGCTTATGTATTGAGTGATTTTAAACTAGAAAAAATAATCATACGAAAAATGTACCACTCTTACACTCTTTTATTTGTTTTACTCTTAAAATCCTCTATTTCCTTAGCATATCTGTTACCTTCTCTCTGTCAGAATGGATGGATTTTTATTTCTCTCTCTTATGTACCACAGACATTTCTTTTTTTAAAAGTAATTTTGCTTTATTCCTCCAAATGAGTAATACAAAAATACAATTGAATAGTATAAATACACCTTTACAATATTGATTGCTTATACATAGACATAATTAAACAAAAAACATAGACATTAAATATAAGTCAATTGTACATATTAATCACTTATATACAATTATTTTTTTTTAACTGGAGGTTATTTTACTGGTACTGCCAGCTCCCCTCCCTCACACAAACACGCACATACACACACACACATAGTACTCAGTGGATGTCTGCTAAAATCCTCAACTCAAGAGAAATATACTAAATAAGTAAGTTAATAAACAGGCTTCAAAATAGAGTTACAGTATAACAAGATCACGGTTGAGAGGAACTATGATTAAAAATAGTTTTCTTCATCTTTTCTAAAGTTGGTACGTGTCCCCCGATCTTTACATATACCATACTTCACCATGAAAATTATAGTATTACAGATTTTTATTCTATTTAAACTACCTGCTAACCCGGCAAATATATCTCGCCATTCTAAATCTTTAATTTCATCTGACTCAAAAAGTTGTACTAAAGCCTGCCATATCTTTTGAACGCTCCCGCAAGATAACAATTAATGTTTGTATGTTTCTATTTCCCGTTTACAAAGCGAACATAAATTATCACCAATAAAAACAAATCTATAAAGATGCTCATTAGTATATATGCCTCCATTCAATAATCTAAATTGAAATTCTGGTTGGTTTTAAATGAGTATAGTAATTATTGGTCTAAAAAATATATATTTTATTTTTTTATCTATAAAATCGTAATTATGCACATGCACACACACGCACACACGCACACACACACGAACACACAGGCTCACCCAGGAACCCCCCCTGTCGATTTGTTGTTTTTGTTTTGTTTTAATTCTAAAAAAGAAGAAAATAATTATGCCAATGGCTGACTTGAAAAAGATGACCTTAGCAAAATGTCAAATTTTCAAATTTTGAGACCAAAAAAAAGTGTCCTCTTACCCCCCCCCCCCCCCCCCCCCCGCTTATTTAGCGGCTGGCTGAGTGTCGTTGCGAATTTTTTGGCCCGATTTTACCCCCCCCCCCCCGCTTATTTAGCGGCTGGCTGAGTCGTTGCGAATTTTTCATCTCTCTCTCTTTCTCTCTCCCACTCTTACTCATGTTTTTTCTATCTCGCACACAGACACACACACACACACACGCACACTATCTATTGGTTGTATGCAAAAGTAAATATACTATGTTTTTGAATAAAACGATAATATGATCAAAGCAGTTTAAAGTGATCAATTGTAAAAGAAAACATTCTCAGATAATTCTTAAAGAAAAAACGTTTCCATTTTTTAAAGGAACGATTATTACATAAATATAAATCATTTAATAAATGAGGATGAAAACATTTTGCCGCAAAATCTAGTAGTATTGGACTCGTGTCTACCTTTCTCTCATGTTTTAATTGCACGGTCACTTTTTATTCCAATGATATGAAGGAAACCAGTATGTTTTGCTTGAACTAAGAATTATAAAATGAATGTCGCTGTACATATGATTGGTACATGATATAGACAGAGATGAAAGCAACCTGTTTATTAAGCTTCTAAACTGTTTATAAACGTTTTTGTGTGTTCATACATGTCATAACTTAATATTGCTTTGATGGTCCGGAGCCATTGTTCCTCTCTCGTTTTCTATCACAAAGTCACTTTACCCAGGGATTACAAAGGAACGTAATTCTTTTTGATGGAATAAAGTTTCAAAGTTGTGGGCGTCTGCATATATTTGTTGAGTATAATATTTGTTTTTTATTGATCAAGGATGATTTCAATTCACATTGCATACCATTGTATGTAGCAAAGTTTGATGTAAATATGGAACTATTAAACTGCCAGTAGACGATTGTTTTATAATATTTACAACTGTTATATCATACTAAAATATTGGGCAACTGAAGGGCAAATGTCAATACATTATTAAATATCCCATGAAACTCATAGTTGGATTACGTAACAACTTTGTAATGTTTTCGGATCAAGGTGGTGATCAAGGCTATTGTAATTAGCGTAGACTTTTTTTTTTTAAGCGTGAGCGTTCAAACTTACCATTACCTAATCATTAAAGCACGCACATTTCAATTATGTGACATGAATACATATATATATATATCTATATATATATATATTAATAATTGGTACATATCATCTTGATTTATATATAACCTTTGTTTAAAAGTGGGTAATTGATCATATATCATAATATAAATTAATTATCAAATTTATTTTTAATTCAAAACAAATGGCAATTTTATATCATCAATGAAATTGTAAATCATATTTAAATATGCACAGTATTTGTAAGTTTTCTATATCTTGTTATGTTTCATATGTTAAATATATGCCATGTACCTTTTACTCTGTAAATTGAATAATTTCAGCTATCAGTGTCATCTGTATATTCGATGACATTTATCTCAATAAACCAATGCAATACAATAATATAATATACCCGGATATATTTAGAGTAGGTATGTTTTCAATACCTTCGCATATCAGTCATACATAATATTCAACAACGTTTCTAAAGTAAAATTGTTAGAGGTGCAATAATACATCCCAAATACAACCGAAAGTTCCATATAACAAATCAATTATATCACAACATTCTTTATATCCCTCATATTCAGTTGAAACGTGGTTAAATACAAGGCAATGCATATAACATAATTCTTAGACATGAAAATAAAGTGCATGACAAACTATGTACCTCTTGTGTACAGACGAATACTACTAAATAATGCCATACAAATGACATGATAACCTCGTTTTCTGTTTCCCTTTTTCACAGCTTAAACATTCTAATGGTCGTAAAGATGAAAATGTTTAGTTCCAACATAGTGTATTTATGTACATGATAGAGTTCAAATGTAGTTTAAACAGAAGGTATAGGACTATTACGCTTTGAGTATTATGCACTTTGTTGTATAAAGATTTATATATAAAACTAACAGAAGAATATATCCATCAAAACGAGGGGAAAAAAAGAGAATAATAGTTCGATGATTATGAGGTACAGATGAACATTCAAGATATATCTGTTTTTTCCATCTGTATAAATGAATCATGTTGCATTCTAAGCATAATTCGTATCCAAGTGCGGTAATACATTAATTTGTATGACTGATTAAAAAACTGATATGTTCATCTAATCCATCGAAATGGAACATGGAAGGTTAAGGTTATGGGGGTACTAAAGGTATTTACGGCGGGGTGTAAGAGGGTACTTAAGTCGTTGAATGTGTTATGACGTCACGATGTAAATTTATTTCAAAAGGCCCTCCATGTCATTCTTGGTGAGATTGTAAAGGTGCAACAAATTCGACAGATGACTGAATTGACCTTTGAACTCCTGTATCAAATGAAGAAAAAAATGAAATGTCGTATAAATGAATCCGTAAGAATACTTACGTGCAAATCCCGCTTCACCTGTTTATCTCGTAGACGTTATACTATTATTCCGTCACTAAACTTATATACAGAGGTCATGTCAGTATCAAACCAATTTCTGACTTCCATTATATGACTTTATTTATATTCACTCAATGATTTTGCCGTCAGATTATGTAGCGCAGAACAGACAGCACGTGGCAATTCGTTAATCAAAATTTAAACTAAATCCGTCTTTATCACTATTAAGCGACCCTAGAACCAACACTTTATTTAACCCTTACCATGACCCTAAACCTAACCTAAAATCCGATTGCAACCTGGACCCTAGCCCTATACCTTTGAAAAAATAAATCCCAGGGGCATTTGTCAAAGGAGCTAATGTTCGGACACTGGTCACCTTCATGAAGTTACAGATATTTTTTGGTCTCGTGAGCTATTATCATTATCTCCACCTAGGTGTAAATGGTTACTTGATATAAAGCTCTAACAAATGGTAAGAACGGTCCAGGAGTGTGTTATACAAGAACAAATTACCAACAATTATTTCTCCGTCATCGTAGTCATAGCCGGTGGCCTAATATCTATCGCACCAGCAAATTTGAAACCTATTAACACTTTGGTGAAGAGTGACGAACATGGGTCAATGTCTTGTGAAAGTAAGTTAGTGCTGGGCTGGGATTCGATTCTCATTAATCGGACTGAGCTTCACATGGATGAACCACTAAACAACAATAGGGACTTTTAGATTTGCGTGGACTGATGCGTGTGACGTCCATTCAAGGCAGTGCATTAAAAGGACGTCGATCGTAGCAATCCCCATGGTCTTCGTGCGAATCTAAAAGTCCCTATTACTTCATCATTAAACCCTATCCGTATTATACTAATATACCTTAGAGATAGAGGAGCAGGCCTTGTTCAGCTTTCCTGGTCGGACCTTGGGTTGACTTGTTACCTGGGTGCAGTAATCAGTCATCATCTTTCTCTGGAGTGGATGTTCATTGTAGTAGGGAAGGTGATCCGATTCAGCCTAATGTGAAAGATCATACATTTAAGATGAAAAAATGAATGCAATATGAGTACTTAGGTGTTGCATTTTGGAGATCTATATTTCCCAAATTCAGTATATGGAGACTTGAAATGTCACACCAATTTCCCATCACCAAGATCAGAATTAGAAATGTAATGATTAAAACGAAGGTTTCTACATGGTTTAGGAACCAGATACACCAACCATCCTGGAGTCTTTCGGATCTAGGGACCAGTTCAATAAAATCCATTCCATCTCATTTGAAAGGCAGTATGGATTGTGACATGACAAAATCAGTATTATTATCCTCACTGATGTCGAATTACCTGTCTCAAGGTGTTGGTCGTTGCTGCGTCATTAAGAGCACCAGCGAGAGCGATGACACATCTATCTGCTGTTTCTGATCTCGGCATCTCAAACATCGATGGTAGGTTGGTGAGAACTGAACTCCAGAAGTTAGACAAGCTGTGAATGGAAGTTATTCACACATCATGAGATTACACAAATTGGATTTATTTTCTTACAACTCATTGTTGGTAGGGGTGTGAGTAAACAATTCCACTCCTCTAAAAGGCTTTAAATGAAAAATATGTTAGACTGGGGTAGTTCTCTTTAATATATCTGTTGACTTTTGTCAGGAGGGGAGAGGTATTTGGTGGAGCAAGACGTAATATCGGCGGAACGTATTCCCAAAACGCCGAACGAACTTGAGTAGACAGATGTTTCGCTTCACCACGGTTGTTGCTATTGATGGGTGGTCATAAACATAAAAACGAGGTAGCTTTTCTCGGTGCACTGATAATTATGAAACTGTTTATCGTCATAGGCATGAATTTATGGTAATGACTGAATATTTTTGCCAGAATAATGTACTATTTACATACTGTTTGAAGATGACTACACACAGGTGAACTATGAAATACAACACTGTAATAAATTATAATACATAATGTTTTCAAACACTTAAATACATGAGCCCTGCTCACCAATTTTTCTTCCATTTATCCGCGCAATCCTCAGGCAATCCTCCACCCGCATACTTCATAGCCAGTTCATCAAATGTGTCAAAGAGATGCTTGACAGGTAGAGGGATCTTAGCTGGTTTCTTGAACATCACTTCAAAGATACCATCCACATATGGACTGATAGATGCCTATAGCAATGATATAAAGACGACCATACTAACATCAAATGGAAATCCTTTCCGTGAACCATGTATGATATTATAGAATAATTATTAGTATTTCACCTTTACAACACTATACAACATGTTTACATATTAGAACAAACATATTTCAAATTACATCAACACATAAAAAGAGAGATTTAATGTTTATTCAAGAAATTTGAGTTCCTTTTAATTTCTAATGATAAACATATATAGTTGAATGAGACTACATTTACAATGACTGGAATGTGAAAAAAATAATGATTAATTGATTGATTGGTGGATGGTGAGATATATTGAATCAGTTTTTGTCATAATAACACTGAATATGCAGCTCAAGTGAAGGGCTGAACATGTTCAATTAACAAAGCAAAACATACAGAATACATACAAGTCGAATTCAAACTCAAGACGTATCGATTATAAAATAGAAAATTAATTCTCAGGATTTCAAGAAGCCGAGAGAAATAAGTTTCAAAGGATCAGTATAGAACCGAAATCCGCTACGAAAATCTATTAAAGACTCACCTTCATAGTTAGCATATGGGGGATCGCTAGATTTCGATCGAGGTTTGCTTTCATTTTATTCATATGATCAGGCAGGTTACCCCTTTTCCTTGTTAGCTCTTCTTCACCACCCTGCAAAAAAAATGAACAGCGAACTTTTATTTTGCCTCTATTTGCTCTTCCACCATATTTCTCCTTTTCTATTTTGTATCTTCCCCTTTCTCTCTTTCCCTCGCTTTATCTCTATCTGCCTCTTGTTTTTTCTCTTTCTCTTTCTGTTATCCTGTCCTCTCCCTCTGTATGTCACTATCGCTTTCCTGTCTTCTTCTCCTGTCTCTCTCTCTCCCTGTCCTCCTCTCGTCTCTCTCTCTCTTCGTTTCCATTTCTCTATTTCTTTGTTTCTGCTCTGCAATGTTTATCCCCCATTTAATTATTGCTAAAGTCATTGAGAATTTAGACAATCAATATGGGATTTTACAGAGGAGTCTCAGGGTTGCGGACTTGGGGGAGTTTCGAATCCATGAGTGGGTTGTGCAGACGGACAAGCAGCCCAGACGGACAAGCAGACGGATAAGCAGACCACCCATGTCCACTCCCGATGACTCAAGCCCACACGGTCATGTATAATTTCCCCCACGTCCGCACACCGGTGATTTAAGCTTACGCACGCCAGATATTCTCCACTCCTGACGACGAATAGTCAACCTGTTCGAAACGTCGAGCCAGTCCCGCCACCCATCCTCTATAAGCTAAGAAAGATAGCCAACAATCTTTTTCAAGACTAAACCAACAGTCCTTTTCGGGACTACACACCCTCAAGAAAGATTACCGAGAGTCCTTTTCAGGTCTCCTCACTCCTACCTCTCTCTCACATGGTGCACCCGCAATCCTACTGTATATGTGATTAAAGGTGTATTGTAAACCAGGAAAATATAAGCAAAATGCTTTCAACCTTTAAAGCCACACTGTCCTACTTGTAGCTACTTACTCCCTCTATATAGAAAACAATGCCCAATCGATGACCATTGGTCCCCCATGATCCTCTATTCTTATGTTAATTGAGAGCTGAGTTGATGAGATAATCACCTGTCCAGTGACCTTGCAGTGTGGTCTAATTCCTCCTATAAACTAGTACAGATAAGCTTTAATATTTCGAAAGCAGGTGCACATAGAATAAGTAATCCATGATATTAATCAAAGTCCCCTACGGATCTTTGAAAGTATTAGAGTATTGAATTGAATAGTATAATAAATTTATATCCACATACAGCGTGAAAAAAATAGAATGGTAGAAGAAAAGTTACTAACCTTCAGATGGATAGCATTTAAAACTGGCTGTGAGGGCTGTGATTCAGGGATCATCTCCACGGTCACATATTGCAAGGATTCGTCTGTAAAAAAAAAGATGTTTATAGTATATGCCTGAATGTCAGTGAAAGGTGCAATTTCCGCTATCGCCATTACCTCCAAAATGCTCGGATGTAATTTTCAAGCCCGATTTCAAAAGCACTCTGGTCTCTGCAGGGCCGGAGCCGCAGTCACCGAGCCATCTAGCTGCCTACATGCCACCTTTCACTTCGTCTTCGGTTCTATTTGATTGTATATCGTAAGCAACTCTATACTTTTACAAACTGAATTGTCAGTTTGAATAAGGTGCGATGCTGTGAGTCTGCTGTGTGCTGGTCGCTTGATAACAAACGCGAAAACCTTCGGAGATATCCTTAGATGAGAGATGTGACTTTGGTAAAATTCTCAGCAAACCCTACATAGCGCGCTAATTGAAAGAAATTGCTCAGAAGGCAAGACAAGTTTGAAATCAAGCAAGATAGCGACTTTATTAGTGGCATTTTGACAAAGAACAATTACTAAAAGGTGAAAAAGGAGTGGTATTCCCTAAGTATTTCTTCTGGAACAATTATGGACTTGTAAAATGTTCAAGGAGGTTGGTAGTAGCCGACAAGAGCGCTCTTCGGATACGTTTACCGTATGCACCGTTTTCACGGGAAGCATATAAGTACCGGAAGTAGTTCGAAATTACGTCCAAGAGGTCCACATCGGGGCATTTTGGGGAATTTGCGATAGCGAGAATCAATACAACGCCTCGTGTGCACCTAACCTCATAGTAATTGAATATGTCTTGTCTTACATGTCTCTGAAGATACTTCTTTCAGATCGAGGGTTTGATATTCATCACCATAGTTCTTCGGTATCAGTGCAACGTGGGATCCGTTTCTAATCTGGAAGTACAAAATATAGTTATAAATTTGATTTAATGTTCCGCAGTAATATTTATGACCACCCTATCTGCACAGGGTCAATAAGTTATGTGTTCACCGTGCACAGTGCCTGGAGTTAAACAAATATTTGTGTGAAAAAAATTACATGATCAGCTAGCCCTGCGCAGCTAGGGTACATACGACATTACTACTTTAAAAAAATGCTTAACCATTGTTTACATGCGTACCTCTGTATTAGCCGGGTACGAAAATGATGTGTATCCTCGATATTGGTCAAAACATAAACTATTCCTGTTTATGAGAGTTATTTAACAGTTTCATTTATTCAGTGCTTAAACACCAATACCATTAATACCCCGGCCAATGCCAGATTGATATTCAGGATAATTATCCTGGTATATCAATACAAACACGTCCATAATTATAACAAAATTGCAAATCCCCTTGTCAGTTCTACAAGGTCAAATTTAGTGCTTACACATAGCATTTACGATTACTAATAATATAATTATGCATAAACACACTGCTAATAAACTTTAAGCTAGTAACGTACCCCAAAGCTCTTCATTGTATTGATCATGGTTTTCCCCGGTGTCTCAGAGGATTTATCTATTTCTTGTAGCAAAGTGATCCTGTCAGAAGTTTCAATCCACACTGTAAAAAAACAAAAGATAGAACGAGGGGAAGTTTTGATATCTCGATAACAGCAATTATTATGCTTTGATCATATCAAAATTCTCTATGGCATAGTCTATAGTCCATCCCTCATGGTCCCCTTTTTCTTATGTTAATTGAGAACTAATTTGTTGAGATAATCACCTGTCAGGGACCATGCAGGGAGGTCTAATCCCTCCTGGCCAAACTAGTGCAGAAGGGCTTTAAAGGCTCATTACATTATTAGTAAAATACATATATTTTCCCCACAGTTATTACGCACTGTTCTGTTTTTTCAGCCAATGATTGTGGAAATGTTTCAACTGCTCCCGACTTTGTTTTTTGTTAAAGATATGGGGTTGGAGTTCGCATCGAGTTATGTGTAAGGCTTATGGTTAGGCTTCGTTTTGGTCCATGTTCTAAGCAAGCAAATCGGTTGGTGTACGAAATAAGCCGCAGATTATTATTCATTAATCATTATTATGATTTCATTCATTACTCTCACCTAGATCAACTGCATCTATGTCCCTCGGCAGCAAGCAGTAACTCTTCTTCCAGAGTGAGTCTAGGATCTTCTGTTTGGCTTGTTTCACAGTATCAACATCCAACACAGTCATATGAAGATAAACATGTCCGTCTTCATCAACAACATCAATGCCCTAGAATGGCAAGGGAAATAGAACGTTGATAGCAGATATTGATATTGTTTATTCTCTTTAAATAATGAAGGCTGAAAATTGTGTCAATCTGCCGGTCAACTGAATATGGTCTCGCCATAAACACTATCCTGTCTCTGTGGCCTAGTGGTTAAGGCATTACAAGCTAGGATCGTGGGTTCGATTTCGAAAGAGACTGGTTTTAACCTCCGACCCCCCCCCCCTCCCCACTCAGTGTTATTTAGGGAACGCGTATGCATGTTCCCTCCTTTTGAAAACATCCCCCTAAGTCCGATATGTAAAGTCAATACGGGCCGGATTTGTGTGTACTACGAGCCGGACTTTGGTGCGTGAAAAGTACCCCTTTACCGGACATTTTAGGAACATGCATGCGGTCCCTCCGACCCCGGTGTGGAGGGGGTGGGTTTAACCTTTCTAACAATTTTAATGTATGGCAGCACAGTGGAACAATAATGTAGCTACAGACCGCGAGGCATGGATCTTAAATTACGATGGAAACTCTTTGGGTATTTAGATATTTAGCTTTGAAGCCGGTCGGGGCAATTTATTCATACACAATCAGTCACTTATATTATCACCCATTATAGGCAGCCAACTTACGAGAGAATAAAATTCAATTTCCTGATCAAGGAGTTTGCTAAACTCTAGTGTGTAGTATGCATCTCCAGTAACGACATCTATAGGACCTTTCTCTGCCTGGGCCTTTACTGCTTGGTACAGCATGTACAATGGGTAGACGCCATACACCTGAGGTAGTACCAACAAAGATGAGGAGAAAAAAGGGCTAAATAGGAAAGGGTACATAGGCCATGTAATATTCATATTCGACTTGAGTAAGTCGGCAGTGTGGATAAAAGCGCTGGTAGTATTCGGGGAATAAAATTCCTGTCAGATACCCATTAAATACACCAGGATGGAAAGTGGTAAATGTAGAGTCAGAATTAAAAGATCAGATTAATTTATTTACTATGTCCGTAATAGTGCTTAGCATGAATAATATGACAAATAACATAAATCGAAATGTCACAATGTTTTCATGTTATTAAAATGAGAATTGCCATTCATAAATATTTAAGAATTTATTCGTTTATATTAAGCGTGAAGACACAACCGAGTTTATTGACTTCACTATAAAATATGTAAACTATAAAAGAAGATAAATATGACATATTATATTTGAGAACAAACCTCACCTTCAAGTACTCGAACATAAACAGGGCAAACCAGTTGTTGATCAATTTCTCTGCGATTGATTCAGTGCTGAAAAAAGAGGAAATATTTTCAAAGAAAAATATGAACAAGAATTCGGATTCTAGAAATTGATACTTTTAAACGTAAACATAACATTAAAAGTTAGCTTACTAAAGGGCCCATGACATCGAAATACAAGTGTATTCCTGTTGGTGTGTAGTCCTGCATACATCTCATATTTTGATATGTAAACTTTTGAATTTGTTTCATAGATTTTGAAATATTTTTTGAAATATTTGTTTTCAAACTTGCTAAGCTCCACCCCAAAATCCTCCAGATCTCATTTCCCTTGTGACATCACCTGTCAGTCATCAATGAGCTAATTTGAGAAAGTGGTGTGTATCTTTGCCGAAGTCGACCAACTGTTACAATACGTAATAAATATCAACACACAAGTTGCTATGTCAGACATGCTGTAGCATCACCAGGAAGACAAAGGCAATGATGATGTATTGTACATATGTATGGAAGCATGCAATTCTATTATGAACTTTTGCTAAGCTGGGGGAAATTACATACCATTGTTTATTCTAGAATATTAGTTTAGTCTGACATGACTGACATAGCAACGTATATCTTGCTATTGTTTGTAGTATTGTAACAGGTGGTCAACTTTGGCAAAGTTACATGCCACTTTGTCAAGTTAGCTCATTGACGACTGACATAAAAATGATAAAGATGTGTGTAAACAAAATGATTACTTGGTAAATAGGGTATCCATCCGTCTTCTGGACTTAGATGCTGTTACGATTTCATCTTCAACAAGTGATGTCAATACACTGAAGATAAACACGAACAGGGAGGAAAGAAAACATTACAAAATGTTAAGGAAAATATCCGGGTAAATTATGACAATAATAAAAACACGTGTTTATTCCTCTAGGAAAGCGCAGGTGAGCATTTTGGGAAAAAGTGACACAAATTATAATTGACTATTTGCTGTTGACATGATCGCCGTGAGCTTGAAGAAATCAACTAAATGGCAATTTCAAGACGCTATTGTTTTTATCCGATAGAAATTATATTCGGATTATGTAACGTTTCATTGGAACATTCAATAGCTAGTAGAGAGCCTGTTGAAATTGCGTTGTGTTGCTTTTTCGAAAGTCTTTGCTTTGTTTCACTTCAGGTTGTCAAAGTTATTTGCTTTTACAATATGTTTTACAATATGGAATTCAACTACAAGACGTAAACTTACTTTGTAAAGTGGATCGACTTTCCCTCGCTGACGAATGTGATTGCCAATAGAGATGCAATAAGCTCCCTACAAAAGAAAGGGGAGAAGCCGCATATTGCTCCGTTATTTCTGACCATGTTGAAATCAACAACAGACAGTTGTCGAGGTGGAAAGGGAGTTTATAATTCGTATATATAAATTCATTAGATTTATGACACAATAATAACAATTATTTTGTTGGGGGGGGGGGCTGGGTCAAATTTATTAAAGTAAATGTCTTAGGAATTAATCAGAAACACACTATTTGGTATCGGCTTTATACAGGTGTCGTAGCCGAGAGGTTGATGGGTGTTCGTGTACTTGACTGAAGATGCTAACTTCATGAAGCCCAAGTACGGCATTATTGTCCTTTAACAGGATATCAATTAAACTTTGCCATTCTTGCCTTTAGTCCTGGCGGTCTGTTCATTAAATAATGTTATAAGAATAAACTCGAAAAATGCAGGGTGTACTGACGTTTAATAGTATCCGAGCAAGAACCATGGTCGTAACGGAACGTTTATATGGTGTATACAGGCTTTATACAAGAAGCAAAAGCTTTAATGAATGTTATGACCTTATATTATCTCGTTGAAAATAAATATGTTTTCTAATATGCAATGCTTCTAACTTGTATATATCGTAGAGTATTCACATTCAGCACCAAAAGAAAAGATATTCGTGTACCTTTCTCGACCCAGTCCCGTTTTCTTATTTTCGAGTTGCCTGATGAATTCTATCATTCCGGCCTTCTCCTTCAGCATACGATAGAACGATATCAACGAATGCTCCATAAAGTCTTCCATGTACTGAAACAAAATAGACCGGAATATCATTGAGCAGAAACATTTACAGAAGATACAATCAAGCAGAAGAACCGATGCAAAGCATTTGAGTGAACTGCACACTTTTAAACATCAAGCACCGTGTTATCCATCTATTTATATATATCCTATGTAAACCTTGAAGACGAACCACCGTAAGTCTCTTATAAGATGCTTAAACAGAATAGCTGCCTATAAATCACTAGTCTAATATGTTTACAGTTAGCATTTCTTTGTGATATAAAACTTATTGTTTAGAAGAAAGCCTTTTCATATCAAGATTATTTTACCTCTGGTTCTGTTGTTTCTGGATGAATACCGAGCCCAGCAAACAACATCATTGTGACATATTGGACATGCCCTACAAATGGAACTCCTTGCTTCTGGACTCTGTCGTCAGCCTCAGATAAATCTAAGCTGGTATTTGAGACTAATGGACAAATGCGATGAACAAAGACATCATAATTAGTGTGGGTTTTGTTTAAGTCTATCTAAGGCGAAAGGGTTGCATGGGGGATATATTTCATACAGATATGCGGGTTAGATATTTCAATGTTCATGTTTTTTTCAAAGGAACGGGCGTAAAATAATCATACATCTTTTGTCCGCAATATAAAAATTGTTTATATCATTTGATTGTATCTACACTGTATTTTTGGACACCTAAATGAAAACTTGAATACTTCTTTTATTTGATACAGGATAGAGTTATGGTATGTGCTAAGGAAGCGTTATAAGGGCAGTTCATAGTCGTTTGAAATGATCATACCCGGTTATCACGATTCTTTTGATTGTGGAGTCGATCAGGTCCAGAAGGACTTCTTTCCTCATAGCATAGCAAGTTAATTGACGTTACATGGGCTCTATCCACGGGAGAAGACTAAACACCATTCCCGAAATGTAATAATATAGCCAAATATGATGCCTTTACAGCTGACGTGGTATTACTAGAAAGGTTTGTAGCAAATAATAATTAATACCTTCTCGAACTCTTTTCAAGATGTTCAATCGGATCATTTTGACCTCTTCCTTAGCTCGTTTCACTTCCAGTTGTTTCTTTCTGAACCACCAAACTAGAATAATCATCGGAATGATGATCAAAATGGGGACGATAATGACCACAGGTATTACAATGGCTATCAAAGGGTCAGTAGCCCATGCTGAAACAAAGCCTGGAGAGAACCTTACATTCCCGTGCAACACCTGGGTGAAAGTAAAACAAGATTTTGTTAATATAATAAATGATAAATTTGTATAGCGCATAATTAATACATTATAATAATTCTTTATGCGTTTCAACATAATACAGAAAAATTTAAATACTAAGGTATGTCTTAAGTGCTTTTTTAAAAGTGTCGAGAGAATATATGTTCCTAATTTTCATGGGTCGCGAACTCCATAGAGCATTAACTAATGCCTTAAAGGATTGAGTTCAAAACAAAAACGACAACAAAATACATCATAGTACTGGTCAAACTAGTTCAGCGATGTCTTTGAAATCCGTTCCACAAACCAGCAACTCACATGCCATTCGCATGTGCTTATTTAACACTGGAAGAGGCTGAAAAGGATTTATAGAACTATTTTAAAGTATCAAAATAGTGTTAGTAGCTGCAGACTGTTTACGTATATAAACCCATTCCTACAAAAATCGTACTGCGGTACACTATCGAACGCCAAACCTCACATTCCCATGCCCACATCTCAACACACTTCAAGCGGGACTTATATCCGCGTGCCTAACCTAATAACCTCACATCCCAGATCTAATCATGCATATATTATGTACCTCACTGATGTACATCCACATTCCAAACCTCGATCACGTTCTCTTTACCATATTTTTGTTAAAAGTAATTTTGTTTTATTTCTTCAAATGTGTAATACAAACAATAACATATCCCCTACACACACGCACACACCTACACGCACTCACGCACGCACATACACACACGCGCACCCGCCCACGCATTATACACCTCACCTTTCTCTCACACCTCCATACCCTTACACATCTCGCAAACACACACGTACACTCACCCACATGGTTGTAGGACTCGTTGAACGCACACGCTAACCAAAGCACACACATATTTTTTTAATTTGTTTTAATGTAATTTTGTTTTATTCCTCCAATTGAGTAATGCAAACGTACAATTGAATAAAATAAACAAACATATGCACTCCCACACGTACCACATACACACACACACACACACACACATCGATCAGCTGCACGCCCACCCCACCCCCCCCCCCCCCTCCCATGTAAAAATGTGTCAAGACCAATCCCAAACACCCTATATCATCATGGAAACACCTTCATAAACCACTCCCAATTCATGTATCAGTACGCCTACCCACCATGGGGGGGGGGGGGGGGTGGGGGACGTCCGGAAAATGTGAAAAGGTGCAAAAAATAAATGTCTAGCAAATACTGACGAAAGACTGCAACACACTTTTAGGCTCTGAAGCGTTTAGACTAATACAAATGCAAAAGTCTTCTCGCTCGGTCGCTACGCTCCCTCGCATAATATCCTTCAAATATACAAGTAAATATTGAAAAAAAATCTGTATTCCGTTTGCATCACGTAAGCACAGTTTACTTTGTATGTCTACGAGATTAAGAGTTATAAAAATAGATCAATGGTACAAAAAGTGCCAGTTTGCATGTTTCAGGTATTCCGTGATATTGGTTGGTTTTAATAGTTCACTACCACATAGTCTATATATTTGCCATTTCAACTCCCATAGCGATATCAATATATGTCTACATGGCAGAGGCCTAGAGTGTAAGATATAAATCCCATCCATGGCAGGTAGCTGTAGTAGTAGTAATATACATTTACTACTCCATACCTTGGTGAAATATGGGAAAGCCTTGGTGAGAGATAGTCATTATCATATGTCCCCACGGCTACATATTTACCGTGTTCACACAGTAAACCGCATCGAGGATTGAAGCCGGGTTGAAGCCGCGAGGGGATTGAAGCCTCTAAAGCGCGCAAATGTGATCGTGTTTACACAGCAGAAAAAAAAAAGGCGGCTTCAACCCTCGAGACGGATCACAATGACGTCACAATGCGGGGAATTTGACCTACATCAGCTTCAGCTGGGGGTCCAGTAACATACGCGCGGCCTATTTATACTTTTAAGGTTGCGCTTAAAGGAAAGCTATGCGCGAATACCTTAACTTTGCCTTATATATTACCTTTGCCTTATTTGTTACCGTTTTGGCACGAAAGATAGTTTGAGAAATAGATTGGGATCTATCGGTGTTAACTAGCATATTTCTCCCCTGTGCATCGTTTCAACGTGTACAAAATTGTAAAATCCACTCAGACTAATACTGGATACATGCTCACGAAAGTTATGTAATATTGTACAACAATTTTACCTAAGATACATTCTATTGAACACAGCTTCATGAACATGAGTTTCATTATTTGTTTGTATGCCCTACCTTTCGTTCAGAAAGAAAATTGTTCATCGATAAATATTTTATTGAAAGACCAAATACACTAAAAATGGGTCAGCTTTTTAACTCCAATAATGTACATACACGTTTAAACTTAGTAAAATTCTGTCGAAAAATAATGCTTCGTTTTCATTAATTTAAGTATGTGCAAAAACATGTTATGAGTTCAATATTAACTTTATGTTTCTCATTTTTGTTTTATATCAATTTATTAAATTGATATCAAGAATATTTTCAGTAATTCATTAATTCAGATATCAATTTACTGGTGCCAGTAAATCTCTTTTTCAATTGCTTCCATTAATTTCGTCATTAATTATCGTTTTAATTAATATTATCGTTTTGTTTTTGATTATTATTATTATTATCATCATCAATATTGTTATCATTATCATCATAATTTTTCTCACTATTGTCGATAGTGTTATTTTGTATCGATTAATATTAATTCTATTTGTATTGTATTGTATATTTCACAGTGTTTAATTGACAAATTCTAACTGATTGTAACCTTCTCCAATACCCCAATGTGGGTGACATGAGAATAAATTGTCATTGTCATTGTCATTGTCATTGTCAGTACTACCATTGTCATTGGCTGCTCACGTCGGCCCACCGGCTTCAACCCCCGAGGCGGATTGAGAGCCCGTTTACACAGCATAAAATTGCAGGGTTGAAGCCGCGAGGTGGATTGAGACCTGCAATTCTGGTGGATTCAAGCGCGGCTTCAACCCGGCTTCAATCCTCACTAGGATCCCGTTTACACACATAAAATTGCAGGCTTGAAGCCGGCTTCAATCCCCTCGCGGCTTCAAGCCGGCTTCAATCCTCGATGCGGTTTACTGTGTAAACACGGTAATTATAGGAGTGTAAATGGTGCACATTGTACGCGCGAATGAATCTGATGACAGGGGTAATAATGATTTTTGGTAATCGCTTTGAGACGGAATTCCGTTTTAAGCACTATATAATCCAGATTTATTTTTTTCAAAATCAGGAATATAATTTTGACTTACTGTCACGGCTGGTAAATTCTTTGCTGGTCCCTGACCCAATGTTCCATTTTCGTAACCTGCTAGAGGCTGTTTCTCTGGCAGCTGGCAACGGACTATATCAATTTCAAGAACATCCACATGACATACACCATTCGGCCCTAGCAGAACTTGAACATCATCCTCCGTGCTAGCCAGATCTAAGCCAATACCCTAGAATGATTAAAAACAAAATCATTACTACGTATATTCATCTATTTGTATATGTACCTTTAACGTATTAATTATATTATATTGACTGGGCTTGCAGGGTATATCAGATATATTGACCAAGCTAAGATCATATTGCCCCGAGTCGAAGACGAGGGCAATATGGTCTTAGCGCGGTCAATATTTCTGATGTACCCCGAAAGAAGCCCTGTCAATATAATTATTATTACCTAAACAAGGCATCTTTAAGCAAATTAATGATAGGGGTCTATACAACTTTGGTATCAATCTTGATTTTTTTACTCCCGTCTGTTTGCCGGTCCATCTGATTTCAGGTTATTCAGGCAGGTATGTAATTGTGACGTAACAATGATTGTTACCGCGCATACACTTTAACGCCTACACAATACTGCGCGTAAAGCGCACTGGCAAGACGGAGTGGAATATGGCTCATTATTACCCGTATCAGACATCTGAGCTGGTCATTTACAAAACCGTATTGCCCTAGTTTTCACTAGCAGTGCAGTGGGAACGGAGGGGTATATTCTTTGTATTTTCCTTGGTCTCCCTGCGCGTATTGACTTTGCGTGGAGAGACGAGTGAAAATATACCTTGGTATTTTCCACGGTCTCGCATTTTTATTGCGCATCTATTAATATTATGCGTACGAGAACCTGCGCACTTTGCGCGCACTCTATTGTGACGTAATAATCACACCAAATACACACTGTTTGTAGTGTATCGAAAATTTTGTCAAGCACTGGATGCACAGTGTTGGTTTGACAAAGTTTGTTCAGTTCTTGGGAATGTCATGGTGGATGTCTGTATTTGCTCTAGATGTCTGATTTGGATAACAATAAAAATATTGACTGGCTTTACTTTCGGGGGATATCAGAAATATTGACCGCGCTAAGACCATATTGCCCTCGTCTTTCGACTCGGGGCAATATGATCTGAGCTTGGTCAATATTTCTGATATACCCCTCAAGGCCAGTCAATATTATATAATTATATACCTCACTTAAGTAATCCAGCAATCTGATTGGTCGAAATTGCATTCATAAACTTTAACTGTTCCCGAAAATTCCCAGTAACCATTGTTAAAACAGTTCTAAAATCCCAATAACCATGGTTATTGGGAAAATAGGTCAGTCTCCATGGTTACCCCATAGGTTTACATGTTAAAAAATGGTCTGAGCGATTGAGGATACCGTACGTGTGCGAAAAATTGGTCGGTAATTTCAATACAATTGAATCTCGATCGATCTTACCGACAATTTTATCTTGCATTGTTGACATGAAGACGAAAATAAACGTCCAAAAACAAAAAAACAACATCTGCCTATAGATCTTGATCTAAGTTCGTGCCAATATGCATTGCAAAAGTAAAAGAAGGGTCCGTTTAATGGAGCTTTTGCGAAGCATCCATCACGCGAATCCGTTTTCAATTCATTTTAATGTATATATTGGAGAAAACTGCCAATCATGTTAACAGTGCGCGATGGCCGAGTGGTGTACGGTGTTGTTTGTAGATACATCACCTCATGTACGCAAGAGTTCGAGTCCCATCTTCGACCAAATCAAAAATATTTTTTATTTTTTATTTTTTAGTCTATTATTTTTCGGCATATAAAAGTATTAATGACTGCTTTAATATTCGAGAAATAGTTGTTTTTATACGCTCTCGGGAAGGTTACAATTGGGCTATTCCCCTCGGCACGCCTCGGGAAATAGCACAATTCTAACCTTCCCTTGAGCGTATAAAAACAACTATTTCTCTCAAAGCAGTCATTAATACTATAATATTGCCCTCTGATTTAGTACAGTGGTCTACGGGGCAAACCCGGAAGAGGGCAATATGGCAAATATTCACCGCTCCGGTTTCATATTCGGAGCAGCGTGCAAAACACGACTTTATATTTAGCAGCTAAAATGCCTTGTATAGGTAATAATGCTTTATATCTATTTCTGTTTTCGTTCACTATGTCGGTGCTTTCCGCTTGTTTGTGAGTAAATCATTTGCCCATGTGATTTATTTTTTTAAAATATTTTTTAACAATAAAAATGAAAATTCATGTAGTTTTTTTAATAAAAAAATATTTATATCCAGGCAGGGCAGCGCTATTACAGGGTCCTTTCAACACTCACTGTAATATCGAGTCGTCCATTACTGCTCCCATAGATCCTGTTTGGCCCACTGAAGCTTTCATACATAGGGTCTGGATAGTACTCTATAAAGCCACCATCGACGATGTAACCATCAAAATCAAAATTTAGATTTGCTGTCATAATGCCATTTGTAGCTCGTCTCCTTCTGGTAGAGATACCATCGTCAGGAAAGTTTGGGGTTGGACAGATGAGAAGAGTTTCCGTTCCATTGCAGAGCTGTGGAACATAAATCAACACATCTTGAATCAAATTGAATAGATAAATCAAAGTTGTTTATGTTGTAGTTGATAATGAATTATAAATCAAGTAATAGAAGGAGATCTCATGATTCGCTATTAATGTATATTCAAGTCACCGGATTAATCATAAGATTAATGAAACATAAATTATTAAGCCATGAATGTTGATTTACATCCCAACAAAGAGCGGTACAAATTAAGAAAATTAAAGGAAAAGGGCACACTAGTAGACCGGAAGCCCACTGGAACAGTATCCCAAGCGAATTGATAATCCAAGAGACCGACAGCGTTAATCTAGCGAACCCTCTGAAAACTTCAAGAAGTTGTCAAGGGATTTCATGGACTGTCATTCTCGAGGTACGTCCATTCCAGGGAAGTTGTATGGTCATGATGATGTGTTTGTAATTTATACTTTAGCAGACTACATTTGCTTTGTGAAGAAGCAGACAACAACCGGCAAACTAATACATAAATACCTTAGAGTTACTAGCATCTGTTGTAAGTGAAGAAACTATTATCCGAGGTTCCTGGATGAGATCAAATCTTCGTCCTGTTAGTTTGATATCAAGACCTCCTCTGTATTAAAAGAAGTAATATTACGTTTTTCATACTATGAATCAAACATTTGAACTTCATATACGTAGCAATGTTAATGAAATGTCACCTGCAGAAGTGAAAACAATCAATGCCTTATTATCCTTGAAATATTTGTGTGGGGGAAAGATGTATAATAATATCTGAATTAAAAAGTGTAGAGATATTTCAATGCAATTGAGAAAGCCTTATTTCAGCCCAATTGTACACTGTTGTCTATTTCTTCCACTAAAGCTTCACATGACCAGAAATGTACCTCATTACACGCCCAATTAACACTATAAGGTATTGACTTTAAACATATTTTCATTATAATGTTTTTCATTAGATAATTATAGTATGATTGAGAATAGCCAGACGATCATTTTTTTCCTAGCATTCTAAAAGGCTCCCGCCAGTTTGAAACAAGAATAAAGATATAGTTCCTTACGACATAATAGACACAGTTCTGTCAATGCCATCAATGATTGCGTTTGGATAGTAGGTAAATGTGCTGTCTTCAAATGTTTTTTCAACTCCATCAAATGTCATGGTCAATAACACAGAGACTTGTTCATTGATTTGTAAACTGCTTGTGATGCAAGTCGCAGTCGTGTCTTTAACAATACTGAAGAAGAAAAAATACATCCATACATGTCATTACATCAAAGCTCTATATTTCATGCAAGAGGAGATGGGGGTTAAGTTTAACTTACGTACCTTTACGTGTTCCAATATTTAAGTGTTAAATATATGAATTAGTATTGTAGGTTTGATTAAGGAAGGTGAAACTAACTATGTCAATTGTTTAAACTGGTTAACTATAAATTGGTGTACTGAAAACTTGCTGGATCTACCCACGTAAAACAAAATATGGTATTCGTCTTTAGACACAATAAACCAATCGAATCGAGAATAAATGGTGAAGAAATTGAAATAGTACATACCTACAAATACCTTGGTACTATAATTGACGATTTTATGAAGTGGGGGATTGGAGTAAATCAATAACAAGAAGGGACTACAACGGATGCATTTTCTTAAAAATTATAAACATTTTATGTCAATCGCAACATAATGGTCTTATTCTTCAAATCAGTAATTGAAAGTATCATCGCGTTTGATTCTGTAGTCTGGTACACGAGTTGTGGTAAAGGAGACTTCACTACATTGAATAGAATCATCAGACAGGCCGAGAAGATAATATGACAATAATTAAACCTTAGAGATCTATGTCGAAATAGAATAGTAGAAAAAGCAAAATCCATCTTAATGAAAACAGCACCCCTTGACCGAAAAGAATGAAAGAATGAGGTCCAGCGCGCTGTCGGACAAATCGGCTCTCAAACTCATTCATTCATGAGGAAGGTATCATATAGGGCAAAAATACAATAATGATACCTTTATATAACAATTATAGTAATATGAATAAAATAATAATAATATAATGATAATGATGATGAATTTAGTGACAATGATAATAATAATAATAATAATAATAATAATAATAATAATAATAATAATAATAATAATAATAATAATAATAATGACAATGATAATAATATGATAATATAGCAATTATGATATATAGTGCAATACATTTTGTATACTTGTTAAAACTTATCGTCATTCTACCTCACTTGGTGTACATTATTTTCGATGCATGACTATATCTTTAATTGTTTTTTTTGTGTGTGTGTTCTCTGTCCACTCAAAAATATTTTTAGAATTTATGAAAGCGACTCATTTTCACTTACCAATCAATATACGTGTGTGCAAGCACAAGTGTGGGTGGGTGCAATTGGTGTGTGCGCGTGTTTGTGCTCGTTTGTGTGTACGTGTGTATGTGTCTGTTTCTAAATTCTACTTGGTAATTTATTTATATATACCATAATCAATTCCCATCAAAAATATTCTCACATTAGTAAAATGCAATTCGCAGTTCATCTACCAATTCATCAGCAATATTCCAATTGTATCTATCAACACAAAATAAATGCTACTGAAAACATGTTTCGCAAAAAATGACCATGAAGGTACATAATATATATAACCGATACTCACAGATTGTTGCATTGTGCTTCTCCAAAACTAGCTTCAATGTTCCTTCCTGTGTTGAGATACATCCCGGTAATAGTGATCTCAGTCCCTCCTGCTACCTGCCCCTCCGTGGGGCTAAACCCTGAAATCATTGGATCCTAGCAAGGAAAGTACTTACTCGTATAAATCGATTTACACATCAATAAGAAGTAGGTTACGGCTGAATGTTTTATCAGTGGCATTTAATTATTGCGCTTATCTTCTCTCGAAGCCCGATATGAGAGAACAATAATAACGTTATAATATTCCTTCTTGTAAAGAAACAGCAGTATAAACTTTTTACTGGGGAAAATACCTAAGCTCAAACATGAATTGATTGCAATGTCAGTAGAGTTATACTATTACGTGTAAGTTTGTATTGTTTTATTGGCTCATGCATATTAATTTACTTGCACGAATGGCATTAAAACAGGTTCTGTGACAAATCATGAATCATAAGAATTTCAAGACCACCAGCATTTGTGCGCAAAGCATAAACATAACGAGAAGACAGCGGCAATGGTTCTCCAAGAACTAATCGAATTTGTTCCACGGAAATGTATTTGTGAATTTGATATTCGATGTGATATTATTGGCACCATTTAGCAAAACTCATGTAAAAGTAAACTAGGCATTTTTTTTATACACTCACCCTGTAAAAGAATTCTGCAGTACTCTCTCCGGTCTTAGTACTTTCACCAGATCTCACTGTGATTCCAATGCGTCCTGATATCAGTTCAGTAGATATCCCAGTCGTGCAGCTAACACTGACAACACGAAAGAAATGAGACAAACGATCATTTGACGTAAAAACATATTGCAACCAAAATTATTTCTTTTCTTGTTTTTTATATTACGTACGCTATTGTTATATTCATGCAATGATATCATGAATTTTTATATTACTCAAATGTTCATGTATGCAACACATTTATTAAATGAGATGACATATATTTGGCTTTCTAGCACTCTCGGTAATAACGCAATAATGGAGAAACGATTTAAGTCACCCTTCCTAAATCACTCAGTGGCCTTTCATGAGACGTTAATGAACACGAATACATCGAAGACATTCAAGCTATTTTCGTTGCTTTGTTTTACCTCTGTCCTGGCTGATAAAATGAGCCCATGTCAGTCAGAAAACACACCAAGTCTCCTATGACAATTTCCAGTACATCACCAAATTCTACCCCTAGGTCAGTTCCCGTGATTTGTAGTCTCGTTTGAGCATTGATAGGACCTGACAAGGGATAAAACTATAAGAAAAAACACGAGGTTATAATTTCATGCAGATTATCTGTAAGATTACTTCGATATTGTTTCTGTATGTTTATCATGCAAAGCTATTTGAAATTTAAAAGTAAAACTCCAGATGAAAGATACAATTATTACACATAAATTACGCACCAAACTGAATGATTTTGTACGTCTTCACATTTTTCTTTTAAGTGGATTTGGCGTCTTACAAATCTCATATATTATTATTATTATTAAAACTAAATTGATATGATCTCTTACGGTACATTGTATACTTTCTTAGATGACATGTTATTATTTTCACATCGCACAGGGATCTTTTATTTTCTTACGTCAGTGATAACTGGTGCTGAACAGAGCTGGGTTTCATTCTGGCTGACAAACTGATCGTTCTGACAAACATCACTCTGAATGACATTGCAGTCAACACCACACCAACCACAGTTTAAGATCGAAGGAGTTGCTTCTTCTGACAGGCACCGGCTGCAACTTCCACTGTTAACCGAACACTTGTACAGGGTCACTTCAATGAAAAAAAATAAAAGTATGGGAGGAACTTTCTATCCAAAACGAACGTAATCACTTCCTTTGTCTAAGGCTATTTTATTTCTTTATGATAATGTCTAAAGCTATGATAAACTGATTAAGAACAGTTACCGAAATGATATTATCTACCAAGTGAATTGGCAAATGAAGACTTAGAAGCGAAGTTTCATTTGAGAATGGTAATTAATTTGTGCAAAATTCTTTATAATTTTTCTTCATAACATTTACAGTAGATTTATGTAAAATTAAATAATTGGAAGATTCAAAAATAGTTTCATCAAGAATTTGAAGGACTTTTATATTTTCCTGCATTTTATAGATTATATAAAAGTGACAATTCACCGTGTTAAACAAGGACTGCAGTGACAATCATGTTTTCATTGTATATGGCACTGGCTTTTTTAACATATACCAAATGTGTCCACAATAGGGTCTGAAATGAAATCATGTTTACTCACTTCAAACATGTATTTTTAGGATCAGGACTATTCATATTTTTGAGAAATGCAAATTTTGGACCTTAATCTGTCTCCTTATTTATTCACCAGATATGAATACTTTGAGTTTTTACAATTTTATTGTGAACTATAGCATATCTAATAACTGTGATATAAAACTCATTTGCTATTAACTTCACCAACAAATATGTTGGTCTTTAAGAATATGTTTCAGAGATTATTCATGCAAGTTTTTGAGTTTCTATCTTGAAAAATACAGATTTTGTGTCCCTTGAAAGTGAAAAATAGCTCCAAATTAGGGTTTTGACAATAAAAAGTTTTTATTTCAATAGGTAAAATGCTTTTTTCTTAGGTCAAACTTATTTTATTATAACAACTGATGATACAAGTTAAATACAGCCAAAAAAATTGGGGAACCAGTGCATTGCCTAATAATTTCCATATGTCACACCACTGGTGTTTCGGACGTTACACACTGTTAACATCATAACTTTAGTCAAGTTAATTGCTTTTCTTTAGGTATTATTGACCTAAGTTACATTAATTGTTTGCAGAAAAATATTTCTTTAACATTTATTGAAAAACTTGTGCAGTTTTAATTAGTTTTTCACATATACCTAGTTTGTCTTCATCGAATACTCAATTTATGTAAGGTATACTGTTCATTTCAGGAACGTGTAGTTAAAAATGCTTATGTGATCTAACAAAGTGAAATATGGAGCTAATAGCAATTGTAGTCATCACAACTCCTAGAAAATTCACTTACAAACATACTCTCTTTTGCAGGTTATGAACAACAGTGTACAATATATGCTATAGTTTGTTTCGGATGTTACAAGATGTGAACATTTCAATCAGATCATCAATTTCTTCAAACTTTACAACAAAGATGTTTAATCGGCTTGCTTTGTACTTTGCCTTAAACTAGATTCATGTAGTGTGTCATTCAATAATATCATTATCACATACATGTACAGTGTGTACAGTGTAAGCAAAACATTACAAAAATACTTTTAACAAATAAAAGTATACAAAATTAACCCCAGCCATTTAAGTAATAAGAAATATGGGAATCCTTATTCATTGTACATCCCGATATTTTTGCATAAATTTGACGAAGTTGCTATATCTTTAGGATCATGAAATGATCATTAACATGTACATTTTGTTATGAGGGTCAAGCATTTGAAAATTATTTGTACATAAGGCTAGTACATTTGAGGGTAATTCATCCAATGAAAGGAAAAAATTATGAATTAATTAATTTTGAAGAGGCTACTCCTTATATTCATGTTCATGCTTAAATTACCCCCACAAATTGGTAATCCATTTTCTTGTCATTTGGAAATTTGGCAGATCTACAGCTATGTCAACATTATGTTGTACAAGTTTCTATAATAGGTATCGGATACTGATTACTGATTATTGTTTTATAATGGAAGCCTTTGTGCTAATCAATTGTACATATATGCAACCGATGAGTGTGTCATGTACATGTAGTGTGCAAGCCAATTTCATAAAATTGCTTGATAAATTGTTATCATTATTAAGCGTAAATGCCAATTCCAGTTTTGGATAATGGCAGTAGTAATCCTTTCTACATAGATTAGTTACATGTACTGAGTGCCCTTTTTAAAATGTATTTTCAGATGAAAATACATATTTCTTATACATTTTTAGAAATACATTTTAATTTGCTTGATTTTATCAACTTCATATACCTGTATCATATCCATGTCATGACCATGCACACTGGGTATTGCTTAAGTGAGTGATTTTGATTTTTGTAACCTACCAGATAGTGTAAATTGACCATACAATCTTTGGTTATATGACATCATTTGGAACAACCTCTATAAAAATGAAAACCTCATGATTTGCAAACACAAACCAATGTAAATAGCAAAAGGAGAGGTTGAACAAATGAAATTTGCTATTCTCACATCTATCATTGCCCCTCATTTGAACTAGTTAAAGTATGAAAATGTCTGTTAACAGTTTAATGTAACGTCCGAAACGTGCTAACAGCATACCAGAAAGTGCTGTTAAAGTGGCTGAATATTTTTTATGAGTCACTTTTGTTCAGATTTTTTCTGATAAATTACAATTAAGGATATACTGAAGCAACCAGCCATGCCTTGCATCACAAAGTGTGGCTTGAATATTTTATGTTTTATAAGTCAATTTTGCAGAAACTTTAGATATTTTACGGATTATTTGATTTTTGGCATCATATTTCTACACATTTTTATATTTAAATCTGAATAAAATCATCAAAATAGTGTTTTTAACAGGAGTGTCCATTGTGAAATGGTAACTTGCAGATATGATCGAAAATTAGGTGAAATTTGTCAACTTTGTGTTAACAATAAAATTGTGTAACGTCCGAAACACCATTCTTGTGATTACAAAAAATTAATGGATTTGAAAGACCTGATTTGTGTTTTGACTTGTGTTAGGACTTATAATAACTTATTTCATTATGATTTATTCACTCTAGATACCTTAAAATATGGATTATTATCATCTTATTGGTATTTTTTGTTTCGGACGTTACATTTGTTTCGGACGTTACAACTGTTAACGGAAAATTGGTTTTAACTATAAAATAGTATTGTAGTAATGTATTGCAAGTTTCTTTGTTTTGGTGGGTAGCTGCCATGAGATGTTAACAAAATGTTATGATAGATATATCCTGCTGTTCATATATTTTCTGCTACTTCAACTTGAAAATTGTTTCGGACGTTACAAAACTGTTTACGGAAAATGAGACGACTTTTTCAAATTTTGAGCATATTTCTAATATAAGCGCTACTATAATTAAATTATATTTTCTTTTAATATAATCACTTGGAGCAACTAATAAACTCACTCAAACCATATACAATCTCATTAATTTGTTGTTCTAGTGGGTTAAATGAGGGTGTACATTGTTTACGGACAATGTAACGTCCGAAACGCCATTTTCAATTGTACTTTTCCATTAAAATAGGGGAGTTGATTCAGATTACTGTTAAGTTTCTTTAAGATCCACTCATGTTCATTAATCATCAATAGAAAAAAAACATATTGTTTGTGGCTATATATTTTTTTCAGCTCCGACCAAAATGGCATGTCAATTTTGTTACAAAATTCCGTAAACAATTTGCTGTTCAGGGATACCTCATGCGCATAAAGCAAGGATGAAAATTTTTCGTTAAGCTATGGGAGGTTAACCTAGGTCCATGCTACAAGAAAACGTTGTTACTGATTTCTAATTCTTTATCTTTGGAAAGTTTCAGGCTCTCAAAGGGCCATTTAGGTATTTGGTCATAGTTAAAAAAACCAGTGCCATATCCAAAACATGCTGTGGAATTGATGGAGCATGTATTGGCAGAACACGAAAAGGGTGTCATACCATGGACCGTAGGTCCATAATCATACCATATGTATCTGTCGGATCATCTATGGTGTATAGCCCATTCCACTGAACCGAGACGCCTACATTCTTCTCGATGATGTTCTCAATATACAGGTACTGAAATAAAAGGTTCAAACGAACCGATGATGTTCTCAATATACATGTACTGAAATAAAAGGTTCAAACGAACATAGTTAACATGGTTAACATAAAAGACAGGTGTAATTTTTAGTATAAATGATGGTAAAGATGATGTTTAGAGGAAAAGGTCAGGGTAATAATTTCCAAAATACAGGATATGTGTTATGGTTTAGTAGATATGTCACCGGACTGTGAATCACATGGTTCGCAGTTCGAGTCCAGCCACGGTACTAATGTATTTTGCAAGAAAGTAGTTAACACTTGCCACATCCTACTCTAGGGAAGTAAATTGGTACCCGGTAGGAAGAAATTCCTTGGATCCTTTAGCACCCTATAACGACAGCTCAGCTTTAGCTGGGGTAATAATGTTACACTTTTTATAACGCGCCAAAGAACTTATGCCTATAGTAGCTGCGCCATATAAAGGACATATTATTACTATATGCACTCTACCTACGAATTAGTATAAACATACTGCGAGTATTAATGAAGATGAAGGAAGAAAGGGAAAACAGGGAAGAGAAAATGATGAAAGGCTTAGCAAAAAGCAGCACGAGAGCGTAAAGAGAACCGGATAGTGAAAAGGGGGAGGAAAAATAAAAAGATGGGAAGAAGATAGGAAGATGATGGGAAGAATATATAGGACTAGAAGGAGGAGGGGATGGACGGAGGAAAGATGGCAAATATCTATACAGTAAGAAATTGCTTTACAATTAAGCCCTAATGGTATCATTATTTTTTCTTTTGGTGTATGCTCTTGAACTCAGAGCAGAAATCAAGACTTTCTCTTATGTGATACGTATTAATTAATAAAATTCACTTATGGGGATTTTAATCTAGTTAGATTGAAACTCTTTTCATCATTGCAATATCATTTTTGTTTTCCAATTAAATTCTCAATTTATTCTCGGTTAAAAGAATACATTGATACAAAAGATACAAAATAATCCATGAACAAAGAAATGGGGGAACTACATAACTAAAGCCCTTCGCCTTGTACAAGCGTTGTTCCCAATTCACCTTCATAGCATAGTATTGATGATTGAAAATTTAAGATTTTTTTTCCTAAGGTTTCCAATCAAATACTTACCTCTTCAGCACTACATATGATATAAGTTTCATTGACGAAGGAACTTGGTACTCGTATCCAAACTCCATCAATACGAAGAATGCAATCGAACGACTGAATCTGATTAAATATTAGATTAGAAAACAAAATTGTTTCATAATTTCAACAGATGATAAGGCACAATTTTCATATTTTTGTCAGAGATTATTCAATTGTTTAATTCATGTCGCAAGGCAGTACCAGATAAGAATTTATTCTTTAAAGATGTTAAGCGCTGTAGTGGACGCCGTGCTAGACGCCGGCTAATAAACATGGTTCGTCGGAAGTGGTAACGAACTATTATTATTATCATCAGTAGTTGTTTAAGTAGTATTACATTATAATCTCACATTGTGCATGTAATGTTTGCAAACATAATAGCACCATACCTTTGTCTGCTCTGTAGGGAGATTCTTTGCCAGAAGTACGTAACCAGAAGGAATATTAACTGGTATGAAATACGATTCTGCTGTCCCCACCAGCTGAGGGCAATAACTCTGGCCTTTGTTTCCAAAACCTACAGCGTTCTAAAAATACGATATAGATACAAGATACACAATCAAACACATTGCACCTGAAGCTTATTATCTATGATTTTGTAATTGTGTGTATGATATTAGTATTCCATTACAAATGTTCATTGAATGGCATGATTTCAAAGGAAAATTAATATTCAAATCCAGAGTCTATACTGATTTCAATAGGTCAATGTTTTTGCATTTTGCAAAGAGTCCAGACCTCCCTTTGCGCATTTCTTCGTCTAACGTTATTTTGTATGTTTTTTTCAAAATATTGACCTTGACATTTTAAAGTGAAAAGGAGTCTTTGTTTTAACATGATGACATTTATGACATGATATAGGAATATGGTAGATACTTATTAAACTTACGTTCTTTTCAATCAACTAATTTATTGCTTTGCTCACGGAGAGGGAAAGAGAGCTTGTTTAGGGTTAACAAATATGCTTACATTTTCTCCAATCAACACTGTTTCTCCCGGCTGACATGAGCTGCTATCATGTGTACACATGTTGTCATAAACACACCAGTCACATGACCAAGGACTTGTTACACAAGGGGAACACCTGCCAGAAACATATAAAAAATAAATTACTGGAACTTAAAGAATGATACGATGTTAAGGCTGTGATGCTAAGAATTAAGAGTCTTTGCTTGGATCGCCTACCTATCTGAAATTAGATTGTACAACACAAGCTCAGTGAATATTGTGACGCAGTCAATAATCCTACATTTACCAAACTCTAAATTTCAACTCTGGACTAAACATAAGCTTAAATCTAAACATGACCTAACACTCAATTGCAATCGTCACACCTAACCCTATTTCTTTGACGAAATATAGCATAGAGCAATTTTTGCCGAAGCAAATGTCGGGCCGCCCGATTCATTTGATATATTTATAGACATTGCACTTTACAACTCCCATAAAAATGTTTAGCCTGTAACATGAATGTTTGGATTTTTAGCTATTGTTAAGATAGAAGAAAGAGCCACTTGCGTACATGAAGGATGGCGAGAAGGGGAGGACAATTTGCCCATATTATTAAACCAATTGCAATGGAATAATAAAATCATATTACCTCAAATGTTTTATTTTAATATTTATGATAATCCTCTGATCTAAGCTACCACAGAATTGTCAAATCTTGTATGTAATCAGTAAAAGTATGGGACAAATTACCTTACACTTGCCCAGTAATAAAATAAAATTATCTTTGTATCCTGAAAACAAAGTTGGCATATTACAAAACTAGAAACCAAGGAACCTACGATTTATGAAGGGTGCAGTCAAACGATATAAAATCCGTGCTGACGAAGCTTACTACAGTTTCCGTTGAGACAATAGAAAGTGTCAATGTTACATGGTCCGCTGGTGGTAAATAAAAATGGAGATCTATAATAAGACGGTTGCAAAAGTTTTCAAGTTATCTTCTTCAAAGGTATGTGTGTAAACATACTTTTTTTTCGTTATCCCCCCTCCCCTCGATATAAAATAAAAATCTGCATCATTTAAGGTAAATTGAAATAATATTTTTGTATGGAGAAAAGGAGAAATTCTTCAGATTCTTAGTGCAAACTAAGTGTTAAACTAATGAAAAGGGAAACCACGGTATGCTACAAATTTGTGGCTTATTATAGATCATATGAACCTTTATCTTAATTGGATTTTCTTCCAAAGTTTTGACGGTCTCTTACTGCTCTTCTAGTCTTTTAATCATAGGTTTATAACGACAGTCTTTGAAGGTTAGGTCGTGTGTTTAAACTTCGATGTTATGTAGTGACATGTATGTGCTATGTTAGCGAAAATACCTTCGAAGTTTGCTAGCTCGTAGTTAAATAAATGCTATCTTTGGCTTGTCATGTTTGTAGTGAACTTTGATTATTCGCTGTGAACAGTGTGAACCATCGTCGTGGTAAGTGGATCGTTTATTATAACTTCGAGGTTTCGCAAACTTAAAGTTTAAATTACGACGGTCGTGTGTGAACATTTTGCGCCGAAAAAAAGAATTGTGTCATGCACTGTAGAACAGTTAGAATTTAGATTTCAAAATAAATAAATTAACGAAGAGATAATTAATATTTTTCCCTACCTTCTTCTGGAATCGTTGGCAATTCACTCACAGGAGGAGTTACGCACATGACTGTATTGGCAGTAGTAATAGCAGCATTGACCTGGTAGGAGTCGAAGGCACATTGGTATTGATGGCTTTCTTTGAGAGCTGGTAGCTGCTGAACAGTAATGGTGATCTAACGCATGTAAAAACAAGATTACATATGATGTCTGCCATACAAAATATGAAGAACATACAATGTAAGTTATGAAACGTAGAAAAACTATTAACATAAAGTTGATGTCAAAATAATATTTTATTTCATTGACTTTTGGGTCTTAACTTTTTGGGTATCAATAGCATGATATGTTGGGTGCTACATGGTAAAATAATTCCGAACATGAATGGCAGAGTCAAAGGTTTCCCTGCATAGTAGCTAATTCTAAACATGAATTAGTATCTCAGTAGCATGAGAATGGACATGACTTCATGTTGTAAAGTAGGGCCTTATGAAGTTATTATTATTACTTAAATACTTACTGAATCGATTCTTTATAACAATTTAAGAAAAAATTAATTGAATGACTTCTCGCAAAAGAATCACAGGCAAATGTAACTGAAAAATAAAACATCTCCAACTGGCTACAATTAATTTGGATGGTATATGATTGTTTTGGGGAATTAATACTTAAAGCTTCAAAGATAAAATTGACGCCTAGTTTTAGCCTAGTCTGTAGTTTTGGTTATATCGTTATTGAAAATGTTCATATTCAGCGGTCCACAATTTTTTTTTTTGATAGACAGGAAGTCCCGAGAGCACCTACTTCTTGTTCTGTCTCTTGGTAAGGCAGTCTATGATCAGGCTGGACATCTGAGAGGAATACACACTGGAAGGCATTGTAAGATAACCATCGAGTTGACTCGTCAGGGAAAGGACATTCCTCGTATCTTGTACATCTTGAAGGGGAGAGTGTGTGGGAAGGATGAATATGATAAATAGAAATAAAGATGATCTGATAATTTGTTTGTGTACACGTAATAAGTACAAAATTAACAAAATATAAACATAGCAAAAGTGAATCCAGAATTAGTTGTTTCCTCTAAGAGATGACAACGCCAGGGATCCCTCATCCTCTTGCTCTGTGGAAGTTTACTCAACAGAACATATTTAAAATCTCCTTAACTCAAGTTAATGGGGGAAAGAGAACAGAAAATAAGTCATCATTGTCCTATGCAGTGCACTCACCTCGCCTCTAGAGTACACCATCCACAGTAAGGGTCTCCATCATTTCCTCCATCCTCGCCAATGCATTCAACACAGCTCTGGTACTGGCTACAGTTGACTAACTCTAACGTGAGAACCTGATTTTTAATATGAAAATGAAATAGAAATCTAAAGCAAAAACTAAAGAAGTCATATGGATTGTGATATTAGCTGTGGAGTTATACCCTTTCATAGCCAAAATATAGGTCATATCTTTCTGAAGAATCTTACCTGTGAACCTTGGTCTGAACTTGTAGCAAGGGTAAGCCGCTCTTTCGATTCATCAAGAAATATCTCTTGTAAGACAGATCCACCTCCAACGAAGACATCTTCATATACGTAGCCAAATGAACCGTTGACTATGTTCAACTATTTAGTGAAATGACAAGCAAAATAAGGTCTGGTTGTTTTTATTTTGTTCCTAATATGCAATTGAAATGTTCAGGGTATTAAACAAAAGAACAGTCTACTACCAGGAAGGCAGTAGTTAAATGAATAAGCTCACCTATTTCACATCGTAAAAATGTAGGCCTAGTAATTTTTAGAGAAATAGAATTTGAATATTGAGGCTTCATTTATACGAGTAAATTACCCTCACCTAGTCATCTACAATTGAAACATCATTGAATTATTTAGAATTATGACTGAGGGAGGGCCTAAAGTAATTCAAATACTTTCAACATAGCGATGTACCATGGAAATCTTCATGTAATCAGGCATATAATCGATCAGTACTCAAATGAAATATCAATATTTATTTGTTTAAATTCTGACTTAATGTTTTTAATAATTTTGTTTTGCCATTGAAAAAATCAAAATCATATTTTGCTGAAATTATGTTTATCATTTTATGTAAATTTGTATCGCCGATAAATCGTTTGTATGACAAACATACTTAAGACATCTATCTTGTAAAAAAAAAATTCATACTTTATACTTAATAAAGGTACACTGTAGACTGGGTAAATGTATTGAAACTTATCTGGTGGAGACATAAAATGTATTGTTTCCAACAAAAAGAGTTAGTTGTTTACAATCCTGTCCATCGATTTATCATGGCATCGTACAATATAGGCAGGTACATTTCTCTTAACCCTAATAAGGCCGGGGGGCCATTATGCCCCCCCCCCCCCTCCACGATTTTTCCGATTGCTCGGGAACGCATACGGATGGCGCCCCGCCGCTCGCTGACTTTTTTCTTTCGAGTCTTGCGCAACTTTTAAAAGATTTTTTTTGAAAATCGGACCTGCGGTTACAAGGTCACGTGACCTTTTGTCTTTGCATGTTAGCCCGAAAATCGATCATTTTCGTGATTTGTGTACAAAACATATGGAAAAGTCATTTTTCCTAAAAACAGATCAAACATGGGTTATTGGGTCTTGTTTAAAGTTTAGGTGGTTGTTTTTGGAGTCAAAATAGTTGAATTGTAGTAAGAAATGAAAAGAAAAAAAAAACAATGAAATACATAAGTTTAAAAAACAATGAAATACATAAGAAATTACAAAAACAAGGGATAACATAAGGAATACGCTGGCTCTTCCAATTTTTTTTGTCGTATTATTATTCAGAATGGTCTAATGAATATATGTAGTGAAAAAGAATGCTTAAATATGAATAATATATGATTTATGGATAAAAATGTGATTTTTATGACTTTATTTGCATAAATTACCATAAATATGCAAATGAATGAATTTTTCAAGAAATTGAAATTATCATATTATTCTATACACTTCACTTGACATGCGTGCAAATTTTCGCGGCCGAGATCTTAAGGGGGGGCCATAATGCCCCCCCCCCCCCCCGGCCATACTAAGACCTCAAATAGCCCGGCCTTTTTAGGGTTAATGATCTATTTATATTGTGAAGGTCGAAACCTTATGGAGGTATCCCTGTGTATCTCCGATGAATGCCACTGTATGATGTCTCTCTATGGTTGTCACTATGGAGGTGGGTATCACATCAGGAATGGTGATGATGGGTGAGGTAGAGAGGGGAACCGTTCCACTGGCGTATCTATGGATAAACGGCGGGCTACCATCTTCTAAATAAAAGGCAGTACATTGGACCGAGTCTGGTGGCGTGAACGAAAGCTGTCAGGAAAGAAAAAGAAAAGGAGTTATCACATTTTACAAGAAACACGAATCTATTCAGCCCCTGCATATGTAACATGAATGTTATTGCGTAATGTCTATGTCTGTGGTATGATGGATATCACATTTAGAATGGTGATGATGGGTGAGGGTTACTGTTCTACTGATTGTACAATTTAACACATCAGACTGAACCTGACGAAATGAAAGCGGGGAAAAACGCCAATGTACATTTGCGAATGCAAGCCAAAAAACACCATCCCTGAAGAGAACCAACCCGCAGCTACACCACCAAAACAAACTGTTGTTCTTTCCTATATCGGTCAAGCCTCTCACAAGATTCAACGTATCCTTCAAGCAGCAGACATCCAACTTCGACACAGTTCCTCCAACAAACTCCATTCGATACTCCACTCCCACAAATACAAGCATCCAAACCATAAGAAAGCTGGAGTTTACAAAATATCATGCGAATGTGGAAAAGTCTACATTGGTGAAACGGGGAGAAATCTGGAAAAAAAAGACTCAAGGAGCACAGAACCAGCTTCAAAATCAGCGAAACGAACACACCATCGAATGGGATAACAATTATCTCATCTCCATAATGAAGCACTGGCATACACGCCGAATCAAAGAAGCCATCGAAATTCACCGCCACAACACCGTGCCCCAAGACTCAGGATTATACATCAACGACATCTGTAAACCCCCCCATCAACAAGTACCCGGTCACTCCTCCTCCACCACCGCCTGCACCAAGCCCGAAGACACCTGTACATCAACCACCGCCACCCGCCGAACCCTCAAAGCAGCCGCTAGCCTCACAGCTATAATGCACAGCAGACGACAGCAGACTACAACGCCGCCTACGTCGGGGACACACACAGCGTCCCGCCGGCGTATCGAGACTCCAGCCCAGATGGACAGGCAGACAGACGACCAAACCATCCATGTCCACTCCCCGATGACTCAAGCCCACACGGTCATGTATATTTCACCGACGTCCGCACCCCGGTGACATAAGCTCACGTACGCCAGCTATTAGGGACTTTTAGATTTGCACGTCGACAGCTTTGACTGCAACGTGTGATATCATTTTAAGGCACTACGCATGCGTCACGTCGTCAGTCAGCGATCGAGAATGCGTCAACCTTGATTTTCCTAAATCTAGTACGGTACTAGTATATGCCGCGTGCGCATAAAATATACAGTTCCTCAGGTAGACAATGGAACATCCCTTCCCTGCTAGAATGTAAAAATGTGTAGAACAGGTGTCACATGCATACTCACCTGTTCTACACATTTTTACATATTGTGAAGGGACGTTCTACCACAGCAATAGACCATTTTCGTAATGTAACGAAATGTGATGCATAAGTCTGTGTAAAGTGCCTCAATTCAAATTATTTTATTCACCTGATAAGAATTATAGTATTTCAATGGACAGAATCCGAACTGCATACATTAGTTGTTGCCAGGTTGGACAAACATATGGCCCGAATTCACAAAGGAGGTTTGTCAACACACCTCCTTTTGTTTTGACAAACCTCCTTTTGTTATTTACAAACCAGGTTTGTAAAAAAAACGCGTCAAAACGCGTCATATGGCTTGACCTACCTAGCAAAACTTAATATATGCAGTTGCATTCTGACTATTGAAATACTATTGTTCCTATCAGGTGAATGAAATAATTTTTTTGTATTGAGGCACTTCACAAAGTTTGGTTACATTACGAAACTGACCTATTGTTGAGGGTAGTATGAGGAACTGTATATTTTGTCCTCTTTCTTTGTCCGTCATATTCATAGTGTTACTTCATGCATGCATGTATATCGCCGAGTGCAATCTAAAAGATTTATAATTGTAGTCAACATGGGCAGTTAAGTACGTTGACACGCATGATCAGTCGGCGTTCGTCATGTTCTCGTCATCTCAATCTAAAAGTCCCTAATCTCCACTCCTGACGACGACCGCCACTCATCCTCTCCAAGCGCTATAGTTTTTCTTAGAACTATAAGCTAAGAAAGATAACCAACAGTCTTTTTCAAGACCACACCAACAGTCTTTTTCAAGACTACACCAACAGTCCTTTTCAGGACTACACACCCTCAAGAAAGATTACCGAGAGTCCTTTTCAGAACTCCTCAATCCTCCCTCTCTCTATCACATGGTGCATCCGCAAGCCTACTGTATAAGCCAAAATACATTGTAATAATATGACTAACTTGTTTAAACGCAAAAAGCGGAAGACATCGCAGTGGCGGATCTACGGGGGGGGGGGAGTTGGTAGGACGTTTAACCCTCCCACCCTCCCACCCTCCCCCCCCCCCCCAGGGCCGCCAAGTGAAAATGTGATGTGCATAGAAAAACGTCATCATGTGTCCAGACTCACACAGTATTAATAGATGTAAGTAGATGCCAGGAAAACATCATTTACGGGGGTTCAAAATAGCAACAAACAAAAAAAAATCGCCTCTCCGCTATGCGGCTTATGGACGATGCTCTGCATTAGGGACTTTTAGATTAAGTGGACGAGAACACGACGAACGCCGACTGATCATGCGTGTCAACGTACTCAACTGCCCATGTTGACTACAATTAGAAATCGTTTAGATTGCACTCGACGATATACATGCATGCAGGAAGTAACATGAACATGACGGACAAAGAAAGAGGACAAAATATACAGTTCCTCATTCTACCCTTAACAATTGCTGTGGTAGACACTGCTATTGTGTACAAATGTGTAGAACAGGTGAATATGCATGTGACACCTGTTCTACACATTTTTACATAATAGCAGGGAAGGGATGTTCCTTTGTCTACCTGAGGAACTGTATATTTTATGCGCACGCGGCATATACTAGTACCGTACTAGATTTAGGAAAATCAAGGTTGACGCATTCTTGATCGCCGACTGAGACGACGTGACGCACGCGCAGTGCCTTAAAATGACGTCACACGTTGCAGTCAAAGCTGTCGATTGGGTCAACCCCCTAGCAATAATAATAATAATAATAATAACAAAAAGCTAGATCCGCCCCTGCATCCATAGTCCCCACGTAGATTTCTGTATCAAACAATGACGCAGACTCAGAAAGTTTTTTTGAAAGGTAACTATTATTACCAAGCATTGCACCCATGCATTGATACGCCGAAATGCACTATTCAGCCTCGATGCCTTTCCCCATGGATTCCTCCATGAATGATCAATTTTGCAAGGCCGCTTACTGTGATTTTTTTTTTCTTCATTTTTATGAGAACTCTATTGCAAATCGATTTCACAACAAACGTTTACAACATCCATGGTACATTTGCGGATAATACTGTAAGATTACTTCTGTTAGATTAGGTAAGAAAAACTGACACATTATTACTTTAATATTTATGTTAATTATTTTTATATTGACTTACTGGAGATTCACGACACCTGCTGTCATCTAGGTAACTGTTCGTTGTACCAGTGCTAGTTCCTTGGATACATCCTAAGACAGCAACGTGAAAGCTCTGCTGGACATCACTCATCTTATAGACACAGAGGAAAGTTGAGCTTTCATTTGAAAATACCGTGTACAATAAGGCATCAGTGCTGTCGATATTCAATGAGTCAGCTAGCTGGGATCCTGCAGGTCCGATATGAGCAGATTGGATCATATTGTAAGACCCACACTGTAGCTCTGTCTCTGTGTAAGACGCGAAATTTATATCTAATGAATTACGACACAGACGTCCTAAGTACACATTGTTTTCTCTAGATATGAAATAGTACAGATAATCCTTGTAAACAACTAAGTGTTTGAATAAACCCTCCGATTTGACAAACCCCCTTGGTATGTTTTGACCTATCCTCAGGTTTACAAGATTGTGCTTTGCAATAAAGGAAATTCCGCCACCACTGACCCCTGTGAATAGGTAAAATTTTTCATTTGGAGTACCCTCAGCATTATCTACAAAGTCAGCACCAACAACAACAGCTCCGACAGTAGGAACATCATCTGTTGTTATAACACTCTGACTATTGGCTAAATCATATCTTATAACATCATGTGATATATTAGTCAGGCTCCTTGATTCACAGTAACCATCACAACCACCACAAGTGATGAGCAAATAGTTCTTTGGTGTTATCACGACGGCAAGGAGTTTATTATCATTGACATTCTCATCATTTGGCGAGGGGCAGAGTCCAGTATCGACCGTGTGCTTGAGATTTAGTTTCGAGTCGAGTTGGTACAGCCTCTCCCGTGCTCCAATATAGACATCTCCAGTGATGTTGTTGATGGCGATGTGGTTGAATGGTAGGGTGGATTCAGAGTCAGGAGGGGTAAAGGATGATACCAGGTAGGAGGAGAGAGGAGCTGATTGGATGGACCAAGTCTGGCATGATATGAGGACCAGAAAGAGCAATAACGCTTCCAAACCTTTCCAAGCCATGCCTGTAGAGATTTACGGCACTGCAGGCTTCTAAGTTCACCTAATCTGTAAAAATTAACAAAAAGATACATTAAGAATACAATCAATATAATTCATTAAAATAATGAAATTGTTTACCCCGGAAATTCTCTTCAATGTTGTTCTTCCTGAGGGACCTGCAATAAGCATTACCTCACCAATTGCCATGTATCCATGTACACCTAGGTGGAGAGTGGTAAATGTGGATTAATGTCTTGCCAAAGGACATTAGTTCCGGGCAGGGATTCGAACCCACAACTCTTGGATTGAGATTCAAGTGATTGAACCTGTAGTCGATTAAACCTACCAATACTTCAGGTACTGTAGAAAGCCTCAGGTACTGGGTGCATAGTTATGTGGGTACTAGCTGTAATCAATTATACAATCATGTGCATTGAATAATCCGCGAGGTGGTATTTTCTTTCTTAAATATCGATGAATAAACATCAGCTCATGGCAGAAACGTTGATAAGAAGGACGTCATAACAAAAAATACAATGGCACATTTCAAAAGGGCTGTAATTTTGAGTGACAATCCTTCAGCCAACCTTTAACTTGTTATTTTCCAGAAACCGGACAGTTGTCATGACGAGGATACTTATGTATCTTTAAGATTAACATTCAATTCTGTTCAACTCGGGTCATGTATTTACTAATATCTAGAAAAGATCAATATATAGTGCGTTTCGAAAATGGTAAATCCAATTTTGGTAGATTCCCATCTGAAAACATTGAATCTGTACATTTGAATATATAGAAGGTAATAATGTCAGCGCAGACTAAAAAAAAGGGCTCATTTAAAGCAGGTTTAATGATTTTCTTTTTGTTATTCTGGAAAAAAACTTGGTTTCTCTCGCATCCTTTGTGTAAGACAGGCCTTATTATTCATGAGTCATTCAATATGGGCAATGTTAATTTTGGGATCTATTCTTCATAAAAAAAGGTCTACTAAACCTTTCCAGTTTGTATGCACTGTTGTAGACAAAACCATTATTTACCTTACGCACCTTATGCATATGATATGCTGCATTGGACAAGTGAACAGAGAGAAGAGGTTCATGAAGTTAGCAGGCTGTTTGGAAAGATTTAATGTTATTCTGTGGATTTATCCTGTGCAGATCCTGTGAAAGCGAAGATACATTGGATCACTTTAAACAATGGAGCACCGAAACATTAAGAAGAATTTCACTATTAAAACGGTTATAGGCAACAGTATTAAAGACATGCATTATGGCCAGACCCACTTTCCGTGCTTCAGACCAAACTTGGTACGAGATTTTGACAGCACTTTAGAATGATCTCGGTGCCCAGTCATATTTGGCAGTAAACATTGTGAATAGGGTATGATTGGATAGAAACAGGTAACTCTTTACCACGAAATAGAGTCACATTCATTATGATCTTTTAATTATAAGCTACCAAAATTGGGGACACTTTTTTTGGTACGCACTGTAGTGCATTTTCATCCGTTGCAGAACTTTATTACATTTTGATCATAAGCTACCAAAGTATACCCTTTTTCGTGGTACGCACTGTAGTGCATTTTCATCAGTAGCAGAACTTGATGACATTTTAATCATAAGCTACCAAAGTATACCCTTTTTCGTGGTACGCACTGTGGTGCATTTTCATCAGTTGCAGAAAAAATGAAAATCATTTCATTATCTAAATATATCAATGGTCATTCAATACTCACCATCAGTGCTATTTTTAACAGGAGCAAATGTCAAGTAGAGTCGGTAATTATCAGCAATCGAATGACGATGTTTTATAATTTGTCGACCTGCAACAGTTAGCGAACATGTTTCGATTAAATTAACAGTACTTCCGCTTTTAGAATGTACCATTCCTGTACAGTAAGCGTTTCTATTTTTATAATATGAAGGAGCAATATTCAATATTCGAATAAGCATTACTACTTTTATGTTCATTTGAAAGAGTGGTAACACATTTATGTAGGCATAAATTGATATGCGTTTAATTTAATAATCGGAAAGTTGATAACATACAAACCTACTTTTATTTTTTCCCACACCGTAATGGAATGAGCCCCTATTCAATAAAGGTCAAATTTAGGTCTGTATTAACTAATGATAGGCAACACCTGTGATAGACCTTGTTAGTCTGATATTAATATAGAAATCTATTCTAAAATTTACTGCACACAAAAGACAAAGAATATTGACCTTGTGTCGTTCTAAATTTTGGAAGACGTACCTTCTTTTTGTCTTGTGGAGTAGCTATGCTCTTTAATGTCACAGTACTGAGGAAACGTTTCATTAAGCAGATCAAACATGAACATGGAAATTGATAAACATGCATATTACATACATATGATCATAGGTCCACACAAAACAAAAGACCCTCAAGAGTTAAACATGTTCAAAAGAAAATGATATTTTAGTTATTTTGTGTGTTGAAACAAACATGAAAATGATATGGCACTAAATCACAGTGATATAACCGATCAAGCCAATTTGAAGTGCCAATTGTTATAGTGATGACAACTTTCAAAAAATCAAATTCTGTCTCGTTCGATTTCATTTAAACTTTCACTGATATGCTTCTCCGGTTGTTAATGCTCTGTTATAAAGTAGTTGTTATTAAGGTTGGATTGTCCTTTAAATGTAGTCTGCAAAAGTTCAGGGCAGCGATCAACAACACCGTTGAATAGGTATAGAAAACTATGTCATAGATGAGTGAATAACTATTGTCATGATCTGAAGTCAAATACCTCCATCGTGGGAACAATTCTGACGTAGTTAAACAAAATTTAACATTGTAACCATTAAGTGGGTTGTATTGTCTCCTCTATCTGTGACCAGGAATGGTGTATACTATACCTGAATAACATCTATTTGTACAGGTGATGGTATAGTAAACCCTAAATTAGCCACATATTGAGCGAATCTGTGAAAAAAATTAAAAGAAGCTAATTTCAACTGATTTTGGTAGGTATGGGTACGGACAACTAACACAAAAAAGGAAGTAGGGATCGAGGTTGGGGATATTTTTTTTTATTAGAGCTCAAAGGTCAATGACCCCTGCCTAAATCACTAAGAATCGGTCGGTAAATGTCGTGATTCAGAGTTTACCAGCCCACTTTTACGATCTTATAGTAACAGATTGTTACAGATGAAACTCTTGGAAATATAACATTTAAGTGTGTAACACCTGGTTTGCATTAAAATTAACATGCCCGAATTCACAAAGGAGGGTTGTCGACAAGCCTCCTTTGTGAATTCGGGCCAAAATGTCTAACCAAGTTGTGTTTATCTGTGCTCTCCCATTTTTGGTTTCGTATTTTCCCATCGTTTTTGTTCCTTTTGTTTGTTTATTTGTTTGTTTATTGACTTTCTTTTGATTTGATGATTGTTTTTTAACAACAACAAAAAAATCAGACACCTATACACTTACCGGTCTGAAAGAGGAGGAAAGATTCTTTGGCTGAGTGGGAATTGATATTTTCATGCAATATTGTTCTCCCCTCCCCCCCCCCCCCCCATTCTCTCTCTCTCTCTCTCTCTCTCTACCTCTCTCTCTACCTCTCTCTCTCTCTCTACCTCTCTTTCTCTCGCTCTCAGCTTTGCTCCCTGTCTCTGTCCGTCTGTCTCTCTTTCTTCATTGCTTCTTCTATCTGATAAGGAAACTTTTATGTATCCTATCTATTAAACTGCTCTTCTGCTCTCTCTAAACTCTAAACGAAGAGTTGATACTCGCCCAATAAACAGAACACTAAAAAATTACTTCTTTTGGGAGTGTATTTTAAGTGATTTGAAAGTATGGTGCTTTTTGGACTAGATTTAAACGTTATCGACACGTGCCTTCATTTTAACAAAAAGGGTACTCCTGTTCACGTTTTCATCTAACCTAAAAACCGCCAATTTATCACGCGACTGGAGTAACGTGATTCCACTTACCTCTGTAAATCAACTGTTTATGACCAAATAACCACTTGACCAAGCAAAGAGTTTTTTATCCGTTAACCGATGGTGGTGATAAATAATTAATTCTTTGGTCTTTTAAGCACCTTTATCGATTGGTTTCACAGGTTATCCAAGGTTGATGGTAATAATCACGTTACGTACACCGGCTAATCGTCTTATTGTTCTGTCCGTGAATCTCTGGTTGATTTACATTAGTAATTTTGAGGTGTCTTACACACCTCTTTTGAATGGTTTCGAAGTTACCATAACTTTCTTGGTGATGATCACGTGGCTAAAACTGATTACTAATCTAAGCTGTGAATCCGTGATATTTAAGTGTGTAAAATTAGTTATTATTAGGTGTCTTAAAACACCTTTTTAAATGGTAGTCAAAGTTGCCATAGGTTCCGCGGTGATGATCTCGTGACTCAAACGGATTATTAATAACCTGGGCATCCGTTATTTTTTAGGTGTGAACAATTAGACATTATTTATAGGTGTCTAAAAAGATCTTTTTAAATGGTTTCAAAGTTACCATAACTTTCCTGGTGATGATTACGTGGCTAAAACGGTTTACTAATCTAAGCTGTAAATCCGGTGCCAGGTAAAAATTGTCAGAGGAAAAAATGTCAGAGGAAAAAATGTCAGAGGTAAAAATGTCAGAGGTAAAATTGTCAGAGGAAAAAATGTCAGAGGAAAAAAATGTCAGAGGAAAAAATGTCAAAGGTAAAAATGTCAGAGGTAAAAATGTCAGAGGAAAAAATGTCAGAGGTAAAAATGTCAGACGTGATTTTCACGTGATTTTGTTTACTGGGCGGGTATGGTAAGGCGATAATAAGTCATAACTGGGAGATATATATCTTTCTAAAGTAAACCCTCCCATTAAGCACCAAAGCCATGTTATCATTATTTTGCTTTTAATTCTCTTCTTGACCGAGTTATAAATGCAAATAAAAAATGTTTGCTGCAATAGTGCCGCATTTTGTGTATAAAAATTGACTCTACATAATTATCAGAGAATGATAATGATGTTCAGTCTTTCATTTAATATTTTTACGTAAAGGTTTGCTGTACATATCAGCTGCTGGTTCAGCTGGTTGCCGCCGTCAGTTGCTGGCGATTGGCGACCACATCTGCACATCTTCTTGTTGTCTTTCTCCATTTGTTTCTATCGCGTTCTAGTCTTTTGGCTTCTGAGTATGTGAGACCTGTCCATTTTTTGATGTTATCAAACCACTGCTTTCTCTGTCTGCCTCTCTTTCCTTTTCCTTCTACTTGGCTTTCTATTATTTGTGCTGCTAAGGGGCTCCCACTGCCACGCAGAATGTGTCCAAAGTAACCCATCTTGAGGCGGGCCACTTTTCCAAGGAGATCTCTTTCTGTGTTTGGTTCATGTAGGACACTGAGGTTGGTTCTTTTGTCCTTCCAGCTGATTTTGAGCATTCTCCTCCAGAACCACATTTCTGCTGCCATGATGCGATTTTCATCGGCTTTGAGCAGTGTCCAGCTTTCAGCACTATAAACTAAAGCATTCCAAACCAGGGTTTTGACCAGTTTTATTTTCAGGCCGGTTGAGATGTACATATCAAGCGAGGGAATATCAAGAAAAAATAACTATTGTTTTTTCAGATTAATTGTACATTTTATCAAAAGCATGTATTCAGGAAAAGGTGCGAGTATATTGGGAACATAGGCTGAATCAAAATATGAAAATAATCTAGAATGGTGCAGGATATGCGTGTCTTGATGAAGTTTTAGAATTCTAACGAGTTATACTAAATGACAATCATGAATATTACTTTTAAATTTCGCATTTCCCTCCTATTTCTTTCTCTCCTTCCCTCTGTCTCCATTCCCCTCCCTCTATTTCTTTGATCGGCCTCTGTCTGTCTGTCTCTCTCTCTCTCTTTCTATATCACTCTCTCTCTCTCTCTCTCTCTCTCTCTTTTTCTCTCTCTCTCTCTCTCTCTCTCTCTCTTTCTCTCGCTCTCTGCCTTGCTCTCTGTCTTTGTCTGTCCGTCTCTCTTTCTGCATTACTTGTTCTATCTTCTAAGGAAAATTTTGTGTATTCTATCTAAATGAACTGCTCTTCTACTGTCATAATTGGGTGATAATAAATAATAATAAAGTATCAATTATTACCAGGAATTCTGTGTTCCACGCTGTTCATTTCTTTGTTTAAACTGAATAAGCACCAATCTTGATGGCTAGCTGAATGGCACAAGTGAGATCATGAAGCAGTTTGAATGACTAAAGAATAAAAACAGTGCAATAATACAGGACATTATACTTTGAACCATTTACTTTGTATTTAATATACATACATGTAACATGTAAACATAAAAAATATAGATAAGAAAGAGAAATATCATCGTAGCAGGATCATAAGATCTCTTTGTCTTGTGAGACTGGCCATGTATTCTGACAAATATAAAGCTTCACTTTGCTAAGCAATAAATAATAAGTATAGAATCTACACTAAAACTATATTACTTCATTCAAGATGGCAGTACAGTAATCAAGCAATATATGGTACTGCAAACAAATTATTATTATTGTAGGGGCAAGACAATTTTTTTATCAGTTCACCTGAAATAGATCAATCAATTTAGGTAAGTTTGAAATACGAAGCTGGGAAGCGTACAGATCATCCACGGGACTGATAAATGATGTCCTTATAGATAATGAATAAGTTCGGTTATGTATATCACTTCATCATTGAACATGAACCCCACCCCAACCCCCCCCCCCCCCCAAAAAAAAAGTAATTATCATAATAATATTCATAATGTAATGAATATTTATTTAAAACAATGATGATAACAAATAATACATAAGTAAATAAATAAATAAATGATTAAATTGATAAATACATATGAAAGATATCAAGCCAAAAATAGGGACATCAACAAAAGGGGAATATAATGGAAAAGAAAAGGGCCCTAATTTCCAGCATTAAAGTGCCTGTGTGGATAATTAAAAAAAATAGGACATGCTTTCCTGTCTGCATACTGCTATTAACATTTCTTATTGCCAAGCACAATATCATAATAGTCACCTATACAAATACAAACATCATAAAATACAATGTGACATAAATATGTGAACTGTATGTACTTCTCATTATTTCCAATTTTACTTGATTTTTACAGTGCCATAATTGCTTTCAAAAACAATATTTCTTTCTCATTGTCTATCGGGATATAAACAGTGTTTGTGATTTCTTTGTTCACCACTCAGAACCTGTTATGAATTGTAAGAAATAGAAGCTTCAGTTTTCTCTGTCGCCTATAGGCAGATACAATGATATAGAATGTGGACGTTTAAACTCCATTCAACAATGGAAGGTTAGAACTGTAATTTTAAATTGAGTGCTACCATAAAAACATGTTTGTTGAAACATCAATAAGAGGGTTGGACATCTGAATACATCAATTATGGAAAAGATGATAACAAAATCTCAAGGTGACTGCATGTAGGGACGATAGGACTAACACAAGGCTATTACACTGTTTTTAAGTTTGTATAAATAACTTTAACTTCAAACCAAGGCTTCCACACACAGACTGAAACTTGAACGAACTCACAATCTATGCATTGAACGTAATTCACATTATATTCAATTATGTCTTCATAATCAGTCCATTTCACATGTGCCTGCTGTCTCTTAATAAGGAGGAGATTTTAACCTTCATATTTTATCTTAGAAATTAACACTCTGGTAGGGCTTTCAGCCATTTTTAAAAAACTTTACAAAAAGAAGATTACTTTGTAGTTTCAGGAGACGGTCTTTAAAGTTTACAATTTCATAAGCCAATTATTAGAACATGAACCAACATATCTTGATAAGGCAAGAAAAGGAAGGCATACACCTTTATTCTACAAAGCACACATAAATGATACCTCAGAGTCATTGCTCTTTCAATAACATATCAAGCTGACATCATTACACAAAAAATACTGTTTTCACTACATTTATCTGAAAGTCATTAGTTATACATATAGTTAATTGTAACATCCTTAAAAAGTTTTGAAACAATGAAATATACTATTCAACAGTTGAAATACCCACTTATGTTCTTTAATTAATGTGACTCTTTCTTAAAGATATGTCCAAAAAATATTCTGAAAAAATTAATCTCTTGTAATCTTAAAGTCATGTAAGTGAAATGATTTTTCTTTTGTAATTATCTAATTTTTTATATCACTAAAAATTATCATTTAACAACAAAAAAAAGTTCATTGAATAACTGTTACAAACAACTACATCTGTATTTATTTCACAACTGATTTCGCAACCATGTAGACCTTTGTCAAATATAGTTTAACAGACTTCACTGTTTAGCAGAATCGACATAAGTAGAATGCTCACATAATTCCTTGTTCCACAAATATCGTTCTGCAACTTCTCCTAAATCAGAACATACGCTACAATATACTGTAATAGCAAAATCCATTTATAATGGCTTCCTGATATATAGCCATACCTAATCTATGCTAACAAAACTAGTATAAAAATAGAGCACATTTTGTTTCCACATATAGCTTATACAGAAGCAGCATTGGGGAATAATATATATGTAGATATAAAAGCGAAATAATAATATCATTTTTAAAACCTATTCCTACAAATGCAATGGTAATACAAATGATATATGCACAAATATAAACTTTGCTGCTGCAAAAATAATATTGCATATCCTTCCTTTTTACATTTACATGTATGGCACATCATAATTGAATCCTGCATATTTCTCCAATGCATAATTATAGGTACACATTTGCATAAGTGACATCATGCATATTCGTTATAATATATTCACAGACAATGCATAACATTTGACATCAATAAGCATCATATAGCTACATCATACCATTTACCTGCATAAATACTTTTTCTTCCATCAAACTCTTCATGATAATTTGGTCATACACAACTTGGTGCAAACACCAACTGTCATAAAGTCAATTCATCCTTGTATGCTATTGAATACCTGATATATTACTTCCTTTCCAATTTAACTCACTTTGTGAAGCCCTTCCCTCCTTTTCTATCTCCAATGTCAGTCTTTCAGTGCAGTATTTTCAAGCCCCATAAAGAGAATAATAAAAATCAATTGATCTGAATAGGAGAAGTATCCCATGTTCATCTTGTCAAATGTCATTGTTCTGTGTGTTCAAATCTCTTGTTCAACCTTTCATTATTTTGTTCATTTACAAGCAGAAAAGCATCAAGGTGTATACATTCTTGAAAACTCATCACAATTAGGTGATATTGCAGTCGTAATTCTAGCTTAAAATAAATTACTGTCAAAGTTTGTAAATGGACAACAAGAACATATGAATATATTCATGAGCTAAATAATGTTCTGTCATAGTTCTTTTAAGAAAGAAAGGTCCCTTCTGCAGAATAAGTGAAGCTTCTGTACGGTCTGGGAATATTCTGAACATACCTTCTGTTTGGAGCAAAACAGGCAAGAACCTGTATACTTTAGAATTGAGTTGAGTCCCTTCTAGTTCCCAACAGATGATATCAAGTAATAGAGCGCTTTCGCAAACACAACGGAAGCAAAGACGACAGGAGATTTACGGCGATACAGCTCTTCCGTCGTGTTTAGGGAACGAAAGCTTTCATGGCCGCGTACTGTCATGAAAATCAACAAGACAGAGAAAATTTTGGTTCACGCATGCCCAGATTGTTTTTTGATTGCATTACCATCGTCTTTGCCTTCCGTCATTTTTGCGAAAGCGCCCTATTAGTAATATATCTGTGTCACTGGCATATGATTGTAGAAAAAAGGCCTTTTCATTTTGAAGTTAAATGATTAAAGAACATTAGTCTTGAGACTCTTAGTCTAGGTCTGAGTGACTCACACACCAAACTTGTTCTTGATGCTATTGATCTCCACACTCGTGATAATACACCTACATGTAAGATGACTCCAACACCATGTTTTTTTTTCTTGGTGTCATTGGTCTTAACCCTTTGCTCAAGGGAACCTGGTGGTCTCTGCATTAAGCCTATAAGATCTATGCAATTCAGTAGTCAACAGGTTAAATTCCCAGACTGGGTCTTGCCGACTCACACCACATGGTTGTTCTTGATGCCATTGGTCTTAGGAGTATGCCCATTCTGATCCTTTACTTCACCTCCATGTGACTTCTCGTCATCATCAAAGGTCATCCCAAGGTCAATGTCCTCTTCTTGACCTTTGATGGCCAGATAGCGATGAACCACAGAGTCCCAGTCGACGATGGTCTCGATCCTCACTGGACCGTCAGTTTGGTTCGGACGTAGATAACCATCTGATTCAAACACCCAGATAAAATGAGAATAATAATGTTTATACCACATTAATCAGTAGCAACGTTTTGGAATAAATTGGCAGAATGTATCGAGAATTGTGAAACTCCAAAACACGTCAGAGCCTATCTGCACTAGTTTGGCCAAGAGGAATAAGACCTCCCTGTGTGGTCACTGACATGTGGTTATCTCATCAAATCAGCTCTCAATTGACATAAGAAAAAGGGGCCCATGGGGGATAAACGGGTAACGCTTATTCATTGTTGGCTGTATAGAGGCATAAGTAGCTACAAGTAGTGCATTCCCGCTTTAAAATGTATGTTTATGCAATCAATTTCAAATGTTCACTAATGACTGAAGAAAGTATGCTGAGCATATTTCACTCTTCTCTACTATTATGTTTTCCTTCTCTTCATTACTGGACATTGGGACATATTTGTGATATGTGCTTTGTAAGTATAGGGATATCATTCTTTCCTTCAATAAATATATTGCATCTGCCACATCTACTAGCTTGCATCATGATCAAATCACACCTTGCAGCCTATTTGGAAAGTGTGCCAGAATAAAAAATTATTTCTATTACATAAACAGGACATGAATAACCATCTACTAAACCAACTAGGCTTTATTGAGATTCCATAGGCCCATAATGCACTGCCTTACCTCAAGTCTAAGCGAGTAGTGCTACATTCATTTGCTTGAGTTTGACCTTGACTGATATGCAAACCGTCCCATGATCCTGGAGTTTTTATTCAATCCTGTATTTGATTGTTTGGAGACTGAACTTACCTTCAGGAGCAACTTGAGTATTCCTTCTGACAACATTCCGTAGCCAATTTGAGGATTGCCCAAACATGTCTACCGATTTTGCATCGGAGAGTGCATCTAACTCCTCCTCGTCATTGATCAGATCTCTGGCTTGGGCGCTGCAGATTTTACCTGGAAAAAGATTAACAGATAATAACAGACAATCAGGAATGAGGATTGAATCCATTGCTGAGTTCTAAGATGAACAGTATCTACTATATCAGGGGGGTGTTTCACAAAGATCCTTAGTTGAACTTATCTCTAAGCTGGACTTTACAATTATGGAAAGCTGTTAGCATCTATGAAAATATTTTGTAAAAGTTATTTTAAATGGCATAAAATGTTGATTCAAATCATTCATATTTTCTACTATCAAGGAGATTTCATGTTCTCGATGTGGAATTTATGATAAGTCTAAAATATTTAAAGTTTTGCTTTTGAATATATTTTATTTTAAGGCTACAAATGGCTCTCCATAATTTTTAAGTCCAACTTAGAGTTAAGTTTGACTTCGGCATTTCTGAAACACCCCCCTGAAGTTATACATATGATGATCATCATGATGATACAGTGCCAGTATCCACCTCTGATGTGCTTAATTGCTCTAATTGTCTCATAATATTGTTGATTTTTTTATACATATATTAAATTTGCCTCTTCAATACACACACAAATGCATAAAGTGTGGTCTGACCACATGAATGCCATACCATAAGATCATGCCAGCCAGTAATGACGAATAATTCCAAATTCCCCCAAAAAAGATGTTGTATTGCCCTTTTGGTGCCAAAACATGGGTCGGTCGGTTGGAAATCTTTTCTTTTTAAAACTTTTAATATTTTTTACTCCCTCTTTGGGCTGATATTTCTCAGTTTTGAATTCTTAAATACATTTATTCTTTTAAAAATGAAAAACCAACCAAAGATTTCAAGATTTTTGGGTCAGTGGCATGGGGCAATACTTTTTTTAGGCCTTATTGGCAGATTAATGACTACAGAGAAATATGTTTTAAGAATTGAAACAAAAGGTCCACAACTAAAGACATATCCCGGTTAATTTTTTTTTTTTTGGGGGGGGGGGCAAGCTGTAACAGTATTAAATTGTCGTTTGAGAGGAGACTGAAATCAAACGATAGTCTAGTTGTGAATTCCTGCAAGATCAACCTACCTTTATGTTTAATTGCTGCCTTGAAATACCAGTACATTTTGGTGAAAAGGTTGAGAGGAGAGGGCGTGGCTGAGGTCTTGTTCATCTTCCTAATGAGCTGAGCTCTGCCATATTTCCACTCCTTATCGGACTGCGCCTGGATACGCTGGTAGGTGTCGGACATCATAGCGATGAGAAGGTTGATCAGAACAATGAGAGTCACGATCAGGTATGTACCAAACACAATCTTTATCAGAGTCAAGGTGAAATCTGGGTGGCGAGTAATGGCTGGTAGTGCCTCGGGTTCGACCAACCCGAAGAGCGAGAAGAAGAGAATAGCAAAGGTATCTGCGGGTGTCTGAATGATGTTGTCTGCAGCAGTGCTGTTTGCTGCCTTGGGGTAGACGGGTTGGTAGACAGCTGCTAGGTGGAGCATGAAACCAACCAAGAAGATGAGAAGGATCACCATGAACCTGACAAGATCCTTGATGAGGTCTCTGATGATGATCGCCCAGGGGCCAAACAGGTGATGGAAGGACAAGAACTCCAGGATGTGGGCGAAGCAGAAGAGGACACACCATGCAAAGAACTGGTTGCGGATGTAGACCAGTAGTCGTTTGGTGTCGTCATCAAACGGTACAGCCACCAGATGCAACATGCATGCGACTGAGGAAAAGGCCAGGATGATGACACGTATCCAACCAAGCCCTTGTCTGTCACCAGGGTTGGTAATCTCTGTAACCAACAAACCTGATAGCCACAGGAGAAGAAGCCATTCGTACCAGGTTGGTATCATACTTGGGTTTTCAATGAATTTCTCTATGAACGGTGTAATGACAGTAGTCAGGATGAGGAGAATAATGAGATAGATGTGGGAGACGAGGTACGTCATGAACTTGATAATGGGGAGCTTGTTGAATCGGTGCTTCAGGGGAAGAGAGAAGAAGACCCACATTGGAGGAAAGATGACCAGGAAAAAGAAGAGAAGAACAATCTTCCAGCTTGCCCAGTTCAGATTACCCACCCAAACATCGGAGAGGTACTTCTGGACCGATGGATGAGCAACAACATCCTTCTGCTGACATTCCATTAGGACATCCAGGAATGGAATATTCCTTTCATCAACAGCTCGTAGTAACACCCCAGGACTAGTGGTACTCGATGTGATTGAGATAAGGTCCACAGCCATGGTCTCACAAAAGGAACTGACCTCTAAGAGTTCTTTAGCCCTCTCTTTCTCCCTAACAGATTGATGTCTGAAGTTCTTGGCCAGCTTGACCGCTGTGTCGATGGGAGCTGGTGACCGTAGAACAAACTCTCGGACGGAGGCATTGTTGTTGTATCTACCACACACCATCAGGTCAAACACAAACTGTCAAAGAAATATAATGAAACAGTTTAATGGTCACAGCTTAGTATATTTCAAATTATAAAACTGACAATTTAAATCCATGATTATGCATTGCCATGTTTTCAAAGAGAAATTCTAGCCTATTAGAAGTTCAAGTTGATAAAAAACTCACAAAAAGGCTAATAAGAGTGTGATAATGCAAATATGAGTTTACACAACAATTTTTCATAAACACACATGCATATTTCTTGGATGAGCAATGCAATAATGAAAAGGTTGAACAATAGTACCCCAGTCTGACTGCCAAACAAAAAATCTGACCAATCCTTGGCCATTAGGGGGTAATGTAATGTTTGGTCTGCTGTGGGTGTCTCATTGGTGGGAATGGGATAGTAAGCACAAGTCATGAAATTTCCATTTATTTTGTCTCCAGTTGTGTAATGAAGAGACCAAGTAAAAAAAAGAAATATCAAACATATTCACTTAGCAATGAGCTATTACATTTACCTACTATGATTGTGATTGTGATTTTGCCTTTACTACTGGTAGTCAGAATGCAAAGTGCATACATTAAGTGTTACTACGTCGGACATATATTTTTACTTGCCCCACCTGACCCCAGGAGTGACATGAAAATGACTCTTCTGTGTAAAAACACAACATGGTGGCAGCAGTGGGATATAATATAAGATATCTCATAAAAACCTCAACATCTAACTTCAAAAGATGAACAGATTTTGCTCAAAATGTAAATGATCCTTTTTCTAACCTGTAGACTTAAAGGCATAGACCAGTTTTGGAAACGCCCCCCCCCCCCCTCTCAAAAAATTAAATGGAAGCTCTTATTACCAATCATGTAAAAGAATGTGTTTTTACTAATACGTGATGATATACACCAATACTTATATGCTAGATGATCAACCTTTCCTAATTGATTCTGCAACGTTTCTTTCACAATGCAATCGCATGACCATAACTGGTCTTTATCTTTAAGTCTGCTTCATCTTTCCCCAAATCAAAATCTATCATTGAGAGAATATTTTACAGGTCCTCTGAAATGAAGAGATCATCCCAAGTCATACTTTCTTTTTGTCTGACACTACATCACAGACACATTAGCAATTTAACCAACTTGAAGAACCCATACGTACAGTGATTGCAGCTTTCAAAAGTTCACAACTTTCTCATTTTTAAAGAGTCAGCTTATCTGATGATTCTGCTTTCTTCTAGAATAATATGCCGTCGAGGTTAGATTTCCCTTTAAGATCATGTTTGCCAATCACAACTAAGGAAAACCTACCTTCTTCTCATTCATAAGGTGCATTGTATGGTAATCTTTCTTCATCAGCTAGCTAAGATCATAAGAACAACAAGTTATTCCTACATAATTATGTCCCTTTTATAGTACTCTCTCATTATCTCTTTACCCCATAGGCTTAATTCAGAGACCAGCCGGTTCCTGTTGGCAACGGGTTACTTCAACCTACCTTCTTATCATCCATAAGGTGTGTTGTATTGTGATCTTTCTTCATCAGGAAGCTGAGGACACCATGATGGTTGGAGCTCGCAGAGAAACAGATAGGGACTTTCCCATCCTTCGTTTCAAACTTAGGGGAAGCCCCACTTTCTACCAGTAAAGTCACCACATCTTGGTATCCAGCCTTAGATGCAAAGTGAAGAGCCGTCCACCCATTCTGAAAACAAGAACCATAGTGAACATTTATATTGACATTCAAGCATGGGAGAAGTCCTGGGTCCTGTTTTATAAAAGTGAAACATTTCTATATGAAATATTCTCACAGCTACTGAAATGCAACAACTTCAGTAATCTACTTATAACAGATACTGTAACCCGTTATTGATATCATGGTTTTAAAATAGGGCTCAAATCTTGATAAGTACACATCAATATTGTTTAGAAATTATGTTTTAATAAAAAACAACATATTGTGATATCTATTGTTTCGCCTGGTAAGTGAAAAGCTGTCTCTCTCTATTGTACAAACAATTAACAAAGACAACACATTAATGCTTTAGAGAAATGCAATGGGAGAATAAATGTATAACTTCATGAATTTACAATGGCTTAAATGAGTATTGCATTCCTGAATACAATAATAATTTATACAGAATATTTCCCTGATGAAAGAAGTGCTGATACTTTTATATAATATCCCTGATTTAGCTAAGCTCATTATTACAGGCTGCTTGAGCATTAAAGCGGGTCTGCACTACTTGTAGCTACTTGCGCCCACTATATAGCCCAAAATGCCATGGCGGAACCCGTTGATCGCCAATGGTCCCCTTTTTCTTATGTTCATTGAGAGCTGATTTGATGAGATAACTACCTGCCAGTGACCACACAGGGGGTCTAATCCCCCAAAATAGTGACTTGGTAACATTGTTGAAGGTTCATGAAAAAATTGCTTAATTTTTGTACAAAATGTTACTTACTATATTCCTTCTACTGTACTAACCCTCTGACATGCAAACAATGCTAAAAAAAATCTCAAACCACCAAGATATTTATGGATTTCTTTGAAGGCGTCGATGTACGACACCCTCTAACAGTGATTAACAGTAAATTCTCCCAACCATTTTTGAATTTTCCCAACCGTTTTTACATGAAAAAAAGACATAAAGAACAGGCTATAAAAAATCTGTCAACACTTAAATGTCTGGAATGGAATGTAGAGCCATTTTATTGCTTTGTGACGATTTCCATTCACCTAAAATGTAATTAAATTGTAATAATATAGTTGGGAGAATTAAGGAATCGAACAGACCAGTTTTTCTCAATTTGTACCATAAATAATGGTCCGTTTTCACTTAAATTTTCAGATTATCTTTACTTGTACATCTAGCATTGAAGTCACTACCTTAGCACCACTATCTCTCATCTGAACAATGTTACCAAGTCCCTTTAAAGGATTGCCCCCAATCAATTACTCATTAATTTCAGCCAAGTAAAATTTTTAAATGAATTTCTTATGAAAGTGTTATAACAATGATTAAAATATTGCACCATGTAGTCCACAACACCTGTAAGAACTGTAAAAGACATATTTTTGAAGATGGGGATAAAAAGTGTTATAATGGTGACAATTATACCCACCTTGTCACAAATATTAATATCTGACCCTTGACCTAGTAGGAGTGCCACCATGTCATAGTGACCATTAGCCGCAGCTTGATGAAGACCTGTGCGCCCTCTCTTGTCCTTGACATGTAGCTGAGTGGTTGATTTACTGAGCAGTAGACCTACCACTGCAGTGTGACCGTTCTGGGCCGCAAGATGAAGAGGTATGGTACCCTATAGAGAGAAAAAATGGAATAATAAGGATTGTAAATGATTTAATATCCTAGTCACACAAACGAGACCACCATAACAGACCTGACAAAAACTTACATTACCTCAAATAGCCAAGAAACAGTTGCTTTGGAGTTTGCATAAAGTTAGTTTGGTGGTGTGACTGAATGATTGCTGTTAGAAAACCATATTTTCTCAAACACTATGCTTTCATGTGCCACTAGTTTTGCTAAACTATCTATTAGAGTGATTCCTACTTGCATTGCTGAATGGACTTTAGGGATTTTCATTGGTTAAAAAACATTATTTTATGTACCATTGAGGAGATCCAGCTAATAAAGGTGATTTCTACTTGTTTCGCATTTAATAATAATAATAATAAAACAACATTTATAATTTATAATTTAATGTTAAATACACAATTTCATGTGCTACTATACTTAAAGATAAAGGTGAGTTCTGGTAAAAAAAAGAAAATGAATTCTCACAAACGAAACTTACACTCAATGTTCAAGATAACAAATAAATGTAATTTGCCAAACAATTTTTTTTTTTTATGTATACTGGCTGAGTAATGAGCATAGAAAGATTAGGAAATCAAGGTTAGTAGCCCCCGACACCATTTGTGTAGTCCCATATACATCTGTCTGTGTATAGTGCTTGTTACTTTACCAAGACTGGGCCAAATTTATTATGATTTTGATCACTCCAGAACTTTGCAGTACACACCAATACTTACATGCTACATTATCAACTTTTTCTGATCCATTCCACACCTTTTCTTTCACAATGCAATCAGATGACCAGAACTAACCTTTATCTTTAACTTAAAGCTACCTGAAATGATCTCATACCTGTAATACTGTCGGGACGTCCGGTTGCACTCCTGTAGAGTTGAGTAGTAAGCGAACTAATCCTTCATGACCAGAGTGAGAGGCTAGATGAAGAGGAGTCAGACCATGCTGTAGATGAATACATCGCAAAGAAAAGAATGATATTATTTATTAAAGGCATCGTTCAACAAATTTAAATCTGAGATGCACGGCCCTACTTGTTATCAGTGTCTGTGATGTGATGTTATATTGAATGAAGCACTAATTTTTTTTTGCTCCCGAAAAATTTGCAAATCGCGCCGGCCGCTCCCCAAAAAGGTAAAAATGATGTGTTTATACATTTTTTTTCCTGGATCTGCCACTGTATACAACATCTTAGCTATTTCCCTTAAGTGATATTTATATACAGCTAAAAGTTTACTTACGTCTTGAGCAAAGATTTCCTTGATACTGCAATGTTCGGAGGCTGGTTCACTTCGTATGGTAGCAGGGACCTTGAGGAGCATCTCTCGTACAAAGTCTATCTGACCGTGATGAGCTGCTATGTGAAGGGCTGTTAGACCAATTGCAACGCTAGGTGCCTTCCATGATACTTTGCCCTTCAGAGCCTCTAAGATTCCTACGTGACCATTCCTTGCTGCTAGGTGAATCACAGTCATACCATCCTAGATAAGAAAAATCAAGAAAGATGTAAGATATGTAACTTTTTATGGTTGGAACTTCATTTAAACGTAATAATAATAATGTAACTGATCAAGGGGAGGATTGCAGAAGATCTTGCTGGAAGGAATGGTAGAGGGTAAACAAGAAAGTGGAAGACAGCGAATCGCTTGGTTTGATGATGTCAAGAAATAGACTGATCTTAACTACGGAGAGGTTAAAACAAGGGTTCATGACAGAAAGCGATGGGGGTGCAAAGCCGCCAACCCCTTCCGAAGGGACGGCACTAGATGATGATGAACTGACCGAAGTGCATGATATAGATTGTTATAACCCAGGTCATTGGATTCTGTTACGATCATGCACTTTAAAGTGCACACTCTCCTCTCCCTGGGGTAGCAATTCAGCCACTGCATGCAGCTGCCTGTTTGACAGGCGCACACATGCTAATCCAATCAAACTGATGTTTGTATCCTACTGGATACCCATTTAACACCCGAGTGGAGAGGAGCAATGTAGATAAGATGCCTTGCTCAATGACATAATTTCCATGCCAGGCATTGAACCTACAACCTTTGCATTCCCAACTGATTAGACCACTTGACTACGACACCTCTTCAATGTATGTTTACATGTATACAAGATGGAAGTATTCATCACAACCTTTATGCTGTTACATTTATCATGTCACATACATGTGTACGTGTGAATAAGATGATTTTTTTTACAATCTGAACTGTAGACAGACTTACAGCATTCTCCTCTGTTGGTGATGCTCCGTGATCTAAGAGAACCCTTACAACCTCCTTATGACCTCCACCTGCTGCTAGATGCAAGGCTGTCGAGTCATTAGTCTGAGGAATAAGAACATTCATTGATTTATGATTATTACAACAATAATAATAATAATAAAAACAATAAATTACAATACATATGAAATACATATCAATGTGAACAGAGTAAGTTAATCATCAAAAGCAATTTTGAATAAATATGTCTTAAGACAAGATTTGAATTGGTTAACAGTTTGACAGTTTTTGACATTTAAAGGTAGTTTGTTCCAAAGTTTAGCAGAAGCTTTGCAAAAAGAGTGATGACCATGACAAGCGTATAAAATATGTAAAATCCATTTGCCAAATATTGAAAAATGCATTGTCTACCTCATATATGATCAACAGTTTGCTCACACATCATTTACGTTTTGCTTGAGTGACTGGATATCAGAGTTACTGCATGCAAATACCTATCTGTTTACAAATGCTCTGTATTTCAATTAACTGGTATCTCAAAATGTATGTTCGGACATTTAATATGATTTGTAATGCAAATTTAATCGCAAGACTTACGCTTGATTAGGGGGATTTGCAATTGATTCCTTCTTTCTTGCCCCATTAGACACTGGACTTACCTTGTTCTTGGTAGCACACACACCGCTCCTGTTGAACCTCAATAGTTCCTTCACGACAGCAACGCTACCTTTGGATGCTGCTATATGAGCACAAGTATTACCCTCCTGTATATACATCAAACACAAACATATTGGAAGACATATGGTTAGGGTTGAAGAAGGATCAGTGTGTTACATGTGCATATGGAAGGAAAGAGACAACATGGAGGGTCTTGGATTCCCCCCCCCCCCCAACTTCGGGAACGGAGGGACCGCATTCATGTTCCCACAATCTCTGGTAAAGGGGTGCTTTTCATGTAACAAAGTCTGGCTCGTAATACAAAACAAAATCAGCCCATATTGACTTTACACATCGGCCTTAGGGGGATGCTTTCAAAGGGAGGGAACATACATACTTATACCCTAAATAACACTGAGTGGGGGGGGGGCCTTGAATAAAAAAGAAACCACAAGATTACTAGCAACCTCTGAAATACATCAAATGCCATTACAGTTTGTTATCTAATATGTATAATATATGGCAGTGCATATTGCCTTCTTTGGCCCTCTATGGGAGAATATAAACAATGCGAGGGGAAACAGGATAGAAAACAAGAACAAAAAACAGTTGAATGAGAATAGAAAACCCAATAAAGAGAATTTTAAAAGAGAATTTAGAAGAAAATGGATAACATTAACATAAAAAATACTAGAATTAATAGGCAGAAGGAGAAAAAAAGAAATACAAGGGCAATACTGGTAAAGCACATAGGAAAAGAGATAGCCTACTATTTCAATGATAAGAATCTCAGTACACTTACAGAATTTGCCATGGAGACGAGTTCCGATTTGTGTTTAAGGAACAGTTTGACGATATCAGCATGATCATTCTCTGCTGCTAGATGGAGTGGTGTCTGCCCATGCTGTTAAAAAATATAACATTACCAAATTAAAACTGGAAATTGTTCACTTTTAGCAAAGGAAACATTTCATTTGAACTGAAAAGGTTTCTTTAATCAAACAATGTTTCAAACAATCATTTGGATGCCTCTATTCAAATGTAATATCTGATTATTAACCACCTTCCAGAAATATGTATACAGTATCTTAAAATTAATCATTTGGATGCCTCTATTCAAATGTAATAATATCTAATTATTAATCATCTTCCAAAAATTCATATACAGTACCTGTAAAGTAACAGAAACAAAAGCAGTTGCAATGCAACTGAAGTAAATAGTGAAGTAAATGGGTACCTGGTAGGAATTTATTCCTTGAAATGCAGCGCGCGTAACAGCTGCACTGTTAAAGCCAGGGTAATTATGCTGCATTATTGTAGAGCGCTTAGAGACTTCTGATAAAGTAAGTGTTAGGCGCTATATAAGCAAATATAATTATTAATGCAATAGCATATCTAAAATATCACACTGAGATATTACAGAGTCCTCATAGTGATTAATCATGAAGAATTTGATAAATAGGAACCTTTTTTACATAATTTTTAAAGCCTGACAAAACTTCTTGTTGATACTTCACATTGCTCTTACAACTTCCTTTATTTTATTTTCCACATGTAATACATAAAAAGTAATAGTAGCGATTCTTTGTGGGGGGGGGGGAGCTAACATTGGATTTTTTTATTAATTGAATATATACATGTATAACAAATATGACATTTGATAAACCACATATATGTGGTCTACGATAATTACAAAAGAGAAGAAATATAATAATAACCAACACACATGAAGAAAAAAGCAATTACAAGTGTACCCATTGTATGGTTTATAGTTATTGAACGAAGCATGCCCACTGGAATTACAACGGGACAATATTTCCAGTCATTACACTTAAATCATTGATAGAAAAATATGAACTGAAATAAAAATGTCATCATCAGAATCATTTAAGAGTACATTCTTTCCCAAGCAAGGTACCATCTCCACAAAATCACAATGATTACTAAAGTATAAAAAATAAATTTTTGATGAGCAAATGTCCATGCAATATGATAAATGAAAGATAATGGATGCATGGTTTGATGAAAGGAACATAAATGTTCTCTGAATATTAAAGACATGACAGACAGGAGAATAATGATTTATTTACTTGAACAAAGTCTTATTTCATGCCAGCCTTCTATGGTAGTTACTGTCATAGCTATTAAAATTACATGGTACACGGCTACTAAATTCTTGCCTATCACAAGTTTACTTTCTCTCTCTATCACTCACTCGTTCCCCCCCCCCCTCCTCTCTCTCTCTCTATCTCTCTCTCTCTTCCTTTTATCTCTCTCTCTCTCTCTCTTCCTTTTCTCTCTCTCTTCTTTAGTAAATTGGTAAGTTTCAAATTATTGCTAATTTATCATTCTTATACTAATGTAAGTTTGCTCTTCCAACAAGATCATTTGAACCAAATTAATGACCCCGTACCAAAAATTTGTTTGATCTTTAGATGAGTACAGATTGGATGATGAAACAATAATTATCATGATTGGAAACAGTTGTATGAAGCACATATGAATGAAATACAGACATACATATACATACAGTTCATCATCTCAACTTACAATATCATCTATTTTGATCTGGTATTTCAAGATGAAAACATAGCAAAACAAATGAATGGTTAGTGCAAGTGGAATGCTGCAATGTATATTGAGTTCTGTATGGTGTAATAGCTGTATAAATACACTGCAAATGAATGGTGATTTTGAAATGTACGAAAATGTATTATGGATATACTTCATTAACATGCACTAAGCTTTGGAGAATACTGGATGTAAATTAGATGAGTTTTTCAGTCTGCATTCATCGTCTCCTTTCAATAATAAAAAAATTATGCAATGTATTATGCTGTTCTAGGCCTGTAGAAAATGGATTAAACATTCTAATTGAGTCTACTGTTCAATACAAAAGAGTTATATTCCCGACTCTTGTACTCTGTCATTTAAATACCTATCTGGATATTTGCCTAAATCTATAATTTAGATTTATCTGGTAAATCACTTTAACAATCTACCTTATTTTCATAATCTAAAACTGCCAAACACACATATGCGTAACTATCATACATACATCATACTCATACTTCTTATCACCAAACTGCTAAGATATTAACCACCATGAAAACTCAATAATATTTGCCTTAATTATCTCATATATTTTCATATTTATTCAACTGCAATGAATTATTTTTTCAAATATTAACTAGGATTATGAAGAACAATGAAATACTTACTATATCCGCAGCATTTGAGTCAGATTTGAGCTTGAGCAGAGTCTCACACACTATAAGTTTACCGTTCTGAGCCGCAAGATGAAGAGCCGTTCTCTTGGCCTGTCCGAAAGAAAGAATTTATGATGAAATGAGAAATATATGAAAAGAATGATGGAGATGCATTGGTGTTCCCAGCATTTCAGGAAACAAATCCCTCAATGTTTTCATGATGGAATTTCAAAATTCTAGGATCAGTATTTCAACTTATTTTCAGTTTGTAATATCTTAAAAACATCTTCTCACATACAAATTCTGTATGTGGACATTAGACAAAATATAAGAAACTGAACACTGATTTTTCCTGAGGTAGGGGATTATGTCTTGAATTCCCTCACTCTTCACCGATTGCAAAAAAATGAAGCTTGTTTTTTCAGATTTTTCCTGATATGCAGAATTGGTGGGAACCTGTCATCATGAAAATACACCCTTTCATGGTTAAGGCCGGCATTTTAATTTTCGATAAACGTTGCGTCATCAATGTTTTCAGATGGGCGTGTATTATTGCGTCACTGCCTGTGCTGTGCGCTCACATCATATTGACATGGGCTCCATTTTAAATTATGAGTATGTTTACTCGAAATTAATGTCAGCGCATGCACACTCTTGTAACCGTGAAAGGGTGTATTCTGGGTAGTTACATACAGGGGTGGCACTCCTATCTCTGACTAGATAATTCTCTAGATAGAGTATAATATCAGTAGATAAAAACTTACCAATGATAAAGCATCAATAGCAGCCCCATGGCTATGTATGAGAAGATTGACCAAATCATTATGACCGCTCTGTGCCGCTAGATGGAGGGGTGTCACTCCTATCTTTGACTTGGCATTGACGAATGCTTTATGCCAGAGCATGATATCTGCTACCGTTAGGTGACCGTTCTCGGCTGCTAGGTGGAGTGCTGCCTTACCATGCTGTAAACAGTAAGATAATAGGCATCAGACGTGCAAGAGGGTGGGGTAGTGGCAATGTATCAATTACTCAAAAAATTGATATATATTTATACTTCCAATATATAGTACTGCCAATCCAGTGGGAACTTCAAACAGCAATTCGGCATATAGGACTCTTCTTCTTCTCCTTCACAAGTCACTACACAAGCCCGGTACTGTTAAGGACACAGCTAGGATACGGCCTTGGCGTTATAACCCTATAGGACTGATGGTGCGACAATTTTGATCCTGGAAAAATTCATTTTACAGTCAAACCTGTCTATAGCGACCGCCCAAGGGAAACCAAAATGTGGTCTTTGTAGACAGGTTCCTTTAGTACATGTTTCAATGAGAAACCGTTTTCAAGGGAAACAAAAAATGTGATCTTTGTAGACAGGTGGTCATTGTAGACAGGTAATCACTATAAAGCAGGTTTGACTGTATAACCGTAATTTTGTCAACATTTTGACACGAGTCACCTTTATGACATCTTATTTATTAGAAAAAATTAATGAAGATGTTCAAACATTAAGGTAGGGATATGTGCTATGTGTGGAGGTATTGTGGTCTAGTGGAAACATTGCTGGCCTGAAAAACACATGGTTTTGAGTTCAAATCCTGCTGCAGTACTAATGTCCTTTGGCAAGGAAGAAATTCCTTAAATAATTATTAATATCATACTAGCTTGGCTATAACCAGGGTGATGAAATGATCGCATGGCCCACAGGGAGGAAATTATTAATACTGATGAGGCTACTATTGGTAAACAAAACATGTCATTATTATTATTATCATTTTTGGGCCCCTTCTTACAAAGAGTTGCGATTGCTCCAAATCAATTGTAAGTCCTCCAATCAATCGCAAGTTTGCAGTCTCCTATCTCTTATGTACATAGTTGCTATCGATATCAACTCTTTGTAAAAGGGGGCCTCAACATTTATACCAAATCACATGTCTAAGTGACATATCTTGATAAACTTGTATGGTATCAGTACTTCTTAACAGTTTAACTTTCTCTCTCCTAAATCAACTAAATGACATTGTGAAAGTGATTCTTACCTCATCAAAGACATCTACCCTAGCATTCTGCTGTAATAGTATCCTTACACTCTCTTCATGGCCCTCTTCAGCAGCTACAAGTAAGGGTGACCAACCATTCTACAAGGGAAGACAAAAAAAATGTAAATTTACAAAATATAATTAAAGACACACATATTACACATAAGCGATTTATAATACCCCCCCCCCCCCTCCTCCTCCTCCTCCTCCTCCTCTTCAACGTTTTCTTCATCCTCACCAACTTCATCATTATCATCATCATTTTCATCACAATCATCATCATCATAGATTTCATCAGTACCAGTATCAAGTAAAAACTTATCACCCTGACAACCCGTCTAGACAGAGTGCTTTCTCCTACTTTGATTGCCTATTAGCTTAAAGAAGTTGAGGCATGTTTCATCCAAGATGTTCCAACATCTTCAGTAAGATATTTAAACTCTAAGCTGAACAAAAATCTCCACATCATTATTACCATCATTATCATCATCACCATCATTATCCCCTCTATCACCATCATCATCGCCTTCATCATCGCCTTCATCATCACCATCAGGTCAAACCCTTATCATCACCATATCATCACAAACAGTGTTGTCCTCTTACCTTGCTTTGTTTATTAACAGCTAGCTGGGTCATGTTTGGACCTAGATGATCCACCATTGTTTGTAAGATGTTTGCATTACCGGCTCGGGCGCAGTAATGCAATGGTGTCTCATGGGTCTAGTGAAGGGAACAATAAATATAACATATATAACAATATTAAATGCTGCATTCTGCTGTAGTTAACATGAAATGCATTTTGATATTCAGTTATTCCTCATTAAGTTAACAGTTCATATAGATTTTTGCAGGAATAGATAATGTAGCGACTGAAAGTTACACATTTCTTTGCAGCTGTAGACCATCAGGGATAACTATTAATTGAAAGCATGCCCATCCATTCCCTACCTGATCGTTTCTAATCATCTAACATTCTAATAACATTAAAGGGACTTGGTAACATTGTTAAGATGAGAGAAAATGATGCTAAGGTAGTGACTTCAATGCTAGATGCTAGTGTTACAATATTTTCAAAAGAATTTTAAGTCTTATTTTCATGGGAAAGCGGTTGGGAAAATTCAAAAGTTGGTTGGGGAGAATTTACTGTTAGAGAGTGGCACACAGTGACACCTTCAAGAAACCATAGATATCTTTGTGGTTTGAAGAAGAAAAAAAAATCAGGATTTTTTGCACTTTAGAGGGTTAGCACAATGTTACCGAGACACTTTAAAACAAAATTTTTAAAAATCTAGATAGAAACTCGAAACAAAGTCTAGGTTGTACTAATTCTTGATGTCTTGTTGGGATATGTGGTGTAATACAGTCATTGAGAAAGGAGTGTGGATGGAGTACTTACCAGTTTGGTGATGATATTGATGTCAGACTCATAATCAAGAAGAAGTTTCATAATATCAGCATCTTCACCAGGATAGTGGATCATCTCCTGGGTGATCTCAGCGGCGTAATGAAGAGGGGTTTCCCCTTCCTATAGAGAGAATAAGAGAAAGAGAGGGAGAGTGAGTGAGAGAGAGATAGAGAGAGTGAGAGAGAGATGACATGAACACGCTAACTGACTGTTATTGACTGCACATACAATCAAAACCTAACTTTTCTGTGCAAAGTTTATAATACTAGCATACAGATCTTATGTAAAAACACAAAATTGAGAGAAGTATATTGATGCATTACAAACAAAAACACATTCAATTTCCAAAACAAGGTAAAGATACTATGTCCCTTTTGCAGCCAACATCAAATTCTGTAGAACTTTGCAAGAATTATGAATATGTCATGTATGTCCTATCTGTGAAATTTTACACATTAGCAGTTATCTAGTATTCAAATTATGCAAGGAAACCTGTTCACCTTCTAGAACTTCACTGTCAGACACTATTGAGTGACTGCCTGACATCTTTTTTCTCTGGTAATAACATACATAAAATGAGCTATAACAGGTAAATGAGCATTTGTCTACATCAATATCCCCCTACTTGTAACGGCCAAAATTAACTGATTGAATCTTTGTGCAGCACAAAACGTACCTCATCAATCCTTCACATTATGATAATAGAATAACGTTTTTTTGAGAAAGCTTACCCCACTCTGTTCGTTTACGGCCATGATAGCATCCAGTCTAGATATGTCATTATGCAGGAAGTCAATCAGGAGCTTGACGATGGCATAGTGAGAGTGACGGACTGCTATATGGATTGAATTCTCACCAGACTGAAACATAAATCAGAAATATGAAGAGATTTCCAAAAGGAGCTAAATCCATTTTTGTAACTTCAGAGGAAAAAAAAATTGTTTACCAGATTTTGTACAGGCACCTATGGAAGCGTGATATTAGAAGGTGCATCTTTTCATGATCGCTCCCAAAATTTAGGTAAATACTTTTCTTGAAAGGCAGGTACTTAAGTGAACAATGTTCTGATATCAATAACTCAATTTTCATCAAAAGTGGATATGGCTCCTTTTGGAATTAAACTCTTCATATATAGAATAGTATGTAATGATGAGTTTGTATATCTGCATATTAAATGAAGAAAGTCCAAATGAAAACAGCAACATACCTTAGACAAGCACACAGTATCAGCACCATCCTCTAGTAATGCTTGTAACATTTTGATATGGCCATGTCTACAGGCTATATGCATTGCTGTCTCTCCATTCTGAAAACAAAATATTAATATTAATAACTGTTAAAACTTTGTACTGATTCAATGAATTATCATAAGTTGCTCATACATCATGAATAGTTTAATATACAGTACAGCAAGCAAAACTTTACAACAAAATTACTCTATTGATAATTGCTCCGCAGTAAGTTTCCTGGGACACTAACCAACTCTGGACCAAACATTACACCAAACCCTAACTCTTCATCTTTGAAAGAAAATAAAGCCAGGAGAAATTATAGCTGACCCAAATGAAAGATCATATTTTTGTTTTTAAATACAGATTACTTTTACCAATTTTGTTTAAAAGGTTTCATCATACTACATACAACTGTATGGTAAAACCACCCACACACCCAACCCACACCCCACCCGATTGCCAGATCACTGAGATCACCAACAAAAAGTATGGATAACTCTTACCAATTGTGTTTATAAGTTTCATACTGAATAAAAATGTTTGATAAAACTACCCACACACCCCACCCACACCCCACCCAAATGCCAGATTGAGTTTCATACACACACACACACACCCTCCGCCCACACGCACATGTCGTACGATCAATTGCAAAAATCAATCGTATGATCAATTGCTAAGCTTTTTTGTTACATGCCCTGGTCCATTTTAAACATGACTTAGATAGAAGAATAGTTGCCAGTCTTACCGTCATCGTAGCATTGACATCAGCTCCGCTCTTGAGTAACATCTCAGCCACCTTCTCGCCTTCCTTGATCCGTGCTGCTATATGAAGAGGAGTCTCCTCAGCCTGAGAGAGAGATGGAGGGAAAGAGAGGGAGAGAGATGAAGGGTGGGAGACAGAGAGATGAAGGGAGGGAACGAGCGAGAGAGAGGGAGGGAGAGAGAGATGAAGGGTCGGAGACAGAGAGATGAAGGGAGGGGGAGAGAGAGAGAGAGAGAGGGGGAGAGAGAGATGTTGACAGAGCAAATGAGAGAGATGGTGACAGAGATAATGACACAGATGGTGAGAGAGGGAGAAGGAGAGAGAGGGAGAGAGATGGTGAGAGAGGGAGAAAGAGAGAAAGGGAGAGAGGAGAAGGGGAAGGTAGAGACCAACAGAGTGAGATAAATGAGAATATTAGATAGAACAAAAGCAAGAGAGAGGTAGAGAAAAGGGGAAACCAAAGAAGAAAGCAAAACAAAGAGTGCATGAATTTGAAATCAAATTAAAATAAGGAAGAAGTAAAGAGAACAAAGGAAAAAGGAACAAGAAGAGAGTGAAAGAGATAAACAGAATGAGAGAGTCAGATATATAACAACTGCTTTCTCTTTATTACATAAATTTTAATTCATTACTTCTTTTCACAGGACTTCTCTGTATATGCTGTAAACTGGCTATTGGTTGCCTTGGTATAGATTCCTACAAGCATAATCTCCTAAAAATTAAAGTGCTTGATTTGAAGTTCAATTTTTGGTTATTGCATGTTATATTTTTCAATTCAAATTAACATTTATTTTCTTCCGTTCAATTTGACAACATATTTGACATCTCTTCAAACAATACAATTCATACATAAGAACATAAATATAATTTAAGAACTTGTATTACAAGGAAGAAGGTGTGAATCCCAGTAAGCATAGCTTGTATTGGGAACAAATTAATACAGAAATACAAAATATACATTATAAATAGAAGAAAGGAAGAAAAAAATTATCTGCCTCTTTCTGAAATTGCTTGGAAGAAAAAAAGTGATTCTCACCTTGCCGCCTTTCAGTTGTACCTGAGCCCCATGACCCAGTAACACCTGTACTACCAGTGGCTTGCAATGCTGCACTGCTATATGGAGAGCTGTGTAGTTATCCTGAATGACAACAAATCAAGAAAAAGCATAGCAACATAATAAATTACATTATCCTAGATTAGAGCCTAAAATAATTTTTTTAATGTTGAAAAAAATTCTCAAACAATTCTAAAGCTGGTATCCAATTTCAAGCAGATTTGGCATTTGAATACATTATGTCCACATTTGAGCATGAAAGGTAAATGATGCTCTCAAAAACCTGGGGAATCTTGTAACATTACTGATTTCAACTAGCACCATCTTTGTAACGTTAATATGAAGTATCGCAACAAACGGTGAAAGGAAAAACAGTAGGTAATAATAAAAACATTACTAAATGTCCAATACATAAACACAATTAAACAATGAAGGTTGAAATATATTTCAAAATCATGACTAATGCAAAAGAAGATTTTGATTCTATAAAAACAGAAAATCCAAAAGAGGGGAATTAACTTTTGAAAAATATGACCAACCTTTGTTCTTGCATCAACTGATGCTCCCTTTTGTAGCAACGCCTTGACAACACCAGTATGTCCTCGCTTGGCAGCCGCATGTAAACACACTGCTCCAGCCTGTAGATTAATTGAAAACAAATTAATTAATTATGAGAGAGAGAGAGAGAGAGAGAAAGAATAGGCCTATCCTCATCAGCTCGAGATTGCCAAATAGCCCTCTATTTCTGATTTGGGAAATAATCCTGAAGTTACAAAATGGCGTCCTCATCAGCTCAAGACTCGACCTTGAAACTTGAATCTTGAGCTCGAGAAACTAACTCAAGATATTTTGCTCAGCGTTCATGCATAGTGCGAGTCTTCGGGCTGGTGAAGTTACACCAGACAAATAGCGGGATATTTTGCAAACTATAGCCCAAGATATCTTGGGATGATTATCTCGACCAATTATCCCGCTAATTGCAACTACGGGCTGATGAAGAAGCAAATTAGCTGGATAATTTGCGATCAGGATTTAGTTCAAATAGCGGATATTTGGCAATCTCAAGCTGATGAAGACAGGCTTAGATAGAGAGAGAGATTGTGATCAGAAGATGATATTCAAGCCATTTACATATCCACCTTCACAATGATAAACTTGGTAAAAGGTGAATGGGTGAAAGTTTAAGGAAGAAAGTATAAAAGCTAAATTTGGGAAAGACTGAAGTCAATTTCTCTTCATTCACCTCAAAAACAAACATACAAAATGATTATATAAACAAGTTCGATCCAGGACTCTAGCCATAAGTGAATGAACAGCCTGCAATTCAAAAATCCCTTCTGATAATGATAATTATTACATTAATATGATATATTTATGTGAAATAAGAACAGAAAAGTACAAGATAGAGGAGAAAACAAAAAATTATCACATCATAATATGTATGCAATATAAAAACGCAATGACAGAAATATCATCCTATATTATCAATATCTAACAGAGATATATCAAGTTAAATTGTTTATAGCTTGAAGCATGTGAACATCATTCATGAGAAAAATGCTCACTAAGCAGTATATAAAGAATAATAAAATTTGAACAACCATAATGACCTATCAATCAAGCGTTCTCTCATTTTCTTCATCATTTCAACTGCTTTATATTAATCTTCCCAAAGGAACATTCATTTGAATGCAATTTCAATAATACTGACTCGACTAAAATTATAAACGACTACAAATTTCTTTTCTATTTTCCTAGCCTCCTACACACAAAATATCAACTACATACACTGCAAGAAGGCCAAAACAGCTATGTATCATCAATGACATTAATGGCCTTCTTGCAGGTACTCTCAAGAAAGTTCCAATAATCCCAGCTCTTCAATCTTCCCATTTGCGGGTCATTCCCTTTCAGCCGTGTTGAAAACAACACGCCCACATGGTGCACACATGTGATAAATAGAAGATTGCTAGAAAGTGGGCTCAATACGTGATTCACCTTGAAATTACCCATGACTAACGGAATTGGAAGTGCCCCCAAAATGATGATGATGATAGGTCAGACAATGGCTTTCAATGACCTTCACACGTAGTTGCACCAGGGGTCAAGAAGGAATGGTGAATCATGGTAGCCATGGCAACAAAGAATGGTTAGAAAAACTGTTGACAATGTCATACTTTTAAAACACATAACAAACATGTATTATCAAGCAGATCATCGATCTCCCTCCCTCCGTCCCTCCCTCCTCTTTTGTCATACCTCATCCAGGCTTTCTTGAACTATATTAATTTACCTATGTAAGATCCTATAATTCATCCTCTTTCATGCAATTCTCTTCCCATCTCTCTCTCTCTCTCTCTCTCTCTCCTACATTTCCCCTCTTTTCTCCTCTCCATCTCTTATGTTCAGCTTATCCATCTCTCTATCCTCCTCTCTCTCTCTCTCTCTCTCTCTCTCCTTCACTCTCATCTCGCCTCCTCCCCCTTATCACCCCCTCTTCACCCTCATCACCCCCTCATTCCCCTCTCTCCCCTTTGTCCCATCTTTCTTGCTTTCTCCCTGCCTTTCATTAATTAATTCCTTCCCCCCCCCCCCTGTTTCCTTTCTTCCCCTTCCTTCACTCACTCTCTCTCCCTCCCTCCCTCCCACTAGGTGCCTCCTTACATACATGGCTGCATGACTGCCTCTGCCTTCCCTCCTAATCTCTCCTTTTCTTTGCTCTCTCCTCTCTATCCCCCTCTCTCCTTTCTTCATTCCCATCCTCTTGTGGGACATCCAATTTAAAAAATCAAATTTCGTAACCTGGATCAACATTACCATTTCCACAGAGAATGATATTGTTTTTGGCTATCTAGATACAAGAACAAAAGACAAATGCCTGTGTTCTCTCAGAAAATCTCCCCACTCCTACACAATTCTAACATCACCTTCCCCTTACCAGTACTTTCTCTAAATCTCTTAACTTTAACCTTTGACCTGAACATGTAGGTCAGAGCCAAACAACATCACATTCTGATTTTACTGCTAGTAACTCCCACGTTTCACATTAATGTCATTTTTATTGCATTCTGCATGCACCGGTTCCTCGGCTCCCATACACCAGGACATTGACTCTGTATAGCAACCACTACAAACTTGTGATTACTAACTACAGCTCACTGTCACTGTCAGTGGTATCTGGGTCATTTCACGTTAAGTGTACACTTTTTTTCTCACTGGGGGTCAAAAATGAAAATTGTTGTTAGAGCAAAAGATGCACAGATTCTGAAAGTTTGGGGTATATGTCAGAAATGTGTAAAATTATAGAGCGTCAAGTCCATGTTTACATATAGAAATATTCGATTGAAATACAGTAACAAAAATAGGCGTTTGGAGAGGACATTTTGTTTAACAAAGAACACATCAGCTTTATTATACCTGTAAATGGTATACACATAGTTTTCTGTACTTTTATATGCCTTTTTATACTTATCAGATGTTGATGCACTTATTTCCTATTCACTTAAGCCATATTTTGCCATAAAATTAGTGTATTTTATAGGAAACTGAATTATGGGGAGGTTGAATTTATTTAATGACATGAGAATTTCTTGTCCTTCTTCTTATATAGACTTCAAATTTGGTATACAGTGTTGCATTTATGTCTAAATTATTTGATGCTGTGTAAAAAAAAACAAGTGAATGCAAGTTTTAATCAAATATGAGCTTCCAAACTTAATTCATTGACATGTTTTGGAGAGGACATTTGTTTAACAACAAATCTTAGCAATATGAACTCTTACTATATTAGTTGATATGTAAATTGCTATGCATCATTCATTTCTAACATTTCTGTAAGAACATGCCAATAGATTATTGGAACATTATATGAGCCAAGTGACATATATTGGAGAGGATAAACTTCAAATTATTCACCATCATTACAACTCCAACTTTATCTCAGAATATATGGCGTGAAAGTTTTGTTATTCATACATTGTTTCATGTCATTTAAACAGTATTTTACAATAAAAACAATACTGATATTGTCTATTGATACACCAGTTTTTATATACAAGTCTTATTATTTATTTTTTCTATAATCCAAACTCTCAAAGAGTGACTCGTTGATATACATTGTATGTTATGGAGAGGACACTTTGTTTAACAGTGACATCTGAATGTTTAAATGCAATTTACTTTTTTTGTAATCAATACATTCACCAGTCTTTATTTTTGATTTTCATATACCAAGTTAGATAACGCAATATAAGGTAGGAAATGTCCCGATACCATGCATATTGTCAATTAAACTAGTATTTATAGTGAGTAATAAGCAAAAAAACACATCTTACTTTAAATTCCTGCAAAAACAATATGAGAATATAGGTTTCCATAATTGTTGGTATAACTGATCAGAAAGTCCTAACTGATAAATGAATAACAGGTACTGTAACAAGTTACTTGCTTGTCTTTAAAACCGTTCTATTTCTCAACAGTAACAAGACACTTCTTGTCTTTAACAACTTTTTTTTTCTTAACAGATAACAAGGCACTTGCTTGTCTTTAACACAGTTCTTTTTTAAACAGATAACAAAACAATTGTCTTTAACAACTTTTTTTTCTTCACAGATAACAAGGCACTTGCTTGTCTTTAATAAAAAGTCTATACCTTCATAAAGTTCATATATTGACTGTTCTTGAGAAATTTTCAGATCAAATCTACACATCAGTGTCGTAAAGTGATATAGTTTTCTTTATATATACTTTTAACTTTTTTGTTGCTATAAACCATCAACAGTGCTGGGATCATCAACATAAAATGTGTATCTATTACAAATATAATGTGTAGGTGATCCCCCCCCCCCCCCAAAAAAAAAAAAAATAAATAAATAAATAAAAAAATTCTAAGTCCAATCATGAGATGCACTTATACCTGTAAATTTAATAAACACAAATGATACTTTTGAAAGCTGTGTAAGGAAATGCCCTCCTCATCTCAATTTTGCATAGATGGGTCATTAGGTCGAAGACCAAAGGTCATTTTACCTATAAATTAAGCTTTCATTAGTTAAGCATTGGATACAGTAAGTATCAGTATTGATAAATTAATTATTAAAAAAGAACATTCACATGCATCATGTACCGGTATATCATTTTAATTCAAGTATGATTTTTTTTTTTTTAATGAATATTGCAGCAAAGGAAATTGGTGTCTGTAAAAAATTAAAAAGTTTGTCAAAGTTTTTGAAAATCTTCAATAATCTTGGATCAACCATTTAACTGATTTATTTGTTGCAAATTTATTTGTCCACCTTTTCCATTCCACCTCAAGACACATTGTCTCACTGTACTTATTATGTTCACTTGCCATTGTTAACGTTTTAGATTAATGAATCATTCTTTTCTTTGTGTTTCCTTGATGTCTTGTGACGATTCTTGCTGTAAAACGAACAATAGAGGGTGAAAACCTTCAATGTAATGTTCAATGTAACCAATTGAAAGAATTGAGAGCATGAATGTGTAATGAGGCTCAATTTCAATGTTGTCTGCAAGATTATAAGTTAAACGATCAATGATATTCAATCCATTTGAAAGAAACTAGATTATTGCTCCCTTGAAAGCATATTTTTGGGGATATTCATTCCAAGTTGACATATTATAGCATACATGTATGCCATAGAATATTGCCACAAACATGACTACCGGTACCTATCACAATTTATATTAAATTGCAGTGACATATTCTGGCTCAATGCATCGTACAAATACATGCATAATATGTGATGCAAGTATTAAAGTCCTCCTCGAAATCTACATTCCAAATTGTGCATTAGTCCACCCTCCTTATTGTGTTGAAACAATATGCATCAGTGGACAAATTGTTAAATGTTGTAAAAATTTAAATCATGGTCACTCAATAACTGTAATCTTTTGACTTATATTTGTCAAGGCTGCATAACTTGACCAACATCACACATGCTCATAAGTAAAAGTGGTGCATTGCAGTTGGTCCAAGGAAAACACTGCTATGTGCATGCACTCCCATGCTCCAATGTATTGACTACATAAACATAGGGATGGATGTATATGGGGCAAAGGTCAGAGGATTTGTTTTCCCTACTTGAAGTGCCTGGTTAAAAAAATGTGTCCTCTCCTTAACAACCTAATGGCATACATTATATTGCTACCAGGGTGGTAAATGATTGCAATGATCAGTAGATTTTGTCAGTTACACACTTACAAATATTGCACTTTAAAATGTATTTAATATCAGACTATGTTGTGAGAATATTTCTGTCTTTGCATTCAGAAATTACCCAATTACATAGAGGAATTAATGAAAATCAATACCAAAATAAAATTATGTAGCTGTTGACATGATATTTAATGAATTCTTATACTGAGTGGAACAACATATCAATGTTTTCTTACATGAAGGAAGTGATTATACTATAAAACTAGATGGAACTTCGACTGCGCGCAGTCGAAAATGATGCCTCCGTCATAGAGCAATTTTACAAACCAAAACAGAAGAAATTTTTCGAATTCAAGTTCAATTGTAATCCATTAACAGGTTTTCAGAATATTGTGATTACAAGCTATTTTTGCATACATAATGAGCCCATGACCTTTGACCTTATGAACCAAGAATCTACTCAGTTCATTGGCTCTGCAAGAAACATACATGACCTAAGTTGGCATGAATCCATCAATCGGTTCTTGAGATAACGCGATCACGAGCTGTTTTTGCATACATAATGTGCCCTGTGATCTTTGAACTTTGACCTTGTGACCCCTACATCTAATCAGTTCATCGGCTCTGCAAGTAACATACATGACCTAAGTTTGGCAGCAATCCATCAATCGGTTCTTCAGATAACGCGATCACAAGCTCATTTTGCATACATAATGAGCCCTGTGGCCTTTGACCTTTGACCTCGTGACCTCAAAATCTAATCAGTTTTTTGGCTTTGCAAGTAACATACATGACCTAAGTTTGGCAGCAATCCATCAATCGGTTCTTCAGATAATGCGATCACGAGCTCGTTTTGCATACATAATGAGCCCTGTGACCTTTGACCTTTGACCTCGTGACCCCAAAATCTAATCAGTTCATCGGCTCTACAAGATACATACATAACCAAAGTTTGGCAGGAATCCATCAACCAGTTCTTCAGATAACGCGATCACGAGCTCGTTTTGCATACATAATGAGCCCTGTGACCTTTGACCTTTGACCTCGTAACCCCAAAATCTAATCAGTTCATCGGCTCTACAAGATACATACATGACCAAAGTTTGGCAGGAATCCATCAACCAGTTCTTCAGATAACGCGATCACGAGAACGGGACGTACGTACGTACAGACGTACGTACGTACGTACGTACGGACGTACGGACGGACGGACAACCCGAAAACATTATGCCTCCGGCTACTTCGTAACGGAGGCATAAAAATAATTGTTTCTGTACATTGTTAACAATGGGTAACTCTGTTATGGAGAGGACATTCAGTTTAACATTGCATTAGTGTGAGATACTGACCATCTATAGATATGTAGATGGAAAATCACATTTCATGATATTAAATGGAGGCATATTATTATTGTATACCAGTGCCATAGATAGTGCAAGCCTCAGTGCTTTAATATATGAAGAAAATACCTGTTATGGAGAGGACACACTTTTAACGGAAAATAAAGTCATCAAATTAACCAAGCAATAAAATATATATCACATATTTTGTTCATTGATTTGAGACATGTCCTCATTTTCAAACATTCTGAAGATTATTTAAATAGAGTTTAGGCCCATATATATCATTTTAAGTCACTGCTGCTGGCCTCAATGTTATGGAGAGGACATGTTTTTTAATTTTAACGGAAAAGATGCCTTTTACAAAAATATTCATCATTTTCACATTTATTGGTCAAATTTGGTCAAATAAGTTTTATGATGTTACATAGTGGCTGTGCTGACACTAAAACATTAAAATTTTACACAACTCTCAATAGATTCATGTAAGATATCAATGAACATTATCAAAATTATGAAATGAGAATCCCTTTTCCGTTAAAAATGCACTAAAAATGCTGAAATTAACAGAAATAATGTTTGCAGTGTTATGAAAATTGAACTGTAGGTTGCTGTTGATAAGGTCCATCAAATAAAATGGCCAACATAAAATAATAATTGTTTAAAAGATGCCAAAATGGGGAAAACCCCATTTTTCAAAAAGTGTACACTTAACGTGAAATGACCCATCTCCTCCCTTGGATGAAGGGATAACCCTGTTGAATTGAAACGTAATTGTGTCTGGGCCTTGTTTCATTAAACTCATTATCAATAACCAGATATGATAATTGTTATAAGCTACTGAAATCCTTACATTCGATAGGCTATGAGTGGATTTGTCATAGAGGAAGTTGTAATTGATAGCAAGTTTCACGACACAGGGCCTTAGACTTAAAACAGGGATGCCAGTTGGAATTGATCTGAGGGCCTGTAAATTACCTAGAATGAACTATTTTGTAAAAAGCCTAAACTATGGTCTGAAAATAACTCGCCAGGACCTGAATTCAGGCTACTGCCTGAAAACTGGCATTCCTGTTAAAAACTATGTACGTTAATAATGTTTAAAAAATGGAAAATGGGAAATTACCTTTAGGTAACGATAATATGTTGATATCAAAAAAATTATTATCATATTATCTTACTCATTTAGTTTACACCCTTCTGGCTCTGTCAAATTTAATAGAGTTAATACACTTCTGGGCTATATTATTATGCAAATATTGGATGAATTTGCTGCTGTTACACAATAGTTCCTATTTTATAAGCATCAATTTAGCATGAAAGACCAGCTTGAATTAGACCAGTTTAGATGTAGTACCGTGGCATAAAAGTCATGGCGCCATTCCGCTTTCTGAAACTCTTAGGCAAAACAGTAACTTCAATGACAACCGGCCACTGTTTGAATTTAATCATCTGACCAAGCGTAAAGGTACACAATCAGCGGCTCATTAATTTTTCATTAATCAATGAAGCAAGAGAAAGTTGACCCTCTTTGGTATAATCAATAGGCCGAAGAGATTGATTGAACTTGCAGCAACAAGGGAGAATGATTTGGTGTCAAGGGAACTTGAAAATCAAATGCTGTGTTCATACTTTTCAAGGTCATACTGGGAAGGGAATGGTTGGATATATTGTATACCTGGAATAAAAATGCTTGGTTCACAGTCATTCAAGATCGTATTGGAAGCTTGAACTGATTGAATTTATGATAAAACCTTCTAACTTTAATATGAACAGAACCAGTAAGAGTCAGTCTGAGAATCATATAATAGTTTCAAGAGCTTGTGACCAAACACCAACATTGTATCATTACTTTGAAAGACCAATAGATTTGCAAAGTTTTTATTCATATCAACTATCAATAAATATATGAATGACCCCTCGCTGTCAATTTAGAACTTCAGACCAACGTCATCCTCTTTCAAACTCTCAAATCATTATCCAGCAACGGTTGTTAGGAATCAAATAGTCATACCAAAATACAACACAGGTCTATACCATGTTATTAGAGAAAAAATTCAATCCAAACCCACTTTAAAAGTGATGTTCATACAAAGTCTGAACGCATCTTGACTCATTGGCTCGAAAGAGTTGGTCAATATTAGTCTATACCTTCAGGCTTGATTAGCTGCACACAGTAGCAGAGTAATATGATTTGATAATCAGCCTGATGAACCTTCACAGCAAATATGAAAATCATATAGACATAGATTTCGACATCCAGGAATAATTCCACATTACGGGCGAGATGTATCATTATCTCCATCAGTATTTACTCAGAGACTCTCGACATCAGAAATTTGAGTACAATTATCATTTCTCTTTCTTCATAATGATAATTCTCTTTTGAATACCTGTGATTCATTTCCTGTCTCATCTCTCTCTCTCTCTTCTCCTTTTCTCTCCCCTCCCTTTCTCCTATACTCTCTCTCTTTTCATCTCTCCTTTTTTTATCTCACCGTTTGCTTTACATTCTAGTAATCAATATCAGATTCCGAATGTTTAGGGGATGAAAAATCATTTCAAATTATTATATTATTGATTTCCACTATTGTATCAAACCAGAATTAATTACAACAGTTAGTATTTGAGGGGAGCACACGGTGGGAAAGAGAACATATATATCTTCTTTTTTTTTAGGTCCCTAAAATCACAACGACTCAGCCAGCGGATGAATAAGCAGGGGGGAGGGGGGGTAAGAGGACACTTTTTTGTGGTCACGCAATTTTTAAATTTGACATTTTGCTCCATTGGGGGGGGGGGGGTAAGGTCACCTTTTTAGGTCAGCCATTGGCAATTTTTGGGGGGGCCGAGGGGGCGTGTCCCTTTTTTCAGTACATTTTGGGCGAATTTAGGGCCGATTTAAACATTTTTGGGGCGGGGGGGGGGGATGTGCCCCCCCCCCCCCCCCCCCTCCCTGGATCCGTCACTTCATTTTATAAATTCTCTAAACCTGGCCCTAACCATCTATACCTACATGTTCACCCCTTCCCAATGATCGCAGCCTATCGGTATCATTCTTCAGTATCCCTCACATATTTGACACTCCCAGGTGGTTCAGCCGTAGTAGTTCCATGGTTCAGCTCTCCAATCATCACAACACAAGAGTCACATTAGTACCCCAAGTCCGAGAGCGATACAGCACAGATGAGCACAGCGGGGGTCGCCCTACCAGCCCTGGTAAATGCTCCTGGTTGCACGTTAACCACTCCCCAAGGAGGTGCAGTTCTGACAACTTTCAAGAAACAGGTTTCTGGCACCACTGAGTTCAGGCTGTCAACATTCTCTTTCACACCTCAACTCAAGGTAGAAAAGACTTTAAACCGAAATTTAGATCCACCTCCACAAAATCAACACTTGTCAACAGATGTCCATCATAGTAAACAAGCTCTAATTTCTGTACATGTGCTGAATAAACCTTCCATGATTCTCCCTAGTTTCTGTTACTCTATAATGATGTATGTAAACTGTTATATTTTTCCATTTAAAGAGAGGTTTAGTGATCATATGTTCTCAGGGCAAGTACATGATTTTGTGAGGGGTACACAACTTTGATAACAGGTTTAGCAAGCAAGCAAAATGTAATTACCAACAAGTATTTGACATGTAAAGAGGAAAAACAAGGAGAGGAATATCTTGTTCCCTATCACATCCCTCTTGATCTGCCAATGAATTCTTTATTTAAATTAAATTTTTCTGATTATCATATCTTCCATCCAATATAAATCCTCAGGTATTTCATGGAACCTTATCTTTCACCTTTCTCTCTCTATCTTTCTCTCTACCTCTCTGTCTCTCTCTCTCTCTCTCTCTCTCTCTCTCTCTCTCTCTCTCTCTCATTAACTTTCAAATCTTCAGTCTCCTCCTCCTTGAACTGTCCTTAATCTTATGCTCATCTGGGCTCGCATTTTACACAAATAACATTCAAACAAGGGCAAAAACAACCTTCCTTTCGCCAGAACAGAAGTTCACTGGACTTTCTAAACACATCCACTTTAATAGCATGTCCTCTACCTACCCACAATCAATATTTTCATTCATCAAAATCTAATTATTTAATCACATGGCCCTTCCAAAGATAGCCTGACAGAGGCAACTATTAAAGTTACATGTACTAAAATACCACATGCTCTACTTCTTCATACAGTACACACATGTGTCTCTATTTGTATACATATATATGTATTTGGATCAATATAATGAAAAAGTAATCTCAATGATACAATCATCTTTTGAAATTTTGACTTTTTCAGTATCTAATAACATGTGCATGCAAATGACAATAAGGCAAGTAATGCATTACTGTAATTGCGATCTATTAACAGAAACATCCGTTAAACTCGGAGCTACACAAAATTAATTTAATTTCCCCACCATGATCTGTTGACTCGTATTCAATATAAACAGCATTAGTTCAAATCAAACTGTATCTCTTAACCTACATACAGTTAGCCTAGTTTTACCAAATCATCCTTGTTTCACGCTTAAGCCATTGTGACACCTATCCAATACAAGTGGCCTCCTTTTGTATTATTCAGCCGCCCGGTGAATTAGTAGATCATATCTATATTGTGTCATTGTGTCAATGTGTGCCTGTGGAGGCAGTCAATAAATTGAATATTTCATGTAATATCTTGATGGACACACATGGGAGTTTTTAAGTGATATCAAATAAGGCCATGATGACATGAAGGGGGAAAAATGAAATTCCCTACTTTTCCAGTAAACTGATTATCCATGAAGGTTCATTTATAAATATGTTATTTTCATCTGTCTTTCAAAGGAAAGAGGACAGAGTGAAAGGAAACGTGTATCATAATGGACAAAATATCATTATTTCAAAGCATTGACTGCATAATAACACTGTGCTTTACAAATTTGAAGGACATTCAAGTAATGACTAATGAGAATAAAGGTGAAGTGATTCTCTTTCTACCATCAAAATGCTAATCCCAATGCAGATGGCTTATTGAAAATAATGGGCTCTACAAAAATGTAATAATAATGTTTAAAATGCTAATATTTCATGTAATATCTTGATGGACACGTGGGAGTTTTTATGTGATATCAAATAAGGCCATGATGACATGAAGGGGGAAAAATGAAATTCCCCACTTTTCCAGTAAACTGATTATCCATGAAGGTTCATTTATAAATATGTTATTTTCATCTGTCTTTCAAAGGAAAGAGGACAGAGTGAAAGGAAACGTGTATCATAATGGACAAAATATCATTATTTCAAAGCATTGACTGCATAATAACACTGTGCTTTACAAATTTGAAGGACATTCAAGTAATGACTAATGAGAATAAAGGTGAAGTGATTCTCTTTCTACCATCAAAATGCTAATCCCGATGCAGATGGCTTATTGAAAATAATGGGCTCTACAAAAATGTAATAATAATGTTTAAAATGCTAATATTTCACGGTAACATTTATCAGATGAGCCATCCACTGTTCCAGTTTTCAACGATATCCATTTTATGATATTTTTGAGTCACTAATCGCCCTAAGATTAAAACAGTGATATCCTTCCACTGCTGTTCTGATGTAATATTGGAAATGTTAATCTTTTGATTCAATTTGTATGCAGCTGGGATCAGTACTAGGCTCCTCGACATCCTACTTGATCTGATTTATTTTATACTGACCATTCGTTGATCATTTTTTGAGTGACAATGTTGCTGTCCACATTTAAATCACTACTTATGTTATCACTCTCTTTCATCATCAAATTGGCAACATATTATACCAGTAGTTATTTTTAGGATTTGGGACAGGAGGCCATTTGCTCAATCCATTTTATTTTTTGCTTTGATTTAAAAATCTATTGACTGGGCATGAATATCAAAAGTTCTTGAAAATCATGATTCATACAGCTGTGTAAAATGTATATTAATTGACCTGATTTATACTGACCATTTATTGATCATTTTTTGAATGACAATGTTCCTGTCCACATTAAAAATCCCTACTTATGTTATCACTCTCTTTCATCATCAAATTGGAAACATATTATAGGTATTTTTAGGATTTGGCAGGAGGCCATTTGCTGAAGCATTTTTTTTTTTTGCTTTATTTAAAAAAAATATATAGACTGGGCATGAATATCAAAAGTTCTTGAAAATCATGTTTCATACATCTGTGTAAAATGTATACTAATTGACCTGATTTATTACAGCCTTTCATTCAGCATGTTTCTTATAATGATATTCATTTCTCACATTAATCTAACATTTGCTTAAATCATATTTGGGGTCTATTTTACGACTGGGGTTGCTTGTCCACATGTGTATGCCTACTTCCTTTCTTAGCAGTCAGGTACGACAAATTATAAATCAATCAATCAAGCAATTAGTCAATTAATCTCAATCAGTCAACACATGTACATGTATCTATAATATATCATATATATTTCTATCTTTCTATATATATATATATATATATATATATATATATATATATATATATATATATTATATATATATCTGTCTGTCCGTCTGTTTGTCTATCTGTCTGGTTATATATCTCTCTGTCTGTCTATCTATTTGTGTCTATCTATCTGTCTGTCTGTCTGTCTATCTGAGTCTGTCTATCTATCTGTCTGTCTGTCTATCTGAGTCTGTCTATCTATCTGTTTCTTTCTGTCTGTCTGTGATCTGTCTGTCTGTCTGTCTGTCTGTCCATCTCTCTGGTTGTCTATCTATCTGCCTGTCTATATATCTGTGTCTGTCTGTCTATCTGTATCTATCTGTTTCTTTCTTTCTTTCTTTCTTTCTTTCTTTCTGTCTGTCTGTCTGTCTGTCTGTCTGTCTGTCTATATATACATATATCTATCTATCTATCTATCTATCTATCTGTCTATTTATCTTTTTTTTTAATTCATTTACTTATTAAAATCAAAACAAAACTTACCTTGTTTGGCATGTGAAGTGGGACTCCTTTCTTCAGAAATGCCAGGGCAGTCTCGGGGTGACCGCACTGTGATGCAATATGCATGAGTGTGCTGCCATCTTTGGTCCGAGCAGAGACATTTGCTTTGAACTTATCAACGAGGAGCTCCACGACCCCGGTGTTACCATTCTCAGCTGCTATGTGCAGAGGTGATCTATCAAGCTGGATAAAAAAAGGGGATAAAGGAGATTCTTGGTTTAGGTAAACTTTAGAAAATGAAATGGAATGTAAAGAAGTATGCATGACACAAAGGCCACGATTGTTGAAATTCCTACTTTAACCGAACAGAGAGAGAAAAATCATGATATTGAATGGTGGAAGAACACAAAAGAGAACAGAAATGATGGAGTAGACCTCTCCCTCCCCCCCCCTCCCCCCCCCCCCAAAAAAAAAAAGAATAATAAGAACAAAGATAATAAAATATATTTACCAAGAAGAAAGAAGTGAAGGATGAAAAGAACATGGGAAACACAATAATTTCAAAATAGAGGAATAGAACAATAGGGAGCAATAAAATATATTCATAACAGGAGAAATAGAGAATAAGAGATGTATCAACAAAACAAAGAAATGAAAAGCTGGTTATAGATATTTTCAACAAAAATGACCGAAAAAAATTGCTTTAAAAAAAGGGGTTAAAAAAACGAGTTGGAAAATATTAGCAAATGGGCACATAAATATCTGTTGTTATTGTGGGGGGTAACTTATTTTATCTTCCCTCAAGTATTAGGAGATAATGTATGCATGTCTATGCCACTTAAAGCCCCACTGCACTACTTATAGCTACTTGTGCCCTCTATACAGCAAACAATGCCTACCCCATGGTCCCCTTATGTTTTATGTTAATTGAGAGCTGATTTGATGAGATAACAACCTGCCAGTGACCATATGAGAAAGTCTAATCCCTCCTGGCCAAACTAGTGCAGATAGGAATAAAAGGCCAACTGTACTAGTTCGGCCAGAAGGGATTAGACCACCCAGCAAGGTCACTGACAAGCGGCTATCTCATCAACTCAGCTCTCAATTAACATACTATAAGAAAAAGAGGATCATGGGGGACCAACAGGCACCGATTTGGGAAGTTTTCTATATAGAGGGAGCAAGTAGTACAGTGGGGCTTTAAGAAGAAAAAATTAAAGAGGAATGGGGAGAGACAACAATAACAATAAAAAGGCACGAATAGACAGATTTGACATGACTAACCTTGTCGTAGATGTTAGGGTTGGCTTTCATCTGATATAGATACTTCAGTGCATTCTCATCCCCAGACATGGCTGATATATGAAGCGCTGTATGACCGTCTTGCTGTGAGGGACGTAGCAAATAAACACTGCCCGTCAATCAAAAAACTTTTAAAACATTCCTTTCAGAAAGACCGAGAACTTTCAAGAATAATCTTGTCTTCTGTCATATTACATCTCGAGACGCCACAAGTATGATCTGTCTGAATTAATGGTTCTTCTTCAAAATTTAAATAAAAAGGTTTGAAGGGCAGCAAAATGTTGAAGCAAAATTATGTTCAAAGCAAATTTCCCCACCAAATAAATGGATCTTTGTACAAATTCAATTTCAAATTTGGTTTCTCCTAGAATAAAAGGAAAAAAAGTTTGTCAAACTCTAGTCTGAAATCAAGCTTTATTAATAGGTTGTAACTCCCACTTGGAATCTGTCCTGAATTTTGTTTTCAATCTTTCCTTTTTTGGGGGGGGGGGGGGGAGGAAGAGGTTGTGTGACAGTAGGTAGAGCCTCTGTTTATGTCAAGATTTGATCGGTAAACCTAATCAGTCTCCTGTAATTAAATCAATCAGACAAATGCTGTAGAATTTTCTACCAGTGCTCATAGAAAACAATTGTAGCAATACTACATCATTACAACAAAACAAATCATAATAATGATAATAATACTCAGTTCTTTTATAGTGCATAACACATTACAGGGTAGGATGTCACTATGCGCATATCCCTATGCATTTACAATGTACATTACTCTAATCTATTTCCAATTTTCCAATTTCCAATTTCAAATTATCCAATTTCAAATTGCCAATTTCCCAATTTTCCAATTTCCAATTTCCAATTATCCAATTTCCAATTTTCCTGTGGTCCACACATATGTATACTTACATTCTGTATATCCACAGGGCTCCCATTATCGACAAATGATTTAATGATATCTAGATCTTTCTTTCTACAAGCTAAATGAAGGACTGTATCTCCATCCTCATCTCTGGAATGCTTTAACTGCTCCTCCTTGAAGTTTGAGAGAAGCTCCTTGCAGACAGCAATGTTGGATGCTTGGACGGCCAAGAAGAGAGGTATCGAACCATCCTACAAGAAAGAAAAAGAAAGGGAGAGAATTTAGCAGAAGGTTGGCACAACTTCCTTTCCTTTTTTCTTGAAAAATAAATACATTAAATTTCAATTATTATTGGCATATTCTAACGTCATGTAACATGTTAGATGCTTGGACCGCTAAGAAGAGAGGTATCGAACCATCCTACAAGAAAGAAAAAGAAAGAGAGATAATTTTAATAGCAGAAGCAGGTCTATTGGGGGAGGGCTTGGGATTCTTGCACTCACTTTAGACCGACCGACCGACCCATGTTTTGGCTCCTATAGGGCAATATAACATTTTTTCTTTGTAAGGCCTTATACAAGTGTCTCAATAACTCCTCAAGATATGTTACTGGAACTTAGTCTTTGAAGTTTGAGAAATGTTATTTGCATACTGCAATGAGGGATACTTGGACTACTAGGAAGATAGGGGACTGGGAGAAGGTGAGAAAGAGCTGAAAGATGGATAGAGACAGACAGATAGATAGATAGATAAAAAGAGATGGAAAGAGAGGGAGAGAGAGAAAAGGAAAGGATTACCAGCAAGATACAAACAACTTGGATATTGACTTCAAGAAGTGCAAAAGACTGGGAGAAAGGAAAGAAAGAGCCGGCAGATGGAATAGATACATGTAGAAGGAGTGAGATAGACAGACAGACAGAGAGATAGATAAATAGATAGATAAAGAGATGGAAAGAGAGAGAGAGATAAAAAGGGAAAAGATTACCAGTGAACAGATACAAATATTAACTTCAAGAAGTGCAAAAGTGTAGAACCTCTACAAAGTTCAGCCTCTTCCAAGAAAATTATATTTTTTTTTGTATCAACCAACTCTTCATGATGAAGGGTATATCTCAAAATACACATATTTTCTGCTGACTAAACACCATTTTTATTTCTAAATCAGATTATTTGGAGTCTAATATTAAATGTGATAGCTAGTGCCTCTCTATAAATAAACTGCAAATTATAGGGTGGCAAATTATGGGGTGCCAGAAAAGTCACAAATTATAATCCAAAGGTTGGCACAACTTCTTTCCCTTTTCCTTAAAAACACATACATTCAATTTCAATTGTTATTGGCTTAATCTAACGTCATGTAACAGAGAATAATCTTTTTGAATTTTAAATCATGAGTAATTTCTAATCATAAGGGATCCCATACCATGTGGTGACAATTGGATAACCTAGATTATGATAGTCCTACACTAGAAATTGCAATGGATTACAGATGCTGCTATATTTCCAATCTGAGCTTATCGCTGATCAATTAGAAACATAATATTTGTCCAATGTAAACCTGCGGAAGATCATGTGGCCTTCCTAACATTGATTAGTGTCTGTCTGCAAAGATATGTTTCTGGCTAAATACAGGTTTGTGGGCCTCCTGGCAAAACAGTCCTCTCTATTTTGGGTAAGCGATCAGAATGTTCCAGGGTTATCAATCGTTAGCTACATGCCCTTTCACATTGCAGAAAAACTCATTTGAAAAATGTTGGTTTGTTCAACTACCATCTACTCTACTGTAAAACCCATTGGTGTATCATATTTTTTTTTTTTTTTTTTTTTTTTTTTTTTGGGGGGGGGGGGGCGGGTTTTGCACTTGCCCCACATTTCGCTGTTCTCCAGGGCAGGGAAGCAAGAAGAGTCATGTGACCAAAAACCACAATAATTCACAGGTGTTTAGAGTGCAAGCGTTTACACTGAAAAAACCTGTGAAGTTTCAGGTGGCGTGGAAAAACCCTCTACAGAGTTGGGTTTTTAGAGTTGGGTAGTTTCTGACAAAACTCCAGAATGTGCAAAACCAATGTTTTTGCTTGCAGTCTAAATGACTCTACTAATGATACATCCGATAAGAGCTAGATGGGGATAAACCATGAAGGTTTAACCTATCTTGGCATTTCATTTAGATGTGTATAGAACTAGAAATTTATTAAACCCAATGACTACTAAATTTGACAGGATTAATACAGGAACTACCTAATTTCTGTAGAAATTAGACAATGGTCATGGTTACTAGACTTACCAGTATTGTCCATCCCCGCCCCCACACACACCCCTACCCAACCCCTTCCCCCTGGATTTATAAAGTGATGTCCTCTTAGCCCTGAATAACCCCAAAAAATATTCTAAATGTAATGTCACTCTAAAAATCCCATATTCCAAAAGTAGCAGAGTGATCACGCCACATTTTTCATACTTATACTCACACTTGATCTCAACATTCTCAATGCTGAAGTGAGGCCATTATTTCTAATCAGCTGTTCACAAAAAGGGGGTAAGAACTAGATGCATGTACTGTCAATGGAAATATTCACCTTTTAACAGGCAGCTGAAGATTTATGGAGCATATAATTTATTTCTCTATGCACAAGTGACATTGCAGTATGAAGCTCCAAAAGGGACAGAATTACATGATGTTTTATAAGGTCAATTTCATATTTTCCCATGAATAATTTTCAGGATAAGAGAAAGATGATGATGATGTAATGTGTGCTCAAGCTTGTCTGATATATAGGCCATAAAGTAATATTTCAATTGAACATATTTTCCCAGGAAAGGAAAAGAGAGTTAATGATTATAAGAATATAGCTTTGATTAGAAATACTTCAAATGCCATAGTTTCATGACAATTTAAAGCATGATAAATCATGATTATTGGTCTCTAGGATCAGACAAGGTATTTTCATAAAGTCCACACATGATTATGATCAACTCAAGTTTTAAGACAATATGGACTTCTGCCAGTGTCCATAAATACACACATAAATTATGAGTGATACCACATCATGGAGAGGGAGAATGAGAGAGAATGAGAGAAAGAGAGAGAGAGAGAGAGAGAAAGAGAGAGGGGGGCCTCGGAGGGGGGAAGACAGGGATAAGCAGAGGGCGGAGAGAGCAAGAAATTCAGGGAAAGTACAAATTTGCTCAGATGGACAGAATAGAAATTGCTTGTTACTTCAAACTAAGAGAAAAGTGGGACCGAAAATGCAAAAGCACTTCAAGAAATACCAGAAATGCACAAAATATCATACACATGTATAGGCCTAATAAAATACTTGTATCAACATGAACTATTGGTTGATATATTGTCACTTCATTACATGTAGCCGCAATAGAAGATAACATATTAACTGCAGTATACCTCAATGCTACTGTTTGACTGAGTCTGGGACATGTTAACTATGAACTATACTTGGTATGTGACACTGCCCTCGGCAACAGATATGCTAGACTCGATTCTAATTACAATTAATACCACCTTCCTATACATTACTATATCGTCGGTGGGTTGACAAAACCTCGTATCTCAAAAATCATGAATTTTCAGGAGAGCGAAAAAACTTCAACAAATTTAGTGCTGTGACACAGTCCTTTTTAAAACTGGAATATTTACAATTTTTAATGTCATTGTTGAAATACAGTAAAATAATTGTTTTTATATTTGAAAGTGAGTTACGAGGTTTTTGCATTTATCTACATTGAGATACAAGTTTTTAGTTTGTATTCAAATTGAGATACGAGTTCTTACTTTCAACTCTGAATGAGTTACAAGGATTTGGTTGAATAAGTTACGAGGATTTGAATACACTAACTTCGGTACTGATAGGCCGTGGGTGAGTTACGAGGAAAAGGAATTACGTATCTATGTTACGAGGTTTTGTCAATGCAGCTTCAAAGGGGGTTAAAGTTACGAGGTTTAGTTTAAGGGTGTTTGTGTGGAATTTGTGAAAAAACCGAGAAGGAGGCGTTCCATGGATTTATCAGGTGGTGTCGTAGGCCGTAGGCCATTAGGTACAAAATTATGCAAAAAAATCAAAATCTCAAAAAATCGAGATACGAGGTTTTGTCACCCCACCGACAATATGTTACTGTCTGAATTCAAAAACATCATTCAAGTAGTCAAAAAATTAATTGAACCATGTTTACGAGGCCTAGGCCCTATATCTTTTTTGAGGTAGAGTTTATCATAGTTGAATCTTGTCAAATGAAATTGGAAGAGATGGTGATGATATCAAAATGAGCAAATGGAGATCTGTAACATTGTTAAGTTGGATGTTACTCACACACAGGTAAACTCAGAGGAAAAATACTTTGGGGGGGGGGCTACTTTTCAAGCTTGCTTGCATGAAAATAACACTCTTTACTTTGTTTTGCATTTAACTCTATGCAAAGTTGTCACTGGGTAAACTTCTGATATATTAGCCAGTTGCAGACTATTAAAGAGCCAAGATGAATACAAGGATGATATGCATCATTCTGAAATGCATGATAAATCATATTGTTTCAAAAAAGTTAAGGGGGGTCAGAAACTCTAGACATGTTTCAATATTTAAGCTGTTAAATACATGTATGTGATTTTTTTTTATAATTTTTTTTAAAATGAGCAACAAAAATTAGAAGGGGAGGGGGAACTCAAATCTTAAAGCTAGTTAGTGATTCATAATAAAAAATTAGGAGAATTGTCAATGACTGCATTCCAATCCACGTATTTGTAGAGATTTAGTGATCTCATAGTTCAAACATTCATAAAGTCTCTTTTAGTATTGGTTCGATTTATTTCACCATTCTGTTTCTCTCAATTTTCTGTTTACCTACAAATGAACTTGGATCACTCTTTAATAATGTACCATTATCATATGAATGGTAGCAAGCCTAGGACCTTCATCTTCGTTTACGAGGAAATTCGGTGAAAGTGAATAAAGAAACTCTGGTGTAAAAGTGACATGATTTTGAACATGATATATAGACACCCCACATGGTCATGTTCAGCTCCATCAACTCTAGATGACTGAACAGCGGAGGTAACCATAGGGAACAGATGAGGTCAAAGGTCATTTCAAACTCGCTATTATAAGGCAATGAGGCACATCAAAAATTCTTTGTGAATATTCTTTATTTTCTCTCTTAAAGGTAAGGACCAATATTGGAAACGCCCCAATTTCAAAAAATGAAATGGAAGCTCTCATTACCAATCGTGTGAAAGAATATGTTTTGACTAATACATGATGATAAAAAATTTGCCGGGAAACCGCCTACTAATTCATATATTTGGTAAATTTGTTTCTCTCATGGTCTGTGAGAGATATAGGGTAGTCCCATATACATCTTTCTGTGTATAGTGCTTGTAACTTTACGAAAAATGGGCCAAATTTCTTATCATTTTGATGATTCCAGAACCTTGCAAATTCTAGATGCTAGATGATCAACCTTTTCTGATCGATTCCACTACGTTTCTTTCACAATGCAATCGCATGACCATAACTGGTCTTTACCTTTAAAGGTAATACAAAGTTTTGGGAAATTTTGAAAATTGGGTGGATAGTGAATCTTTACAATTTTGATATATTTGGATGCCCCTGTGGATGAATTATAAACACTAACAAAATTAGCCTCTAAAACACTTCTGTTTTCGAGAAAAATTGAATATAAAAATTTACCCGTGCTCCCGGTAAATTTTGATAAATTTCAAATAGCGCCTATGGCCGTACAGTGGTAGCTGCGACCATGAAAATCTCAGAATATGTAGTTGTGATATATAATTCCCAAACGGGAATAGCTAATCGGTCGATTTTAGTCAAGAAACATTGTTTCAAAGCTAAAGTAATATCTTGACCTTGAGAGGGAGCTATACAACATAAAGAGTTTATTGTTTATAATTTCATAACTTCAGACTCGATTTCAACCGAGACAACGATCAATGAATATTGTAGGAACGCATATGCTTCCAATATTTTAATTTGAACCAAATTCATGACCCCATACAAAAAACTTTGTAATACCTTTAAAAATACACACAAGACATAAAAGTTGATAAATCCGGTTTTCTATCATTATGGCCGATTGCAAGACTTGAATAAGATCAGTCTTCTATGGGTATGAACTTGTGATTGAAGTTAGAACAATAGTCTTGAATGCATTTCAGCTTTGAAAGGAAGTAATGAAACTGTAAATGTTCATAACTGCAAACTGCCAAACAATGATAGCTCATTTGAACTATTTAGGCTATTAATTTGTTCAATATTTAACTTTTGGGTAGGTGTTTTGTAAAGGCTGTAACATTCAAGATATTTTCATTTCTTTACTGCTCATCTGTCTAATAAATAATGTTGGTCAATTCACTTCGGGGGTGGGGGAGCAGGCCTTTAAATACATGAAGCAAAGAAAATACAGCAACATTCATGTATTCATGTATAATCCTATTTTATATAACCCACAAAAGGCACAAATATGTTTACCACTATATGAATCATGTGATTGAAGTGTATGGTAATGATGTGGAGCACATGAGGTCAAAGGTCAGCATTGAATGACTACATTATGATGGTGATGTGACACGACCAATTACTAAGCACCAGCTTATCTACTCTATCTAGCACCATACAAACTGGGGTATATACATATGTACTTCATATCACTTTTTGGGGAGAAAAGCTAGTCAACGAAAAACGGTGTGTACTTTTTGGTCAGTTTGTTTGTTTCTTTCTTTCTTTCTTTCTTTATTTTTGTTTGTTTTTGTTTATTTTTGTTCATGTTCGCTTGTCAGACAATACTGGGGCGAAAAAGGTACAGACATAGCGTAAATCTCTGCACCCCCAGCAGAAATAGTCATAACTCAATATATGCTCAGTGGGCCAAGTCCATTCAGAAGAGAGGACAGAGGGTCAAGCATTTATGACTGAACAAACAATATTGTTGCCATGGTAACGAGTGATATTGAGGTCGTGTGAAAGGTCAGTGGTGGTATCACAGGTGTCTAGGGGATCAGGATTGTACCTGTCATATGAAGTGGCTATTCAAATATTGTGTATAGATATATATGTATCAAGGCCTATATCAAATATTTTTATTTCAGAAGAGTACAAACTTGCTCTTTTTCTTGTTGCTTGCGGGAGCACTTTCTGGACTTATTGTCGCAAAAGTGAGATTTCACTGTGGCAATTTTTATGTTTACAATTATTTAAAGCCTGTCTGCACTATTTTGGCCAGGGGGATTATACCTCTCTGCAAGGTCACTGACAGGTGGTTATCTCATCAAATCAGCCCTCAATTAACATCAGAAAAAGAGGATCATGGGGGACCAACAGGCATCGATAAGCCATTGTTTGGTATATAGAGGGCGCAGGTAGCTGTAAGTAGTGCAGTGGGGCTTTAATGTAATACAATAACTCATTCTTAACTCCCCTGAGCTCTTTCAGACCTTTCCAGAACCTTTTTTTAAAACTTTTCCTAAGTATTATTATTTGTATTTTTATTATGTGCTGTATTACACAAGTTCAATATCTTCTTCTCGTCAATATCTTCACGATCACTGACTATAATTTCAAAAGTTTGTCAACACATCTTGAGCTTCGAAGACCTCATTTCACACTTAGATATAAATTGGAATAAATTAACTCTATATCTGCCACTATTTAAATGTATTATCCCTTTGCCATCGACATTTTCTGCATGATATTTTCAGCAAGAGATTCAAGTTTATTTCTAAATATCCCTGATAAAGCTACAACAAACATATGATAACAGGGCTGCTAGGTAACCAGTAGGACTGGAAATTGGTAAAGCCAAAGTAATTGATTGACAATTTATGATCTTGTTTAGTGTGCGACTCTTTCTGTACTAAACTAATCAACACTTCTGACAAGCCAACAATTGTGCCATTTGGCATGTACATGTATTGAAAATGAAAGGTTAACACAAAAATGAAAATGAGACTACATCCACAATGATATGCATTATATGCAGACAATTAAATAGGAAAAAAAGAAGTGAAGGAAAAATGAGAAAAAAAGAAAACAAACTTTTAAAATGTCAACAGGGTTAAAAGGAAACTGATGTGAACAGAGCCAAGATTATCATCACTTGTCATAACTAATCCCTTGAACAGCTTTCATACATGGGAACCTGTCAAGGTTCATTTACTCCAGGTACATGATTGGCCAATTTCTCTCAAATCTTCCACCAGCGCTAACCACTCAAATTACTCCCTCGCTCTACGATTTGAAGATACAGGTAGGCTGACCCAGAACACAGTGCACTCGCATGTCCCCTCACATAGTTCTTGTTTCTTATAAAACTATGCAAACCATAAGTTATTAATTATTAAGATTATGTTTATTGACAAACAATCATATTAAAGTAAAAGTGAGTGGGTAAAACTTGACAAGTCAGTGAAAGTACTCTAGACCTATTACAAACAACCTTGACACCTTGCCGTTTCCACTATTGTATGTATCCCTGGCACTATCAAACAGAGGAAGGGCAATTTGTTTTAGGTTAAAATATGCCATGTTTCTAATTCTGAGGTGAATGAGCACTGGGAGGAAAGTGACAATTAATGAGAAAATCTCATATCAAAAACAGGGAAAGATGATGTCATACAAATATATGAGATTAAAAGAAAAAGAAAGAGAGAGGATAAGTGAAGACAAGGGAGATACATGTAGCTCTAGGGAGAGTGCCAAGAAAGGCAGCAAGAAGAAGATAAAAACCACAGTAAGAGAGAGAGAAAGGGAGAGAATAAGTGAAGACAAGAGAGATAGAGAGAGATCCAAGAAATCCAGCAATCAGAAGATAAAAACCACAGTAAGAGAGAGAGAAAGGGAGAGAGAAAAGGAGAGAGAAAGGGAGAGAGAAAGGGAGAGTGAAGGATGATGATAGAGACATGACAGTAAGACAAAGGGAGTTGACATGATAGATCACTAATCACATGTATTAAATGTCTTGCATCCCACGGGTATCATTTATGAAGTAAAGCAGCGAGACAACCATTTCAAAAACTGAAAAGCATAATTCCATGGAAGGAATGATCAGATTGAAGAGATTTTTGGTCACCTGATTCCCATGCTTACAATGTACAATTATGCTCCACCCTTGTTCCAAATCAATTAACAATTGATCTTTAATTGGAATGTATATAAACCAATAAACTACTTTCAAGATTTCAAACACATTCTTATTTGCACATTGACTGTTAAAGGCAAGAACGTGTTCCTCTTCCGTTAGTAACAATATCAACACTTCAATATTTAAATTTAAACAAATGGAAAACAAAGTGCAATGTATTTACATATAAAAGATAGCAAATATAACAGTTGTAATGTTATAACAGTCTAGGTGAGACATTTCAAAGAAGCTTCCAAAATATAAGGTGTTGACTGTTGCAATGTCAGTGACTTACCGCATCTTTGGCAAGGCGTGCCTCTCTGCCTGAAATGCGTAGGAGTTGTTGAACCAATGTCAGACCCCCGCTGCTTCTCGTCGCGGCCATGTGTAAGGGAAGCTGCTGCAGAAACTAGAAAGGTGACAAGAAAAACAAACATAGTATATATCGGCAATCATCGTCAAAATGGCAGCTAGGATTTGGAGAAGATTGAAGAATGATGATACCTTTCATGTCGAAGAACATTTATGTTGTTAACATTGGTTTAAACAATGTTGCTCTCATAGCAACTTGGCAACTTTTTCAAAAAGAAAGAAATTGATTTATCTTTAAAAAAACTTTTAAAAAACATTATACTGCATATTTATGTATAATTTCTATTTCATAACTTTAAACCATTTAAAATGTATTATATTATTGAATGTTGAATGTATATCTGATTTCTTGTCAAAATTACTGTTCTGTTGGAATGAAAAATAAAAAGGAAACTAAAACTGAATGTATTGATTTATTAATTTATTTAATAACTGATTTATTTGTTGTTGTTTTTTTCATTTAGAGTTACACCAGGGTGGCTTCACTAGTGATTTGGACCCTGTTTTAATTTTTAAGAGGCTTTGAAAATTAATAAATACAATATAAAAACAGTATAATATGAGATATATATACAAACAAAACATGATCAAACAAACAATAAAAATAGTGTGACGTTGTTCATCTTTTTGGGTTGGATCGCCCTTTATCCAGAAACAACTAAAGCTGTGATATACAGTATAAAAAATGCATATGGTATACATGTGTACCCAAAAAAATGAATCACATTAATGGGGCAACCATTAGTTCAACGACGTCATTGTACAAGTACTATTAAGAATATATAAAATGATTAAAGAGTTTACACAGTTACATTTAGTTAACAGTAGCTATAACAATGAGATAACGAGAAGTGTTATGATCTTTGTCATGCTATTGCTATGGTACTATGCAAACATGTAGTCCGAGACGATATTTAATCTGGCGGTACTCAAACTGATTACAATGTAAACATATACACAACTGGTGCTTATTCATTGAGTACTATAAGCTCCCAAAATACACACTTAGTCCTATGTAATTCATTATGTAGTCATGTATCTAGGCACAATAAACAGTTGTTTCAGAGTTTGCACTTGGATTTAGAAGTTGAAATTAGACTTTTTTAGATTTCTAATGCCAGGGTTTTCACATTATTTGCTGAGAGCGATAAGGAAGTTAAAGGTAAAGACCAGTATTGGAAACGCCCCAATTTCAAAAAATTGAATAGAAGCTCTTATTACCTATGTTGTGAAAGAATATGTTTTGAATAATACATGATGATAATAAATCTGCCGGGGGAAACTGCCTACTATTTGATATATTTGGTAAATTAGTTTATCTATTGGACTGTGAGAGATAAAACGCACATGTCGCGCACGTGTGCGTATTCCAAAATACATCTTTCTGTGTACAGTGCTTGTAACTTTATGAAGACTGGGCCAAATTTCTTATCATTTTGATGATTCCAAAACCTTGCAGTACATCTATGCTAGATGATCAACCTTTTCTGATCGTTTCTTTCACAATGCAATCGCATGACCATAACTGGTCTTTATCTTTAACTCAAATGATATGAGTTGTACCCTCCGGGCTATGAGCAGATAATAAAATGTAGTTTTTTAATTGAAGTAAATCTGTCGTCTATGCCTTAGAATATAAGGAAAAATACTGAAACATTTGAAAACAAGTTATCAATGTTTAAACTTAATAAATTGCAAAAATAGTATGACAACTACATTTATGATTTTAGTGTGATACAATTGAACCCTAAACTACCCTCCACATTCTTTCACTTCCTATAGTAACCCCCACAGAGCATATTCTTGTGAGTTTATGAAAGAAATATTTTTCAAAGTTTATCAACACTTGATCACTAGAAATGGCACAGGAATTTCCACAAACTGAATTTGTCTTTCAACTTGTACACACTTCACTGGCAGCTAGTGTCAGCCAGTGCCTTCTTCTCGGTCATGAACCACTGTCTACCTTTGTGTGAATTTCTAAAGTTTACCTATGCTGGACCCACATGGCGGAGATCGAGGCAAAGTCGACAGGAGTTTTGTAAACAATGGGGAAGAGAACTAAATATACTTGATTTGTCAGATCGACGTGTATTCATCGGTAGTTAAACCTACATACCGTAGAAGAATAATGGCAGTCCCTGCGTTGCTGTGCCATGGCAACGAGAAGCAGATATAATAGAAGTCATGCAAGAGTGGGGTTGTTGGATCAATGCAAAAAATTTCATGTGGATAGAGCTCTGAATGAAATTAATTAAGCGTGTAGCGACACATAAAGGGTGAAGTTCAACTTGTACAAACTTGGAAGAGTTATTACTGTAATAAAGAGGCCATGTGTCCATCACGGAACGATATTAATAAAACATTGTAGTTTAATTGTGTTTGATTAAAGCTTTGTATTTCATGTGGATTTCGTGAGCAATAACAGATCAATGTTTGTTTACTAGCAACTCTTTTATACTGTTTCAGCCTGATACTGTTTGTGATTAAACAACTTCAAATTCTACACAACTCTCAAACACATTGAATTACTGATTGTCAGAACTTTATTTCTTTTTAGTTATATTTATGCAATTGGCCACAACCTTTCTTGCAACAAGCCTCTGAAGATCTAAGACTTTACATCATATCTACAGGACGGTAACTGAATCGAAATACCAAGAATAAATCCTACAAATTAATAGCCATTTATAACTTAGTCAAGAGAGACAACCACAGATACTGCGTACCTTAAGACCTGGAATTACCAACTTTTGAAAAACCAAGATATAAGTGTATGCAGTGCACCCATGGCATTCAAAATTGGGGACAATAAAATGACGGTGAAATACAAATTCAAAAAAAAAAAATTGAAAATGTTATTACTTGGGCTTGATTCACTTATTTTGCTGCATGAAACTTTGAAGAATCTCATCATTCATGAATTTATCTGTTCACAGCCAGCAGGGCATTAACTTTGTCAATCCAACCCTTTGGTTGCTATGAATAAATAAACGAATATATGTGTTAAAGTATACTGTATGTGTTTAAGGTAAAGACCACTTATGGTCATGCGATTGCATTGTGAAAGAAACGTTGTGGAATCGATCAGAAAAGGTTGATCATCTAGCATCTAGCATCTGCAAGGTTCTGGAATCATCAAAATGATAAGAAATTTGGCCCATTCTTCGTAAAGTTACAAGCACTATACACAGAAAGATGTATATGGGACTACCCTATATCTCTCACAGACCATGAGAGAAACAAATTTACCAAATATATGAATTAGTAGGCGGTTTCCCGGCAAATTTTTTATCATCATGTATTAGTCAAGACATATTCTTTCACATGATTGGTAATAAGAGCTTCCATTTCATTTTTTGAAATTGGGGCATTTCCAATACTGGACTTTACCTTTAACTCCGTTCTGGCTCCAAACAGATGAAAAATACAGAAATGTTGGTTTTTATATACATGTAGTAGATGCCTTGAGGATTTAACCCTAATCCTAACCCTATACGTTTTATGAAATAATCCTTGAGCGAATGTCCGAGCACCAATTGCTTACCCCTCCTTGGACAGTAGCATCTGCTTTCTTGAGTACCATAAGCTTCATCATGTCATCCTTAGCTGAGGTCGCTGCAAAGTGAATCGCTGCACGACCATCCTGGACAGAACAAAAGGGAAGAGAGAGAGATAAAAAAGAAAAATTATATATCAAATAATAATAGCTAGTTCTTATATAGCGCTTTTCAGGACCAATGGCCCTCTCAAAGCGCTTTACGGATATTGTTACGCCGGTAATCGGATTTCAAGCTTACCCGCAATCAATATATGCACATTTTCCAGCCAGGCGTCATTTTTACAAGCGCACACTTGCTAATCTAAGCACATTAGCTTTGGCATCCTACCGGGTACCCATTTAACACCTGGGTGGAGAGTGGCAAATGTAGTCAATGTCTTGCCAAAGGACATTAGTGCTGTGGTAGGACTTGAACCATGGACCTTGTGATCCACAGTCCACTGACATCCACAAGCTTCAAGTATGATTGTAAGTCATTATCAATTCAAATGATAATGTGAATCAAGAAATAAATTATAATACTGATTTTTGTCACCCGTTTGTAAGAAGGCTGATCGACATTACAGCCATTGACAATATATGTAGGTCTTACGGCCCTATTCCTGGCAGCCTATGTTATGAGGTACAGCTTGACCTTTTTTTCAAATGATAATGATAATAGGAAGTCAATCTACAAAGCAGAGAATGCAAAAGGCTGTTAAACCATGTTTGCAGACACTATTACTATCGTCATTATCACTCCTTCACATGCACACGCACACAAATAAACAAACACACACATCCACTCACCCACACCCACACAAGGTGTACATCATATCTCTTCAGCAATGAGTGTTGCCATCCCATCATCCCCTCCCCCCCCCCCCCCCCCCATATTAATCCTCGGTATAGAGAGGTAAAAATAGACTAATGTCTTGAATAGAGACATTAGAGTGATGCTAGGGCTGCAATATCCACATTTCCAGTCACAGGTTCAAACACTTGACTCTACATGATCTTTCCAATCCCTCCCCCCCCCCCCCCCAAAAAAAAAAAAAAAAATGATAATAATAATAATAATAAAAATAAAAGGAAGTATCAAGCACTGCATCAGCTCAAGTCTTTCTTTCATCTCTAGTTTGTCGGGCAGTTGTGGAGTTCACAGAGCAAAGTCATGCCACCGATGCCAATAAAATTTCTTTCAAAAGAGTATTTCGTGATTAATAATGGAGGAATAAAGATCCTTGTGTGATATTGTAGTACCAATGAATCAAATGTTTAGACATCCAGTCTCCCAATCTTCAATTTAGAATCACCAAGGCATTCATTTACGACAAGGTCTATTACGCCTTTATACTTCTCAACCATCCATTTATTTGTTAATGTCGTATGGCTTGTCAATGGGAAATAACAAATGGCCTCCTACATCACTTTGTGAGTCAAAGGTACTTTCTTAATTGAGAATTTAATCCTTCTCAGATCCTACAGATGATTAAATTTCATTTCCTATGAGAGACACTCTCAGAATAAAGGACGTTTAAAGCTCAAGTGCAACTTTTGAGAAGAATGTAGGTCAATTGTCTGGAATTATTTCATAGCAATCCCAATCAAATACATACATATAGCTATAATAAAGAAAACTGTACTTCAATACAAACTCCACAAGTTCTTCTTCAACATGAAGACATGGTTACTCAACATTTTCTCTGTACACCCTGTAGTTAAGACCTAAAAATAAACTTGGTAAACTGAATGAATATATATTCATCTATACCGTACTTGCCTTCAAAGTTCATATTGACTACCAAATAATTTATTTTGAAATACCATCTACAAAGAAGACAGATTAATTCCTATCTTCCTCTCAGTTGTCAATACACCACTGTTCCTTTAAATTTTAGCAGCTTTAATATGATATATCTCTAATGCCTGATGAATAATCCATCATGTCGTCATTGTTCAGATAAGATGGTTGTTTCACATTTTCATCTCGTTTCACATTTAGGTCTTCCTTTCTCACAGTAATATATCATCTATTTCTCATTTGATCTTACCGAAAATACACACTGTGAGTCACTATCACATGTATACCATCTGGTATCATTCCTGAACATTTGAAATAAAATATCATTTTTTAATAAAAATTCATTTTATTAAAGTGATTTTATGTTTTTTCCACTGTTAATTTCAATTATTACATGGTCGTTTTTTTTTTGGGGGGGGGTGCTTTTTACTACTTTTAATGCATATTATTCTTATACAGTATGTTAGGTTTATTCTGTTCTTACCTTTGCTTGTGAGCTTTGGTGATATTCAATATTTATATTTCTGTGTACTAAATTTTTATCCTGTTCAGGACCATGATGTAAAACAAATTTTGTATCTACAATGTATATCTGATTCTTGTTATCCTAAATAAATATATTTGAATAAAAAATTAAAAAATAAATTGAAAATTCTTCCTAAATGATATTCATTTTATATCATTATCATGGCTAGTAGAGATAACATAACATTACAACCTCTTTTGAAAAGTATTCGTTTATCCCGACTATGCTTTAACTGGTCTCCAGCTGCTTCTAATAAGATTCAGAGTATTTCATGAAACCCTTCATAGAACGAATGAATAGTATATTAACTAACTATTCAATGGGCGATACGGCGTCTGTGCATATTAGTTCAATGGTTCTTCAATCCTATGTTGGGCTGATGAATTTTAAAACATATCCATCAACCAACATCATGACAATTATCCCGATACCGGCTTTAATGCAAACTTGTTGAAATTTAGGTCAAACAGTATACGCTTGTAAAGATGTAACCTGTGGCAATATTATAATAAAGAAAAATATATAAACGTGTATAATGGGAATCAAAGAAATGTATATCTATAAAGTCAAATGCAAAGTTTAGATTTACACAATAAATCAACATTATAGGCTTACTGAAGGATCGTATAACTCAATTTTTCATTTTGAAAAAAAAAAGGTAGAGGGAAGCTGTGATTGATTTTCAATGATTCATTACTAAAATAATTACACAGAGGTGAACAAAATTGGATGCAATCCAATATTTAATGGCTAATTCCGCAAAACTGTCTTTTAAAAGTCAGTTTCAAGATGAAATATGAGTGATGAAGAAAGAAAGAACAATTATTTCCTCAAGTGAAAAGGGGGCAAAAGAATCATATCAAGTGATTTCAAATCAACAATACAGAAAACCTACCGATTCATTCCTGATAATTCATTCATTTCATTTCAAAGCTTATCATTCAGATGAAAAGATCTTGGTCAAAAGTTTCTTGAAGAGCTTTTATTACTTCACAAGATATGTGCCTTCTGATCCTGGATAGTAGTTACGAAGGGACCACTTATCCCTTTAAATCAAATTCTGTCTTCGACCTCTGACCTCCTCCAATCAGTGTGACACACCAGGGGGTATTCTTTGCCAACCACCTTGCCTTAAATCTCACCGACTTAGGCGGTTTCAGGCCAACACAGATTCATATGTTTACTGATGCAGTCAATGGTAGTATCTTACTTTTCGCCAAGAAATGGGTTTAATTTCTGTAACAAGGTGCCCTGGCCATTAGGAGGCATTGGGCATAATTAAAGGCCTTCTTGTATATTTACATAGTACATTTAATGACCATACTTCAATGATGTAACCGATGACATTCCATTGACTGAGACTTTCCAACAGTGTTTGAAGTCGATGGCAATTAACTAAACAATACAAGTAAATTACTCTATGCCATGCAACTTAGGTATGAGCTACTATGAGAATGAATCTTACAATCCATTAACAGAAACATCCCGGGATTATAAGCCATGTGCCTCAACATTATACTTCATTCATACTTCAATGATGTAACCAGGCGCGGATCCAGGATTTCTTAGGGGAGGGGGCCCAACTTTTTTTTTTTTTTGCTCCCCAAAATTTGAAAATCGCGCCGGCCGAAATGTCGCTCAATGGGGGGGGGGGGGGGGGGGGGGGGGGGGGGGGGGGGGAGTGAGCACAATTTTTTTTTTTTTTTGCTCCCGAAAATTTGAAAATCGCGCCGGTCGAAAAGTCGCTCAGTGGGGGGGGGGGGCAAATTTTTTTTTTTTTGGTCCTCGAAAAAATTTTAATTTGCACCCCCCCCCCCCCCCCTTGAGCACCAGGGGGGGGGGGGGCCCAACCCCCTAAAAAGGTAAAAATCACGTGAATTTACATGATTTTTTTTCTCAAGGGGGGGGGGGGGGGCCCGGGCCCCCCCCCCCCCCCCCCCCCCCCCCCCCCGGATCCGCCACTGGTATATAGGAATATATAGTAAGGCGAGGCGTCAAAAATAAATATACCAGCCAGCGGCAGCTAACTGCACTTGTGCGTCCTGGCTGCATTTTTTAAATTAGCTCAGCCGGCTACCGCTGGCGGTAGGACCCTCAATTAACTCATGATGTCATCATAATGGTCTCCGAACAAAAGCATGCGCCGGCTGCCGCCTTTCGAATGGAAACCGAGCCTCAGATCCCAGCCTGGCGCAAGCCGGCTGGGCTAATAAGTGAAAAATAATTGCCCCAGCCAGGCTTCGGCCGTAATTGCAGCCTCGATGCGCCAATACGTAAGGCGGCAGCCTGCTGGTATCGATATTTTTGACGCCTCGCCTAAATATTAACCAAGTAAAAATAAGGAGGACCCCCTAAACGAGTAGAGATTGGCTGCTAGTGAGAAAGCTGTCTGTCACTGGTATGTAGCACCTGTCCTCCAGGTCAGGAGTCCCACTGACCAGAGACCTGTAGCTATACTCCTACATGATCTACATGTAGCTCAGCTATCTGTGAACCACTGTATATTTCCTCTGTGAGTCCACACTCTTTTACCAAAGCTTTCACTAGATTCACTTGTCAAAAAAACTGATGTCTTGAATATTGAATTTATTGCACCACAAAAGCTTGTTTAATGCCACACTGTACTACTTGTAGCTACTTGCGCCCTCTATATAGCAAACAATGCCTAATCGGTGCCTGTTGATCCCCCATGATGCCCCTTTTCTAAATGTTAATTGAAAGCTGATTTGATGAGATAACCACCTGTCAGTGACCATGCAGGAAGGTCTAACCCATCCTGGCCAAACTAGTGCAGGGGGGCTTTAAATAGCTGTTCAAGAGGAGTAGAAGTTCAGAAGCTGATGGCATCAATTGGATCCTCAGTGGTTGAGGGTGTCTTACAATTAGTTTGGTTGCATCAAGTGGCAAAAGTACTGTAATATTAGCAAATTCCGTTATGAATAAATTTAAATTAGTGTTTGGCTAGAACACTGATATATTGAAAAAGCAAAATAGTGATACAATGAAGAACTAGGTTGGGGTCATTTGGGCAAGCTCCAAAATCCAAATTTAGCTTTAGAATTCCATCCAGCAAAAATATTTAGTCAAATCTTGACTGAACTATAAATCATGATACCGCTTTGAGTTTGAGAGATATACAATGTAACTCAGAGTCTCAGATTTTTCGATATCTATCACTCATAGTGTAAATGAAATAATTCTCCTTTAGAGTTTTAGAATAGAACTGTGTCAGCTCGAAATTCTGGATAAAATGAGATTCTGGATTGATATTGTGATTTGTTAAGGCCTTATATCTAGGCCTTGAGATAGGATTATATTTTTGACAAACTGTTCTAGAAATAAATCATTGATGTATCAAGAAATATGATTCAATTTCATAAATACCAGGCACTCAAACTAAATAGTACAGTAAGAATCAGGGGCCTCTTTGCTTTAGCTTGAAGGCCTTCTCTTGGGATATTCAATTACTACTACTACTACTACTACTACTACTGCTCAATCTAAGGCCTATATCTATTTTGAAATTGTGCCAAATTCGCATTTCCATTAATTTTCATGTTTAAACTAATGTTTCAGTAAATACAGGAAGAGTACATGGATGTGCACAAGAGGATGGAAATACTAGAACATATAATGAAACTTGAAGATACCTTTTATTTTCCTTCATTCTGAGATATCTATATTCCAGTGAGTAATAAACCTAATCTATTAAACACAATTACAATATGCATAAAATCTTCATCTAAATAAAATCTTGTTATTATGTAATAACATTGTAAGGTAAAAAATTGTTATCGGGCCTCTTGGGTTGCGATCCGTATCTAATGTATACTTTTGCACTAACAAACATTCCCTGTTTCTTACATATTATGTAGAACTTTTAATATGGAAATTCAGACTGGAGCACTGGCAGAGTTGGGGGGGGGGGTGCTGAGACCCAATTTCTATACACCCCTCCCCAACAGGGCCAGCCCCCACTTTGAATGCAATCTAGCATATGTGGCCCCTAGTTTTAACACGCCCCTCCTTTTACAAAATCCCAGATCCGACCCTGGACTTGAAGACAGTATGAGTGTATTATACATGTGGTAGCTGTAATGATATTCTATTTTGTCTGGAGTCTACTGAACTTTGAGGCTTGCCAGACCACATTATCGCCTGGTCTGTTTGGCTGCCAGACCACGTGGGGGAGATAAAAACCATCCAAGGGGTAGGCTTCCAGCCGAGCCACTCATACTTCACATGCTTGCATGAGCTGTCAAGGCAAGCTATCTCATGATGGTGGTATTCCCCAGGATGTACCTGCAGGGCAGAGCCTTTCAGGTAATCAAGTTCACAAGTTTTATATAGTAGTCATTAGAAGGGGGAGGGGGTTATTAAACTAAAACCTAACTTCTTACAAATTATAGTAATGTAATATTATGAAATATTAATATTATGAAATGCTAATATTCTGAAAATTGAAATAAAAAATATGATATTAACTACAGGTACATGTACTTTTCAGAAGTGGTATTCCTCTATTTAAAAGTGCCTGTACTTTTTGGACAGTCATTTCCTGAAAGTTTTTCCTTCTGCTATTTCTTGAACAATATATTATCTATTACATACATGTAAGCCTAATTCCCCTCACCTTTATGAGGCCTACACATATGCTAATTACTCACAGACATACATGTATGAGGTAGGAGGAGAAACCAGGATTGTAGCACCCCCCCCCCTCCCCCAATACCAATATTCAGGCAACCACCATCCTACACAAATACCTGATTGTAGCTCAACAATTATTACCTCATTATCTTCCTTCTGATGTTGACCTTGTTTATTACAAAAGCAATCGCTAATGGAGAATTCAACCCAAAATACAATGTACTGGTGTCATCTAAATAGAAGAATGTCTCATCACCCATGTCTGAAACTTTGATGTTAATGATGAATGCAAATGGTGCAATAACCTGTAAGTATAAACATACTCTACAATGACTCATTACATTACAGTGTATCTATAAAAACAATGCAATGCCAAGTTTACTGACATAGGAATACCAGAATACAATGAGCGGAAAGAAGAGACCAAAACAGACCGTGGGCCAACAGCAAGAAGAACAAGAGAGTTTGAAACCAGACAACAGTCAGAGACACTTTGTCTTTCTGTCTTTGGCTACCATCAAAAGCATTAAGTATGTTTGGAGCCAGAACATGTAAATGTAAATTCAAACATGTAAGTGTAAATTCAAACATGTAAGTGTAAATTCAAACATGTAAGTGTAAATTCAAACATGTAAGTGTAAATTCAAACATGTAAATGTCAATTCAAACATGTAAATGTCAATTCAAACATGTACATGTAAATGTAAATTCAAACATGTAATGTAAATTCAAACATGTAAATGTAAATTCAAACATGTAAATGTAAATTCAAACATGTACATGTAAATGTAAATTCAAACATATAAATATAAATTCAAACACGTAAATGTAATTTCATTCATTTATTGGTAAATGTAAATTCAAACATATTCAAACATGTTAATATAAATTCAAACACGTAAATGTAAATTCAATCATTTAAATGTAAATTAAAACATGTAAATTTGTGTGAAGTGTTGTTTGTTTTATGTTGTTTCTTTACAACCCAGGACCACCAAAGAAAGGGCAACGATCGAAGATCAAAATAAAAGGTTCATGCATGTATGAGTTAAAAGTGTTCTCTCTTTTCTCTCCAAGCTTCTCCTGCTCTAAATCTGCCACCTTATTCTTGCCTCCTCTCATTTATATTTTCTCTTCAAATCTCCCCCCCCCTTTTTTTTTTAAATATAAATAAAGCCCCAAAATGGTTACAAAATGAAAAGATAAATAAGTGATAAAAGGAAAGCCCTATTTATCACTCCCTCTTTCTTTTATTCCTCTATAGCTGTGCTCCTCTACCTGTCATTTCTCTTATTAACACATTGCCTCCTGGAACCATGTGGTTCCTATATATAATAAGTAGTCAACAGGTACCCCCCCCCCCCACCCACTTAATAAAAAAGAGAAGAAACAAATAATAATATGCCAGAAGTACAGAACGGGGTCAGAGCATGTATCATTACTATAATCGGAAGGACAACATCTTGATAATCGAATCAGCATCGATCATCATCATCAGGTCGCATAATGCTAACACTATATACCACGATCATTCATCGATGTCGAGCATGCAGTCACAAAGAAGTCAAGTTCACCTTCCTCGTTCCAACAATCTAAGCGAGCAGGATTGGGTTTGATCACTATCAATTACCGAAACAATGTGAACTTGAGAATAAATAAGATGCACGTAGCCCCAAACTTCCAGGGAGGCGAGCATGCGAATATAACGTTACTAATCCCACCCAATACATGACGGTATTTCTCTTTCTGTTACATCAGGAATAAACTAATATTTCAAACCTTCGCCTTTCTTCAGGGGTGACAAGGTTTATCATAAAAATGAAGGACTGACAGAGAGCCTGCATAAATGTTTCTCACACAGTATCTATTACTTATCAAGCATTAAAAATCATGTTTTCTTAAATCACAGCAAATACAGCTATACTTCGGGACAGAAATTCTCCACAGAAATTATTATGACATAGTTCCTAGTTTCCCAGAAAAGTTCTCTCACCCTTTCTCTTTCTATTTACAATTCAATCACAGATCTATTAAGTATCATGAAGATAGAGGTCCATGGTTTGATATCGATTAATTGATCTTGTATACACGTTCCTCACCTAGATTACTTGCCAAGAGAGAAACTGCTTTTTCTTAAACAATTACTGGTTTCTCTAAAGTTGATTTTTTTACTTTTATTTGCACAGTTCTTCATTTCCCAGTACACTACAGGCCTATATTGACCACTGCTTATTCAGGGGGGTGCAAATTAAGTGACATCACTGGTAATGCTATACTCCAGTATATACTTGGTACTTGGTTGGTTGGTCCTCCAAAATAGCCTACTTGTCTGAGTTTTAAACGTACATGCACATGTATTTCTTATGCTGTCATGCATCAGGTTCTAGTCTTCGAAACAACATCAGTTCATTGTTTTACTGGACCACACCAGGGAAATATACCAGACTTGCAGGATGAAACACGAGACTGTCTCAGACGGAGGGTCTATAAATAGGCTACTTCTATTATTGTAGCAACAAGACACAGGGGCTTTGTTTTTAGTCCTAAACCAAGATCTATATCTTGATCTGTTTCGTGGGAAACCTGGAGCCAAGAAGTGCAGGTTCAAGGTTGATCTATTGAGAGAACAGCCATACTGACCAGTAGGGATAGTTTCCTATATCGTTCTTCATTTTTATCTACATGTATAAGGTCCATTTATACCCAGCCCAAGAGCCATTTTGGTTCTTTACTTCTTAGCCTCTCTCTTTTCATTTTGTGTCAGTCTGATGGTTGTATCGTCTGTGCAGCAGGGGTATATAGAAGTATCATGCTATGTTTTTTTAATGTTACACTGAAATGTGAAACAACATGATTGTAAGTGTAAAACAATATGATTATCCATTTATTTTTCTGGAAAAAAATGTAATGCATATTCTGTAAATCATTGTGTTCTGACTAATAAAACATATCAAGATTTAAAAAAATTAAAAAGCCATTTTGAAAAAAAAGGTTGGTGTTTGCTCATTCTGTTTTTGGAGAGTAGTGCGCATGCCTGACATGTCGCTGCCCTGCATGCGATTGCACGGAAGCAAGGAGAGTCACGTGACCAAAATCTGAATCAGTCACCAATTTTTGAGAGTGAGCATTTACATTGCACAAATCTGTGAAATTTTTGCTGGCATTTCACAAAAACCTTGCAGTGTCAATGCAGTTTACAGTATATTCTTATACGCCTACTTTATTGTCCGTATTGTGATGCAATGACTTTTTGAAATCAGTAAACAACTTACACAAGGAGTGCAGGTATAAGAAGTGTGTCATTTCCATTGCGCCAGGGAGATTTTTATGGAATTTGTATTTATTAGAATATACAATTCTCATCTTGCAATTTCTACAATAGTTTCTACATTATTTTTAGAGAGAGAGCTAAGATGGTTTACACCTCAAATCTAAATGGCACAATTCTAGCCATGGTTAAGTACCCATTGAATAACCTGCATGTTGTGAAGTGAACAACTACAAAAAGTACACATAAAACACAAGTAGAAGGAAAAAAACAAATAAAAGAAAAGAACACATCAGTGTTTGATTTGAGATGGATTCATAAGGTCAGGTTCTCTTATCACAACCTACCCCCACAGGGTTTACCTGCTACTGTACTGGTCTCCAAGATAATCCACTCAAATAAGATGTTCTCACTCCCACTCAATCATGAAAACAAGAACTTGCAGTCTATGTATTTCTGTACCTGTTGACTACTGCATTCTCTAATTCCCATAGGTTTAGTACAGGAACCACCCGGTTCTGATACTTTGCCTTTCTAGACAGGTTCTCTAGAACACAATTACCTCCTACTCCTAGAGATATTAGATGACTGTTGACTACTAGTATTTAGCCAGGTGGTCTCTACAAAGATGGCCTCTTAGAAGTTTTGAGTACAAGCAGTATATACAGTAAGCAAACTTTGGTTTACCCTTCTAATTAATAATAGTTCCAAACTTACATCTAACTATCATTCGGTAACCTATCTTACCTGAAAGATTACAAGGAAAGTTAATGAAGATTCTCAAGAAACAAAGAAATTTAAACAAATTTAAACAAATTTACTGCCCCCATCTTCACCTTTCATTCAGATTCCTCCCCAGAATTGGCATCTTTACCTGATACAAGTGTTTACTTCTTGACATAGCAGCCTTCCTCAAATCAACTCTCACCCTCTTCTTGCGCTCTACTTAGCTTCCAGCTTGAAATACCAGGTATCCATGGCAACTAACTACCAACGTAAGAAATCCAGTTGGTTTGAATTTAAAGGTCTTGAACCTTGTCACTGCATGGTTGCTATCACCTTACCCAAACCCTAGACCATGTCACATTCCTTGATGAAAAGGGGCTTCGTTTCAAGCTTAGGTGTGAGATCAACTGAAAACATTTGAAGAATTAGCATGTGATGTAATCAAAGAACCAGTTTCATTATCAATTTTAAAGATATATTTCAAAATGCCACCATCCTCCTTCTCCACCCCTCAAAAGAAAGAATATGTGTTATGGAAATAGTAATGAAAGCAACCCTACAGGTATGTTTTTAAAGAAACAATTTCTTTATCAATTTTAAAGATATATTTCAAAATGCCACCATCCTCCTTCTCCATCCTTCAAAAAAAGAAGGATATGTGTTATTACAATGTGGAAATGGTAAGCAACCCTATGTTTTAATATGTTTTGTGAAGAGGAATATTTTGGGGTTTTAGACATAAGTAGAGAGGATTAAAATTGGTAAAGAGAATTACATCTCAAGAAATATGTCTCGTTTTAGAACTTTGTGATGTAACTTGCCAAATGCCAACATGTAATATGATCATTGCAAATATGTTTCCATACAGCCCCGGTATGAAAGAAATCTATTCGATCATCAATAACAAAAGAGATTAAAGTGCATGAAATGTTATGTACAGATCAAATTCGAGAGAACCTCACAAGATACGTCACAGTGTTACCAATTTGTGTTTGATTGATCGCAATTTCCAAAATTCATAATTTCAAATTTTGTTTATTGGAATTTGCTCGAACTTTTAATGACCTGTCCTCTAACTTGTTGGCATCTACTTAAACCATAATCATGGTGGACTTCCCCTTTTAAGTGCCATGTTAATTCATGATAGGGCCTATTTTCAGAGCTCATCCGATCAATTACTTGAAAACATAGCAGGAGCTCGCTATACCACGATGGTATAGGCCTGTTATCAAAAATTCCTTGAACTCCTTCGTCACCTTTCATTCATTACATGATCATTACACAGCCTACTACAGTAATTAATGCCCCAAACATGTCTACATGTATATCCGGTTCCATCACCATCTACTCTTAATATCATACCTCCATCTGTCTCATTAACTTAAATAATTTTACATTAACATTAATAATAGGAGTACCTGTATGAAATGTAACCCTTAATTGAATTCAAGTGTGCGTTTCCACCTGCACTCACAGGGCTACGTGCAGGATAATTATTTCATCAGGGATCATCGAGAGACTCATCAAATCCCGGTGCTTAACATCTAACCTCACATCATATATTCCTGGAAGGATAACTCATTCAAATCCCCATCATAGTACTTAAACCTTACAGTACATGTATGTCACCAAGTTCAAATGCATGTCAATGGACATTTTTGATTTTAGAGTGTTATAGACAGAGTATTCCAATCAGAGACTTTATGATTTGGAATTTCTGATCACTTGTAATTTTTGTCATCACACTCATGATCTGAAGTTTACAGTATGTCACCGAGTTCAAATGCATGTCAATGGAGATTTCTGATTTTTAGAGTGTTAGACAGAGTATTCCGATCAGAGACTTCATGATTTGGAATTTCTGATCACTTGTAATTTTTGTCATCACACTCATGAACTGAAGTTTACAGTATGTCACCAAGTTCAAATGCATGTCAATGGAGATTTCTGATTTTTAGAGTGTTAGACAGAGTATTACGATCAGAGACTTTATGATTTGGAATTTCTGATCACTTCTAGTTTTTGTCATCACACTCAAGTCATGAACTGACATTTAAATGTGCATGAATTGATTATACATGATAAAGGTTGACCTTAGGTAAACTCACATCGAATTAGGAAAAGAAATGGGAGCAAAGAAAAACAGAGTGATTGGAATGAAGGATTTTAATTTTCTAATCATGGCTAGTATTTAATATTTGAAGAGCTTAATTCCGAAAGAATCTAAATCCACATTTGATGAAAATTGATTTATTGATATCAGAACATTGTTCACATACATGTAAGTACCCGTCTTTCAACAAAATTATTTACCTACTAAATTTTTGGGAGCAATTATGAAAACATACACCCTCTAATATCACTTTTCCATATAGAGGCCCGTTACCTGCATGTACAAAATCTGGTTAACAATGTCTTTTTTCTCTGAAGTTACAAAAATGGATTTAGCTCCTTTTGGAATTACATTTAACTATTTCTTTCACTGTCCAAGGAAGCCCTGGCTCAACCAAGATCATATCAATTACACAATTATTATTTTGATGATCTCTCAATCTTTTAGACTGAAACCCAGCCAGTCCCGAGCGCCCAGGAGTCAGGACATCACGCAATCATAATGTTAGTGCAACAGGCACCAGAGGTGTTAATGACTTCATCTCCACGGTAACGGCAAGCCTACGCTGGTTCATTGATTGGAGAGGATTTGCTAATATATCGATCGCAGGCGCTTAATCAAATTTTCATGCTTGCGCAGTTGCTCCCGGCTTGGGACATCAGCCTCCTCGCTAAACATTGTTGTTATTTCTTTTGACAAAGTGCTTGACGATTTACCTTGGAAACAACCTGGAGTAGGATTAATTGAATCACTGCAGCCGAGATGAATAGTGCATCATCTCCATAAAGACTATATCACTGCTGTATTTGCACAGTAATTGAAACCTCAGATATAGATGCTGTCATGGATTATTATAATTTTATAAACTTTGCTTGACATAAATATAACCTGCTTGAATTGATTGCTTCTTTTATGGCTGTCACACATTTTTTTTTTTTCAGATGAAAATACCTTCAATATCTTTTTTGTAATTCTTTCTACATTCTTAATGAGGCTAAGTAATGTGTTCATGTATTTCAGAAAATAGGTAGAATTAAAATAACTTGGTAAAGAATACTGAACATGGAAAACACGCGATAAACCTTTTATCAATTATAAGCTTCCCATGACAACCATGACAACATTTAGTCTTAGATAGAAAGTTAAACTACTTTCTTTTGGCTATAGACTTAAAGGTAAAGACCAGTTATGGTCATGCGATTGCATTGTGAAAGAAACGTTGTGGAATCGATCAGAAAAGGTTGATCATCTAGCATCTAGCATCTGCAAGGTTCTGGAATCATCAAAATGATAAGAAATTTGGCCCATTCTTCGTAAAGTTACAAGCACTATACACAGAAAGATGTATATGGAACTACCCTATATCTCTCACAGACCATGAGAGAAACAAATTTACCAAATATATGAATTAGTAGGCGGTTTCCCGGCAAATTTTTTATCATCATGTATTAGTCAAAACATATTCTTTCACATGATTGGTAATGAGAGCTTCCATTTCATTTCTTGAAATTGGGGCGTTTCCAATACTGGTCTTTACCTTTAACATCCATAGAAAATTGTTTGTCCATGTAACACATTTGGGTTTACTAAGGTAATCCTGCAAACAATTGTTTGATGAAAAAGAGGACATGAGTACTTACTTTTGCTCTTTCGTTGATATTAGCTCCAAGTTCCAGAAGCCTCTCTGCTACTACGAGCTTATTATCTTTCACTGCAAGCATCAATGGAGATACACCAGTTTCCTGAAATATCAAATCATATAACGTCATTTCAATAAAGATCAGTGAAAAAAATACACGGGGACTCGGGGTGAAATAGCCCCCGAAATGCCCAAAAGAGCCCCCGAAAATCAGAAAAGAGCCCCTGTAGATTTGCTTAGAGTTCAATGCAAAGTAAATTTAGGAGTGTTAATTTCATGCAGGCAAGCTTGAAAAGTAGCCACCAAAAAATACAATTAATTTTTTCCCTGATAAAGATACATCATTATAGTAAATATGTGGCTAGATGGAAAGGGGTATCCAAAGGCCTGGAAATAATCTAAAAAGCACATGATGTAATGCAAATATACATGAAATTGTGAATATACAACAGGGTGACAAAAATACCACCTGTACGACCAAGAACTTCTTGGTAGGACTGATACTGAGATTCACACACATGTATAAAGTAGGAAATATGATAATTTACAAACTTGATTATTTGACCAGGTGATTGCTTCTTTTTTTAATCCATTGACAACTGACAAGTACAAATATCAAACACAAATTTATTCAGAAATACTATGTTCATTTATGCAAATAATATGTATGTATACAAAACAATAAATATTTGCATTTACAATTTATCGCTTACAAACATGTACATGTGGGGCCATTACAGTAAAGGGTGAATGTTAAGTATTATGAGATCACTTTGCTTGGAAAGTACAAATACCTTTCTCCTTTTTTTTTTACAGTATTTCAAGTTTGTTCAAATAATTTAGTTACTATTTAACTGCTGTTATTCTCACTTATTTACTATTTTTGTAATATTCTGAAGGTCGGGCTTCTAGAAGACTAAAACATTTGGGGATTGAAGATTTATCTAGTAATTTGAGGTTATTGCTAATCTCATCTCCAACTGACCAACTCAAAAAAAGGATCCAACATTTGTTTGAAGGAAAAAAAAAACTTATATTCCTCATATTTTGTTGTTATTTACCTACATGTACAGAACATGTAGCTGCCAATCACATTCTGGAGTGATTTGGCCTCAGGACCTTCCAAGTTATTATTCTTTACCACAAGTTATAAACAGGTATACCTTGAAAAAAGTTATATAAGACCACAAGGAGGTCCATTGTAATAGAGAACTATACAGTCTCAAAGAAATTTAATACAATCAATAATCGACCAGACCTACAAAAGCTCCACCTAGCGTCCATTCTTTCTTTATTGGCTTTTGACGTCATTTGCATAACAGTAACTGGGGTGCATATCAACATGATATACAATGCACATATAGCAAAAGACTAGACATAACAAGCAGATATATAGGCCTATACATTAGCCCATATTCTACGCAGAAACAAACTTGATGCAGGGCCTTTATTCAAAATAAAAATACGGTTAAACAAAGAAAGAAAGTTTGGGGGGTTTAAGTTTTGCTTTTTTAATTTAAGACCAGGGTGGGGTTCTACTTAATTATTGGAATACAGACCCCTGGCATTGTCTAAGCAAAATCTTAGCGAAATGTAGGACACAAAAAAAAGTGTCCAGAACACAAAATAAATAATAGTTTGCGATATTTATTACTTAAAAGATCTTTCTTTTTAATGACATATCTGAAGAAAGTTCAGCTAACAACATTAAGCTTCATTGACATTGTTTGTTTACCAGCTCCACACCCAAACAATGTGATTCTATCTCTGACTACAGGAATATGATTTTCTACAATTATACAGCTTGCGTTCCAATTTCGATACACATTTTTTGTGCCAATACATTTTGCTAAGCTAACGGTACATTTGCATCCCTTTATTCCAAGAAGAGAACGTTTACAGAATGAGTTACTCATTCACGTGCAACTGTGATATCTTTAAAATCATTTTCTGGAGCTCTTTGCCTCTTGGGGGGGGGGTGCTATTCACATCTCCATCTTAGAACTTTCGTTCTCCAGAGTTAAAGGTAAAGACCAGTTATGGTTGTGCGATTGCATTGTGAAAGAAACGTTGTGGAATCGATCAGAAAAGGTTGATCATCTAGCATCTAGCATCTGCAAGGTTCTGGAATCATCAAAATGATAAGAAATTTGGCCCATTCTTCGTAAAGTTACAAGCACTATACACGGAAAAAATGTATATGGGACTACCCTATATCTCTCACAGACCATGAGAGAAACAAATTTACCAAATATATGAATTAGTAGGCGGTTTCCCGGCAAATTTTTTATCATCATGTATTAGTCAAAACATATTCTTTCACATGATTGGTAATGAGAGCTTCCATTTCATTTTATAAAATTGGGGCGTTTCCAATACTGGTCTTTACCTTTAAAACTGCAACTCTCAAAACTTACTCAAAAGCCTCCAACTCGACAACCAGAAAGTCAGGTTCTTTTGGGGAGCCTGACAAGAAAGAATATCTACATGCACCTCTTTAACACAGAGTGGGGGGTAAATAAATCATTGCCTTATATGTTCCTTCCTGGCTCTGTTCAAGATCAAATTCATAATTTCATTTACCACCAGGACTGAGTGACTAGCACCCAGGGAATACCAACTTTTGCAGGTTCCCATCACTTACGAGTTAGATTTGAAGAGACCTGGGGGCTGGGGAGACTTGAGCCAATTTGGCAGTACTCCGAGTAAGATTGTGATGGTATTCCACAGTAACATGATACAATTATGGTAACACACAGTGGTTCCAAAATATTATCATAACGGTGCCATCACTCAAAATCATCAATTGAACACAGGGCATATCCCAACTTACATGTATTTACTTTTTCTAAATCCCTTTTTATCACTGATCACGATTTTGGGCCTCTCTTAATGAAGGAGATGTATGTATTTTGCATAGTTTGCAAGCAATGTTGATCTCTTTGGTAACAGAATAATAAATGAGGTAAACTGACAAAAGCGGTTCTAGGTGGGCTGGGGCACCGGCTCCCCTCTAGAAAAAATATGTTCTTTTAGAACTGTAACCGATTACTAATTTAGCCAACTGATTATGAAATACTCTAAAAGAAATTTCAGTGATTTCACTGTTCTTAGGGTTTCAATTGTGGGTGGAGCTGGGTAAGGTTTGCATATATCGTCGCTGTTTTCACGAAGTGACGGTAGTGGAAAAAAAATTGCATTCACTTTGCGTTACGATTTTCCTCACTACCATCACTTCGTGAAAACAAGGACAATATAATTTTTATACCAAAAAAGAATGAATTTCAAGAAGCAAATATCTTCATTGGGTTTGAATTGGGTTACAGGTCTTTTCATTTTATCATGCAATAATGACTTCACAAGTCACAACCAAATGTCGATCATTTAAAGACAAAAGCTTTTAAGTTGGATGGAAATTAGGAAGATACATGTACATGTACAGTATGGTCAATTTATGGAGGGGTGCATTGTAGGAGGGTACATATCTGGAATCATACCAGGGGTGTTTCACAAAACTTGTCACTAGTGACAAATAACAGTTTTGGTTATAAGCTAGTGAAATCCTTGCTTCTGATTGGTTATCAGCAGATTTATCACTGATTTTTGTCATTGAAAAACGGCTTTGTGAAACAGGTCCCAGATGCTCAGAACCAAAAGGGTATTAGAATGTAACTTCAGCGAGATCAGCTTAGAGCCTTAGACTGCATGTACAAAAATTGTAGGCCTACAGTATACAGCTTACCTAATGCAATAACTCATCTCACTTCTCTCTTTTCAATATCAATAGGGATTTTTTTTTTTTTTTTCACTAATTTTGTATATCAAGTATATTTAGGCCTACATGGCTACATTTCTTAAAGATTGTTTTCGTCTGATTCTGTTTCACAGCCAAAGGATGAGAAATCTGACAAAAATATCTAATTCTACATTAAGAAAGCCCTTTTGGTTCCTAATCTTGGCAGACCATATCAAGTAACAAGTCAAGTTTCAAGTTTATTTGTCTTCCAGAAATAACATGTAACAAAATATAATAGAGTATAATCATAACACCATATGAAATTATTTAGTGTCAACTGTCAAGAATGTATAAAACATTACCAGCAATCTAAGGACTGCTGTAGATGGCTTGGAAAATGGATGAAATATAAAGTTATACAATGAAAAGTATGATGACATGCAGAATAGTATGAAATATTAGTTAAATTAAAGACTAAAAACTACAATGTTTGAATTCACAACATGCCATGTGTAACTAATTCTAAAGAGAAGATGGATTGTATAATAGGAAATGATTTCATTTATTTGATTCAAACAGACTACTTTTAAATGTTGATATTCATGCAATTAATATGCTTGATCAATTAACAATAGAGAAGAAAAGTCTGCTCTATTTTGAAAAATTATTTATAAATTTCGATATTCAGATACCGGTATACAATTTATATGCTTGATCAATTAACAATATCCAAAGAAAAGTTTGCATCATTACATAAGACAATACAAAGATAAGTGATTAATAAATGAAAAAATGTAAGTAAAAAAGAACAAAATATATGGTTTACTGTAAATCACAGCACAATGGAGTATCAAGTTCAAACTTTCAAACTAAGTTAGACAAACTAAAATCAACTGAACTACATACATAGTCATAAACATTAAATAACTTCAAAGAAAATGGAATTGAAAAAAACATAAATCAAATAAAACACTCTGCTTCTTCTAATCAAAACTGTTTGAGACATGGCAGGCCAGCCCAATGATTTGTTTACCCATCATGTAAATAATATGCCTATTGTATAATAATTATGCCCAGCTCAGCTCTTTTAATAATTTAATATGATATTAATATGATATTAATATTATTATTCATATTAATTATGTAGGCCTATCATCTCTTGAATTCATCATACATCAACATATCTTAAAACAATATTAATATCTTCTATCTCCCACCCAGGGAGTTAAAAAGAGTAATTTTCTACGCAGGAGACATACCTCGTCAGTTATTGTTATCTCTGGGTCACCTTTCTCCACGGCCCGCAGCAGGGTCTCCACACTGCCCCATTCCCCCCGGAGGCTTAGGGCCAGCAGACGGCTGTACGTCGGCGTAGGCTGCGGAAGCCCCCCACCACCAGCTCCACCGCCACTGCTTGCACTCGAATTGACGGACACAGAGTCAGACATGTTGATATGTTTCCTCTGATCCTGCAACATTAATGATAAATAATCACAAACTTAAAGTTGTATCAAAGTTTCTTGATCATGGTGATGGTGGACAGCGATCTGTGCTCACGACAATGTCTGTAAACATTCCACTTGTCTGCGTAAAAACTCCATTATGTAAACACCACTTGACTTCCAATAAGTTATCATTCATTCATTCCGAACTCTTTTGGCTCCACGTCGCTTTTCCTCTGTTATCATCATGACTACGCCATAATTATCATCATAACTCCACAAAGTTTTGTTAGATCTGGAAAGGATAACATCCTGCAATTAGTACTCTCGGGAAAGTTTCGCGAATCTATAAATCCCCGACGTTTGGAAGAGAGAGAGCGCGACGGTCCTTCCACTACTACCACTCTACTACCAGTTGGCAACAAGTTAGTTTACATTGAGTGTATTGTAAGGACCTTGTACGGAGCACACGGGTGTTATCTTGTGGTATAGTCTGCGCGATGCGTGGGGCGAACTTCGCTGCTTTCAAGTATGCGAACTTCTGATTGTAATCACCATGTGATGATCGATCGCATAGACCCCATTTAAAACCATTTCCAAGATCAAATCACCGGGGAATAAGATAAGTTTCGTTGCCATGGTAATGTAAAGCGCCTTTTCTAGCCAGACGGAAAGGGTGTTCTCGGATCAAAATGATTTTCCCACGATTTGTGACGGAGTTTGATTGCAAAATTTAAGCTTTTCGTCTTTCGTGATGGTAAAATGCTCCAGGAAAATATTTATTGGCTACTTGAATTGACAGGCCTGAATACTTCAAACGCTATGTATTTGAAAAATTGAAACAATATGTAAACATGGAACTATAAACAGATAGTGGGGCGGAGAGTCGTTATGCAGGGGGGGGGGTACTGGTTTCAAACTAAAGAGAGAGAGAGAGAGAGAGAGAGAGAGAGAGAGAGAGAGAGAGAAAGAAAGATCAAGGCGAGCAAGTGGAAGAGAATGTGGAATGATGGTTGTATCATCATTTCATCGTTTTATTTTCTTCTTAGACTTCATCTTTCTCCATTTATTTCTGTTTAAATTGTTTTTCGATTCATGGGCGCATCCTATTAACTACCACTAGCGTAGCTAAAGTGGACAAGGAACCCATCCTCCCATAACTTTTTGTCGGTTGTCTTCACATTTGCAAAGGAAAGTTAGTTAGATAGATAGATAGATAGATAGATGGATATGATAGATGGAGAGAAAAAAGGGAAGGAGAGAGGGGAGCGGGGGAGGGGGGGGGGGGGTAATGAGCACTTTTTTTTAATTATATTTTTTGCTCAACAAGGGGGAGGGGGGGTAGTGAGCACTATTTCTTTTTTTTAATCAACCCCCCCCCCCCCCCCCCCCCCCCCCCCCTCTTGAGCAAAAAAAAGGGTAAAATTGTGGTAACCATCTTCTACTTTCTAGGGTGGGGGCCCGTCTACTAGGTCCAAGGTAAGAGGAGTAACAAGGGGGATAAAAGAAAGAAAATACTATACAGAAAGAAAGTAATAGAGGAAAAATGTTCAGAAGAGATAAATTTACAGCTAAGGTGGTCGATACAGAGAATGGAGGAAGAGAAAGATTAGAATGAACAAAGAACGCAAAGAAATTGTTTTAGCGGAATGGATTGATGAATAGAAATTACGCTATAGTCGAGCAATAACTCACGTTTCGCCTTGGACATAAACAAAAGCATTATCAAGCAAATATAATCACGCGTGTTTACTGCGGTCATTGAGAAGGGGTTTTAATTAACAAGTAAACACTATGCAACGACAGCCACAAGGGAGGGAAATAATTAAGATTTAATGAGTCTCTCGCTCGCTACGTCACCCAAGACTATGCACGACAACCAACCTGGCAGACGGCGTACGCGTAACCATGGAAACAAAAGAAAAGCCGCTAAGTCGACACATGCAGCTGGACACAATATGTAGGACTCGAAATGGACTTTCTATGGTTTGGGTACGAGTATTAAAGGAAAAAATAAGTATGAAAAATGAGTATGGTAAAACCGGTCACTCAAAGATTTTTTACTTTCTTGAGGCACTTCATGATCATTTTGAAGCGCAATTTGTTTAGGGCTTCAATATCACAACATATTACAGACACTGATAACATGTACCGGTAGCCCATCTGCCCATGCATTTCAGATTTGTAAGACTGGAACATTGTTAAGCAATTTATTAAACGGTTACTTGTCTCCGGGAGGGGTATATTAATTAATAATCAAATATCATGAAACCACAAAACAAAACTTGAGGGGATTTCTGTTTCTCTTTCCAAAACAGGCATACGAGATGAGTAGAATCCATGGTGGTCACTCTCCAATTTGAAATCTACAGTTTGTCTAATACCATGATTAAATAACACGATTACTTTGGCTCTATAACTCTAGTAATATTCAATAAGCTTCATTTTCTATAGAAATATTGTTAAATTGACATTCATGATTCATCTAAAATTTTGAACATTATCTTAATATAGTTCGAATCTGGAAACAATCAAGGAACCTATTTTACAAACTACAACTCTTCATTTACTAGCAGCCATAAGAAGCTTGGGCAATTTTGGTAAGAAATTAGTGAATAATTTTTGTTTTTTCCAAAACTGGATTTACTTTGACATGGATACGTCAATATTTAGTTCTTAAGCAATTTTCATATCTAACTACCTTATTTTAAATCTAATCTAAAGGAAGGCCTCTTCTCAATTCCAATTCCAATTTTTTTTTATGAGGCCTATATTTTGTCTTTGTAACACATGATATTCATAGCTACTTAAACAAGATAACGCTAAATTCCTTGTATAACGCTTAAACAATGACATAATTCTATTGCTTCCAACCTTCTCCCTCACATATTCCCTTTAAACTCACGGATTTAAGAACGAGATTAAAGAAACTTGCTCGCTCATAATCAGATCCAATTATGATTGATAAATTAAACTTTAATTATCGAAGATCTGTTAGGGCACAACCCGTCAGTCAGGCGGTGCCCCCTGAATTATGTCTGATCGATTTTTCCAGATTAGGGTCAAATCGTACTAATACGCGCGTAATTTTTAATAAAAATTGAATTATCGCACATCACTGTTGTAGAGGACAAATGCACAGTCGCAGATACAAACAATGTCATCATTAAAAGAAATAATAATTTGACACGGTTACTCTTCGTTTTTTTTTCACCAAGGCGAGAGACAGACGAATAACCCTGGTGGTAGATTGAAATGCTAACGTTGTTGTTTGAAACAAATCAAGAATAATATTATCATGATTATTTCTAACAAACAGACCTTGACATTTTTGAAGCATAATTGGAACCACGTATAACCAAATCGAAAGTGGCGTGAATGATAGCCTTAACGAACAGGTTATTATTATTTGACATTATTACAACTTGTTAAATTTATATAACATGACTACAAATAATCAATCAATATTCAAAGACGTGCTTGCTGAAGTTGTAGATTATTTTACGTCTGTTTCTCACCATATAATTTGAAGGTCAGAATAAAGGATTTAATTTGAGGGAAACATATTTCCATCCCTAGTTGATGATGAACAGCATTTGTATGGCGGCTTATATCTGTTTCAGAAAACATATATCTTCCTACATATATCTTCCTATATATCTTTTCAAATTTCTTCCCGCAAGATGTGAGTTCTATTTTCAACCTGGCCAAAGATATCTTTAATGGAGAAAATGTATTCCAAAGTTTGATATTGCAATGTCACTTCGTCATCAAACATTCAATATTAATTTGAAGGGACGTCTGCATGCGTGCAAGTAGCACTCACACATACCAGTAGATGGCGCTAATTTAATTAAATCTGCCCTTGTCCTTTTTGGCTGGCTTGCTGGCGTCGAACAGTCTGTATTGATTAACATGGGCACCTTGTTTGGGCTTTTAATTTGTCATAGATGATTGGTATCTTACAGTTTACCACGATTTATTTGGGCATAACAAACTGACCTGCATCCTAGGAATTCATCTTTCGGAAAAAAATGTATAAATATATCCGAATTATTTACTTCTAAACAAGGCGAGGAGTCATAATGATTTTAAATTTTAAATGAGACATGCTAACATTGTATTGTAATTCCATTCCAGATGCGACGATTCGAGAATTTTATAATGATAATATTCACTTCTTGTATAGCGCATAATACGTTATTAAATAACATCTATATGCGCTTCCAAAGAGCTTTAGCTCCGGCATCCGTTATGAGCGCACAGTGCATTTCAAGGAATAATCCTACCAGGTACCCATTTACCTCACCTGGGTTGAGTGTGGCAAATGTAGATTAATGTCTTGCCAAAGGACATTAGTGCCAAATGAACTTCTATATTTCATTAAAATTATGTTTATTTTTCGAAATCAATGAAGGAATGTGGTCTATTGTACCTGGGAGCAAGCTACCTGCATGGTTACACAGTGTATTTCCTATTCCTATTTTCATATAATCCATAATTATGCCTCATCATCAATGTTGAATCCACGATTTGTAAAGATCTTTCTGGACAGCTGAGAGATCACACTCGTGCCCGCGCCTGATTCATAATAATGTGCCTTTCACTTAGCCTCCAACTTCTCATCCGGGCGTTACCAGATTAGTTTGTGAAGGGGGGAGGAGGGGGTGAAACTGACAATTTGGTTGGCTGATAGTGCGTTTTTTTTTTTTTCGATATCACTTTATTAGCAATCATGATTATTAACAAAGGAATTAATGGTATAAACAATAGCATATAGGTCTATACTATAAAAAAAAATATTTAAAGCCCATCAATACTGGTGAACAGGAGGGATTATACTACCCTGCAAGGTCACTGGACAGGTGGTTATCTCATAAAAACAGTTTTCAATTAACATAAGAAAAGGGGGATCATGGGGGACCAACGGTCACCGATTAGACATTGTTTGCTATATAGAGGGCGCAAGTAGCTATAAGTAGTGCAGTGGGGATTTAAATTCAGTCAACCAATGATTGTTTGTTTTGGTTTTGGTTTCTATAGGCGTTTTTTTTCTTTCTTTTTTCTTTGTTTCAATATCACTTTATTATTAACAATCATGATTATTAACAAAGAAAGTAATGGTATATACAATAGCATAGGTACTACAAAAAAAGTATTTTAAGTTAGAACACAAAAAGGCCTAGGTCAATGTGTATCATTAACAATGCAGGGCTAATACTTCATACTATTCAGTATGAAATACGTGATACATAATGACAAAAGATGTCAAGGGCACGTTTAACATGTCGTCTGTTTGGGGTCAAAAGCGCGTCAACTCCATGTCAAAGTAATATGACTCAATGCCATTGTGGCTCCAAACAGACGATGTTACATAAATGCGAAATGGATATATAGAATTTAGAAAAAATACAAGTGACTGGTGTGTAAGTAAAATCATAAAGAAAACAACACATTATGCCCCTAAGCGGTTGAACAAGTATGTATGATGAACTAAGCATAACAAAGAAACAAAAACGACAAGAATGATAGGAAGTATATAGAAGGGGAGGAAAAGGGAGGAGAAAAAGAAGAAAAAGAAGACGAAGAAGAAGGAAAAGAAAAAGAGAGGAGCATTGGAAGGTAAGAGCAAAAGAAAAGAGAGAGAAAGAGAGACGGAGAGAGAAGAAGAAGAAGAAGAAGAATTAAAATGAAGGAAAACGTGAAGACAAAAAAGAGAGAAGGATAAAAAGAGGAGAAGAGAAAAAAGGGAAAGGAGGAGGAGCAGAAGAAGAAACGGGTGGAGAGCAAGAAACAGAGGAAGGAGAGGGCATGGAAAGGAGCTGTAGAGAAGGAGTAGGAAGGTTAAGTATGCATTAGAAAGCTGCTGTCCTCCCAAAATGGCTCTTCCTTAGAGCAGTAAAATGAAGAAGTTTATTTACTTGTTATTTATCTATTCATTTATTCTCGTCGTCGTCGTCGCCGTCGTTGTTTTTGCTGTTATTTGTTTAAAACAATGAAGAGTAGGTGGACGCAATCGCCCCTGTCCCCTGTGACGCCTTTCGTATGTATCTTTCTTAAATATTGTCTCAAGGATATTCCGATAATCAAACCAAAATTAATTATACTTTTACGCCTTGCTATTGATCAGCTTATGCATATGCCATCGATTCCATCCGAAAATTTTCCCCTCAATTTCACGCTCAATCGAAGCGCTAGTCATCCGCAATAATAGCCATCGCACGTTGCTCTGAATTAGTTACAATTCCGTTAGATATCATTTGCCTTTCTAGGAGGGATTTTATCCGCCAATTGCGTCACGGAATCAAAGGCTTAAAGGTAGATTACGTCCTTGTTTTGAATTTGCCGAATTAATGGGATGATCCACTAACTCCATGTGATAAAACAACCCGATCCCTATTAAACGCTATTTTGAGTCCGATTTTTCAGTCATTCCAAATTTACACCAATGACGTTCCGATCCCATCGAATCCTTATCTTTCACGAAATTCTATCATGTTCTTTGTATTTTGTCCAAATAAACTCGAAACTATGTAATAAATATGTTATGTTTATAATGCATTAGCACTTTTACCATAACCAGTAGCGGTTGAAGGGGGGGGGGGGGGGGGGGGGGCTTTGGGGTTCAGTCCCCCAATTTTTCTTGACTATAAAGGCGTTAATGTCTTTAGGAGCAGCACTTGTCTAAAAAATGGGTTCCAAAATCGCTGGGTAGGGGGGATGCTCCATCTGAGTTTTCCTTTTGTTTTTCTTGGGGGTTATTTTATTATTAGTTTTTTTCAAGATCTTCTCGAAACGACTTAAATCAAACGAAAGAATCAGGTTGTTTGTCCACGTTAAGGTGTCGTGGTCTAGTAAATAGGTCACCGGGCTGTCGAGATAACATGGTTCGCGGTTCGAGTCCCTCCGCGGCACTAATGTCCTTTGGCAAGATAGTTTTTATGGTTTTCCACACTCGACCCAGTTGAGGTAAATAGGTGCCTGGTAGGTTTTAATTCGCTGAACTACCAGGGCACCATAATGGAAGTTATACTCAAAAGCCGGGGGTAATATAATTGTCGAGCGCCAGGGGTGGCAAATCTGATATACATGAGCTCTATTCAAGAACCTACTATCATCTATTATTATCATTAATCCACCTGCGACAGGAATTTGGAATTTAGTCGCACTTCAATAGTGAGATTCTATGATTAGAACATGACTGGCTGAGATCCCAAATAGTCATAGAATTATCAGGATCAAATTGATGGTTATCCTAAGCCTTTCGACCAGAGTAAGGGGCTTATCGGCCTCCATCACGGCATCAGTCTGTATTGCCCCTATTTGAAATCCAATTGGATTATTTATCTCTGATCGAACGGTGTTCGATGCGACCCCCCCCCCCTCCCCCCAACCCTATTTAACATATTTTATTAGTTTAGAATTTATACACCGCAGGGTATTAAAGTTTGATAATCCTTCTTGAATAATTCAGCTTTTACTGCTCTTCGTGTAAAATGATATATATGAATGATGAATATTTTGATTGGCTTAATTAATAAGCTATTAACGAACTGAATGGGAATTAATTAAACAGATTTGACAATTTGAATCTTTCATAATTATTGCAATTAGTCATTTCTCACAATTTTGCCGTGTGAGGATCGTGTAGTCCTTGACGCCAACAAGTAGAACGTAATTGTATAATATCGTGCCACCATGCAGTTGCATACTTTCATTGGTTTGTCATTATGGTTTAACATTATTCCCAAAACTGTATTTTCCAGGGAGAGTTAAAACATACGTATATAGTACTTTCCAATAATAGTTTTAACAGTGAAGGACGAACCAGATAAAAAGAAACCGACATCCGACATTCTGAGGATGATTTTGACTTTATATAGTTTATACTTGTCCAAAGGGGTTTATTTGCGAGAATTATAAAACAAATAAATAAAAAAATTTAATTCATCATGTTCATGGAGTAATCATCATTGATTTTGTTGTTGTTGTTGTTGCTGTTTTGGCTTCAAAAGGGTCCCAATTGGCCAAAAATGATGGGGTTCAAATTTTCAGACCCTTCCTTCACTTCCTGGCGGTCCATATGATATTGGGCGCCAAAATGGCTTATATAACGCGCAATAGGGAAATTTGGTGTCTTCGGGAAAATTTGAACCCCTTCAATTTCTGATAGCTTGGACCCCAATGAATCCAAAAATGCAACCAAAAAAAGTCAACAAAGTCCTACGGGAGCTGTTTCAGTGACATACCGTACCACACTAATACCATGACGGGACTTCTGAGGACCCTTTCAAAATCCATTGTGGTACGATACATTCATGAATCACTGGGATCGCGCACCACTTATACATTAACTTTACTGGAGATGCGAAGGTTGAGGGTTCGAATCCCGACACGGCACCAATACCCTTTAGCAAGATATTAACCTGCACTTGCTACTCTCCACCCAGGTGTTAACCCGTTGACTACTGAATTATCTTATTCCCATAGGCTTAACACAGGGACAACCAGGTTCCAGTAAGCAATGGGTTAAATGTGTACCCGGTAGGATGCGACCGTCATTGTTGGTCAAACAGCTTTTAAGCGTCAAGTAACGCCTGGCTGGAATGCTCCCCAGGGAGTGGAGGTTGTTCACACAGTGTGTGCGGGCAAGTATTGAATCCAATGACTAGGGTAATAGTAATAAAGCGCTTAGAGAGATTTGTATTAAGCGCTCTATAAAAGTTGAATATTATTATTACAGATATTTGAGTCTAACTTACCAAATATCTGTGAAGACGACTTGATGACGCCAACTGCCTACTATGTCCACGGTCTCCAATTCGCCCAGTCTGTCGGCCCTCTCTATGTCTAGAATCGATGTTACGTCTTGGAGATGCAACTGGAGACGCGCCGTCACTTCCTGTGTGTGACTGTGACGTGACGGTGTCACGGACTGATAAACGTGACTGAGAACTAGCCAGATGGTCGTCTTCGTTAGGTTTCTTGTCGTTCTGTTGATGAGATTCAGCTACCCTTGAGTCCGTCCCACCTAGTGAGAGTGTAGAATCCCGTTCCAATATTGCATCGTTCCGTTCTGTTCCCCCACTCTCCAAGGTGCCGCTACCCATTGACGCGTCAAGACTCAAACTGCCATCGACGTTTTGTGCTTCATTTTCATCTTTTGGAACATCCTTCTTTTCCTCCGATGTATCAGGTTCATCTGTCATATCCGCAACCTTTCCTTCTGTAGTCTCATTACTGGCTTTGCTCTCCCCAAGGCACCCTTCCTTTGATTGGGAATATCTTCCAGACTGATCTTGAACTACCTTTTTACTATCTCTAAAACTATTTCTACTCTGAGAACTGTCTCTTGCACTTCTTGATTTGGGCCTTCCTTTATTCGAGTTTATGCGTTTCTTTTTCACATTATCCCCGTCTATCTTTCTGCTACCCGTGCGTCTAACTGTGGCAGTCTTGTTTTGTTTCGTTTGTCCATCTCCTTTCATCGCTGCATCACCTCCGCCCACCACCTCATCTCTCAGGGCAGGTTCTTGGTCCGTCGTCACCTGATCAGCGCTTCGTCTCAGTTGTTCTTCATCATCAGGGGTTAACGAGATACCCCCTCTTATGGTCTCGGATGCGGGGTTCGAATCCTTGTCAAGGTCAACGTTCTCCCCCTTCTCTTCATCCTTCACCAAACTTGATCTTAAATTAGCGCTGTCCCCTTTCCGATTCGCTGTACCCACAACCCCTTCATCCCCCACATGGTGAAGGTCACTTTCACCCTGGTGGGACGGACCACGCGTTTCGTCTTCGATCTCGAAGTTATTGTTCCTTTCTTCAGACAGTTTCGACGCTGAAATCGACGTCGAGGAGGATGCTGTTGTCCCTGTCTGTACCTCCGAGTTCAAAGTCTGGTCCCCTACATCATTACCCGTGGTCGCATCAAAAGTTGGCTGAATTACCTTGTCATCCGACATCGTAGACTTCGTTGATTTCTTTTCCACGAAAACAGAGATTCAACGCCACCAGGGTGTTAAAAGAAACGCGGATGGATCAAACAGTGCAGACGTTACGAAATTAGTTTCCCGCTCTCGGTGTACACCATAAAATTCCAGTTTTATAAAGCTGCTTCATTAGATGAAGAGAAATGATGTAGAAAAGTTATCTATGTCAAAACGATATGCTGATGTCATTAGTTCATGACCAAGTCTTTTTGGAAATACCGGACTGAATGAATGAGCGAGCTTCACTAAAAAAAAGGATATGTTGGTTATTTGGGGAACTAAACAAAAATGGTAATGATTTCAGACTCTCTTTAGCAGCCTATCAATGACTCGGTCATGTTTCGAGAGAGGGCGTACTTGCAGCATATGAGGTTGTCATGGGGTTGCGCGCTTGCTCGCACGGGGGCGGAAACTGAAGGTTAAGTATAGCCCCTGCTATATATAAGTACAGATGGAGAGTAGCGATATGAAAATTATTGAATTAGATGATACAAGGTTAAATGTTTAAGGTGTTAGGGCAAAACATGTCTATAGCATACATGTACATTACCCCCCTCTCCCCTTCTTTTTTCAAATGTAAAGATGCCAGGGGACCTTGCATCTCGCTCTTGTTTTTTTTTCTTCTCTTTTTCTCCTGTTTTTTTTTCTCCCTACAACATAACGTTATCTCAAGTAGACCATGATGAACGGTTCGATATAACGACCTCAGGTGGAAACATGCTTGAGTATAGCCCCTGCTTCAAAAGTACATATGGGGACTAGAGATATGAGAATTATTGAATTAGATGATGCAGAGTAATGTGTTTAAGGTGTTTAATAAAACTGAGGTGGAGATCTATACTGTAGAGAACATTTTCCCCCTTTTAAAAAAGTCAAGATCCCAGGCACGTTTCAGGTGTCCTTGATTTTCGCTTTTCCCCCCCCCCCTTCTTTTAATTTGTTTACCCCCATAAAACACAATCCTAGTGCAGGTCGGCAATGAGGAATAGAGGAATATTCTTTCCCCGAGGTTGCGACATGAGGAAAGTATAGCCCCTGCTGCATAGAAATCTAGATCGTTCTGAGGCGTATCCAACACAAGCATAAAGTATGCTTTAGGGATTTACGCCACTGTTAATTTGCCTTATTAAATTGCTTATTTCCACATGTGGGTACGAAATTAATACAATTAATAAAACAAGAAATGGAAGAAAATAAGTAGTAACTACTTTTGAATAATCAACTTAAGGCAATATTCAGTAAATGGGCCTCTCTCTCTTTTAGCAGTGCTCAGCTCATTGGAAAGGAAATTGAATGTAAACGTTTGAGATGTTAAGTTTAGAGCAAAACTGTTTCTTTCGTATTTTAGATAGCAGAAGAGATCCTCACTGTGAATCTGATAGGGTAATTACTTCTATCCGATCACCGTGATGCCAAATTAAGATTTGCATGTTGAAACTTTTCTCCCCTTTTTTAAATTTGTTTTAACTTTCTTTCAATTTGTATTTCTTTCTTTCCCCTTCCAGAGGTTTCTTTGATCCTTTATATACTTTAGCGACTTGATTATTTTGTTATGTTAAACTGATGTAGAAAATTGTTATGCAATAAGATGCGCGTCATCTTATGTCAACACGTGGACTAATTGTCGGATATATACATATTATATCCTGCATCAAAAATTTGTTGGCTTTTGATTGGTTGAGAGCTCGTCACATGACCAGAAATATTTGACCTATTTTTACAAAGTACTACATGAGAGTACTATTTTGGTTTACTATTTAGGAGTTGAAAAAAAAATGTGATTTTTTTTTTTTTTTAATTTAATCATTTTTTTTTCTTCAAATCTTTAATTTAATGAAAACAAAATATTTTAAATCTTTTTAGATAAAAATTGACATTTTTTTTGTTCTAAATTTTTTTTTCCCAAAAATGTTTTTTGTTATTTCATTTGTTATTTTAAATATTTTTTTTGATGCAGGATATAAAACAAATATACCATGCCTTCTATTCGAGGTACTGGTTAAACTATGGGCCTCGGTGACTCCAAAAGAACCATTTGCTTCGGGGCTGCGCCCCTCAGCAAATAGTAATATTGGAGTCACCTCTTGCGCATTGTTTTAACCAGAAACTCTCAAGGCAGTGTATATTTGTATATTATTACCATTAAGTTACAATAATTTTTACTATTTCTTACCTCTTTTCTCTTCTATTTTTTGAAATGCTTTGAGTGAGAGAGAGAGAGAGAGAGAGAGAGAGCGAGAGGGAGAGAGAGAGAGAGAGAGAGAGAGAGAGAGAGAGAGAGAAAGAGAGAAAGAGAGCGAGAGAGAAAGAAGGGGGTATAAAAGAGGAAAAAATATAATAAATAGAGGAGATATTCTAAAAGAGACCGAGTGAGGGCGCAAGATAGACGGAACAACAAGAGAGTGTGTGAGACCATAGACATGATTAAGGTAGAAATGAGGTGGGGGGTCCTAACGAAGTATATAAAGTAAGTGAGGTATATGATAAAGGTGGTTAACAAAGTAAAGAGATAGAGAAAGAGAGATGGATGGCAGGGAGATAAAAGAAACAGAAAGGGAATGAAATACGAATGAGAGTTTGATAGAGTCAGGTGGACAAAAGACAAAATTGGGAGTAAAATATATATGAGAAATGGAGAGGATTAAGGTGAATGAGAGAGAGAGAGAGAGAGAGAGAGAGAGAGAGAGAGAGAGAGAGAGAGAGAGAGAGAGAGAGAGAGAGAGAGAGAGAGAGAGGAAGAGAGGGAGAGAGTGAAAGAGGGAGAGAGTGAAAGGGAAAGAGAGAGCGAAAATGTATATACATAAAGGGAACAGAAATAAGTAAACAAAAATATAATGGAAACAGAAAGAGATAAATTTAGATTGTAGTACATATATAGAGAGTAAAGAAAGGTTTGTGGAGGGGGGGGGGGGGTATAAACTGATGAAAGGATTATTAAAAGGAAAATACGAGGAAGGTTAGTCTTCAGAATAGAGAGGAAACAGCAAAATAAGGGGATAGCTCGAAAATTGAGGCTCAAACGGTGTGATAATGATATTTAGATTTTTTGTGTAGTTGTAGGAATTGTTTTATTAAGCTGAACGAGTGATACCGATCAGAAATAAAGAACCCCTCTCTCTCTACAAACATTTCAAAAGGTGCTGTACAAGGCTATTAAAATGCCTTTGATCAGTTTCTCGAAAGTCTTAGTGATTCTGTTCGGGTTGAATGATCATAATAAAACTTGAGAAAAATAAATTACCCTACCATGAGATGGGGTTACCCCCTAGCTTCCAGCCCCTCCCCTTTCCTCACAATTGTATAGGCCAACTGAATATACCTCCTGCTATATCACACCCCCCCCCCCCCGCCCATACCCCCATGCTATTGTGCACCCAAATAAGAGTACAATAGCACCCCACCCCCATGGAACCTATCTTACAGCGTATACATCACTAATCGATTGGTGCACAATAGAAAACATAGACGAAACAGAGAGATCGTCACGGGGGCCTTGTTACGTATCAAACGTGAATCCCGTACCAATCGATATAAGTCCATCAAACTCTGCAAAGTCAAACATCCAATACAAGAAACAGCTAGGAAAATTTATTTGCGGTGGTCTAGGTTAACCTTTTCCCTAAACCAAGCAGGGGGCCTTGATGATATCTATCCATAGTAGTAGATTGATAAAGTGATCAACAACTACACCTTTTTTTAAATTTTGTTACTCCTTATAGAATTAATGTAGTATACATAAGGGTAAAATTTAATATCCTTTCTTACAAAGTAGCCACCGTTTCTTAAATTTACACCAAGCATCTATATTTATTCATTAGTCTCCTCAAATGGTAATGATTTTTTTCTCCATCATCCTCGAATTACAAATATCATACTTCAGCTAACTTTATTCGCATGTCTACATGGGTTAACTTAATCAATATACCTAGTATTTCATTATAATTTCAATGTTTAATTCCATATAATATATTCAACTATTGTCTTGTCTCTATTCTAAAAGTTTTTTAATTGCAAAAATATTCATGAGATTACTATGAATGATCTTATCAAAATAAAAAGTATCCTCACCACGTTGGAATAGGAACCTTATGAATATTCATACCCTAATTTCGCTCCAACGAACAATAACAGAAGTATCGACCCTTCTTACGAAGGGGTGCGTGAATGCCCCCCTTCCACCAGACCGGCGGGTGGTGTAGTCATAGAATATTTACCCTGTGTGCAAACAGGAAAACCTTCAAGCGTACACCACAATACTTTGCTCATTATCTCTCAACGACTCTTCATTTGTTGTCTGCGTCCTATCACCGCTATTCCACATCATTATACAGGCTTCCCTGGTGGCTTTTCACCCCCAAGAAAACGTTTGATTTTCGCTCGAGAAATTGATTTTATAATATAAGATCAGGAGATGACATCATTTTGCATCCTTGATCTCTGAAGGAAACAGATGACAGTGGTTTTATGCATTCCACAGTGACTAATTACTATCTATTGGAATGGACAATTGATGAGTGGTCGAACAAGGTTGGGCTGTGGTCCCGGCTGTGGTTCTTCGCGATGTTATTCAGCTTCGATTAAAGCAGTTTCATCAAGGAACTCACATTTGATTAGAATAATATGACTGTTGATTGCATCCTGTCTGGCCGTGATGTGGCATTTAATGAAACCTGACAAGTTTTCTCCTTTTCGATTGTCACTGTAAACATGGCAACGGCCACACTGACCAACGTGATACATTACATTTGAGATACACAAGTGACTTCTGCACGTCCGCTTTCAGTCCTTTTTCTACTTATTTGTTGTTTATTGTGGATTTGAAATAAACTGATCAACTTCATGAATACATTTGTGCTGCATCAGTGCATGGACTAGTGGTCACTTAGGCATAAATACTGAACTATTTGATCATCCGTGTAAGTGAGTGTCTGCTTCTGTTGTTGGTTGTGGATTTTGTAGGAACTTCTTTGGCTTGTCATTGTTTGTGTTTCTTCTTTGACATATTCGAGAGGCGAGCGATTAAACAATTATCTCAACTCAAGGATTTAAAACGCACTGTCAACATTACAGGAACAGGATTAACCGATGATAAAAAAAAAAAATGCGTGACCGTGTTGGATATATCAATCCAGAATACCAATTGTCTGTTACTCTATGTGATGCCATGTTGAAGACGTTTGCGTCCAGATTCTTGTTACAGAAACATATACATACAAGCGTCTAATACTTGAAGCTACTTCACAGTATTTCTTTAGTTACATCCAGACGGATTTTTCACGCACGATGTCGCTATCTTCATATTGATCTACATTAAATTCACTTGGATCTTTATTGCGTTCACGTTCACCGCACGGATACGTCATCACCAAAAGGTTTCGCTTTACATTTCCATGTTCCTTTCTTCTGAGATCTTTTCAAACTCGTGTTTACCCGGTAGGTTCAGTGCGTTATAACAGGTAGGGCATTGTCTAGCCGATCCTAGCGGGAGCCCCTGCGGATTTTCCCCATCTATAACCCTAGTGAAAGACCATTGTTACCCCGTAAACAATGTCGTGATTCCTGTGAGCCACTGTAATAGGGTGACGATAATTCATTATAGCAATTTGGAAGATTGTACTCGTAATGGAGTACGGATTGTATGGATATGTGTGCTGAAAATGGATAGAAACGTTTCAAAGTGAGCGACGTGATGTCTTTATTTTCATGGATGTTTGATTTTAAAAAGACATGACAACGGGACAATCAGATGTGTTGGTTGTCCCGCGGGAGCCGGCGGCATCCGTCGGGAACGGCCCCATCATACGCGAACCGGCCGGCGATCGGGAAAAGCCTTCCGATTCGACTACAGGGACGACCAGATCACGGAAGAAAGTGACGTTTGATCTTGATCTTCAGGTCAGAACGATCCCGAATCGTATCCCGATGTATGAGCGACGTCCAGCCCATTATAATAACACTGGACACCTGTCGCGGGGTCGAAGCTCTCAATCCTATGCCTTCGGGCCAAAGCCTCTGGATATCAGAGGTCGTGATAGATACTTGATAGGAGCTGCTAATATCAGCGCTAAGAAGATCGTTGACTTGTTCCGAGTTCCTAATGGGCATCAGAGCTATCCTTCACCTCCAAAGGGTCAAGTCCGTCAAGGGCAGCCAGCTTGGAGGCGGCAGAGTCAACAAGGGTACGGATCTGCTGCTACGTCAGGAAGCTCTGCAGTGCGACATCCGGCGTACGCCTACGACGGAACAAAGTCGGCGAAGATGAGCCGTGCGGCAGCGAACTTGAAACAAATCACGGCTGCACTGAGCGAACACTTTGATGCTTCGGTCTATCAGGAGTGGAATTCATCAGAGAAGAAGAAAGGTCCTACACCTGTAACAGCCTCCATACAGGGGGTATCATCTTCTGATGTCAGCACCGGATCTGGATCGTGCAATACTGTCTCGCCAACACCTCCCCGAGGTTTCAATCCAACCAAATTAAAGAATCATTTACACTATCGCCAACAACTCAGCCCTCAATCTATTTCGCCAACAGATTCCAACCAGGAAAGCGAATCCTCTAGAACATCTCTAGCGGATCGATCACGAACGGTGGGTTATTCATCAGGAACGGCGACATCAACGTCGATGCGAAAGTTACCCGTGGTCGTGACGCAGCAGTCATCATTGAGTGACACGCAATTGATCATCAGTAAGGCTCCTTCCAATTCCCGACCCGACGTTCGGCGTCGGAGTGATGATGGGGTTTATCAAGGATCAGAGCGGTTTCGACGCGTACCATCGGCGCGGACAGATCGTTCAGCATCACGCTGTTCGAGCATTGATAGCTATGTCATCTCAGAACCATTTGATCTAGACAGTGGCCCAGCAGGTGTTCCCTACACCAAGGAAGGGAGGGTTGGTAGCGGAAGGAAGATGCCGCCTGCTCAAGGTGCAGGTCGACCCATGGCTTGGGAAGGCGCCGAGATCTCGGTGACTGAGCCTAATCTTATGGCTAATGCTCTCAGGACTGTGAAACAAGGACAAAATATGCCACTGAATAATCCCCTTTGGCAAGTGTCTTCTAAACCGCTTAACAGATGACCACAGGGCTTGATATAAAATCAGATTTCTATTTCTATTTAATTTTGAATAATATTTCACATAAAATGTACACTATTGAATTATGTTGATTTGTGAAGTAAGATTTTCAAAACGTGTCATGAAGTACTTCAACAATTTGTGTAATACTGTCAAGTTGTTAGTGTCAGCTGTAAGTACCTTGCGCAAATTTTACTTTGTTGTGTTTACTTTCACTTCCAAGTGTGATTTTATCTCGTACACTGACGTTATAAAGTTCCCATATCATGTATGATATACAACGAGATTGCTCATTATGTCGTTGTTTCACCAGAATACTTTGCTTGTTTGGTAAAAGAATTCAGATTACTCCCTTCGTGTTAAGAAATTACCTTTTCCCTAAAAGTTTGATTATCTTAATTTTATATTTCTGATAAATTAATCAATTAAAACGATTTTTTTTTATTGAGTCATCACATTCTCAAATATATTACTTTATAAAATCATTTCAATTAATCAATAATCAAATAATTGAAAATGACGTTTACTTCAAGTTCAAGAACACTCCAAATAACATTTCTGGTAATAGTTTTACTTAAAGATAAAGTTGAGTTCTGGTAAAAAAAAGAAAATTAATTCTCACAGAATCAAACGAAACTTACACTGAATGTTCAAGATTACAAATAAATGACATGTGCCAAACAATTTTGGAAGAAAATGTATACTGGCTGAGTAATGAGCATAAGAAGACAAGGAAATCAAGGTAGTACCAGCCCCGACACCATGAGTGTTGTCCCATATATAGCTTTCTGTGTAAGTGCTTGTTACTTTACCAAGACTCGGTCAAATTTATTATGATTTTGATGAATCCAGAACCTTGCAGTCCACACCAATACTTACATGCTACATGATCAACTGTTTCTGATCCTTTCCACACCTTTTCTTTCACAATGCAATCGCATTACCAGTACTAAAGTTTATCTTTAATATACGAAGACAGCAAACTTACACGTATATGTCATTGTTTAGAGCACTAGTTCATTTTATTTTTTCTTTTACATGGTCAATTTTGTTCAATACATAGTTTTGTTCAGGACTGATCGATGCGGTTGTATCTCGTATAATTGTTTATTGAATGGAAACGACTTAAGAAGGTGGAGCCTGAATATTGTCTTGCCAAATTTATAATCAAACATTTGTAACCATGACTTCTTGAATCATCGTTTTTATACACAATCTACTTCATTATCTGAAATTATTACAAGAACTTAAAACTATTCGTGTTACATTCTCCTTCAATCTGTCAGCACAAAAGTCTGATCAATGCTAGTAAAAACATACACATACTAATTTCCACGTGAAACAATACTGTAGCATACCTGTAAAGTGAATACTTATTTAATTTGATATCTAATCCAACTGATGAGATTGTCATCTTGATTATATTTGTGTGAATTTGTTGTGTTCATCATAAGATCGTGAGGATATACATTATTTACAGACATTTTTGTAGTATGAAATCGGTAATTCCACATAGACCTATAAGGCTAAGATATATAACATACTATTTTGTGATATTGAAAAAAACACATTCAAACACATTTGCTTATGAAAGCAAAAATGAATTCTCCCATATTATGCGCAAAAATAATAGTTTTCTAGTGATGAGATAGACTTTGAAGTTCATTTTGTTTTCTCTTAATATGTAAGGTGAAAATGTATTCCAATTATATTGTTAATGTCCTCTGTGATGTACATTGCAGAGAGCATGAATGGACTCGTGTATTGTAAATTATTTTAGCAGCTGATTAATTATAATGAATTTAGAAAGTCATGCAGAATTTTGTGTTTTTTACATACAATTTATCCAACTTTGTAAGGTAAGGGTTATTAGAACAAAAACGGTTCTAAAATACATTTGTTCATGTACTCATAATAATCCTTTGCATATAGTACACGCAGGGCTTAAATTGTTAAGTAGATAATGAAAGAGTTGAAAACATTAAACGACATGCGACAAAACAATGGATTACTTGATAATAACATGAAATCAAAATGATTGAAGTGTAATTAAATATTGCAAGGATATGTCAGTACTGAGGATAATGTTTCGCCATATTTCTTATTTATTTATAAAATTAATGTTATCGTGGCAACAAATGTTATTGTGATGAATGCTTATCTACGACCATCGTACCGATTTATATGTCCATGACAAACGTTAAATTCTCCTGAAAGATTAGATACAAACTGCACGAACAACGTTACATTTACACTAAGTTTTATGAACATTGTGTATACAAACATGATATTTGATGATAGGTATTCTATAAATGGAAATGAGTCTCAAGAAGATTATATGGAGACAGTCATATAGCTGCCAAACCTTAAGTATTTTATTGCCCGACTGAATGAAATGTTATCTGATTGTACATCACTGTACTGTACTAATATTAATGAGCTCGTTATAAAAAGAGCACAAATTTGTTTTGTCTAGTATTCAGGGCACCTGTGTCATCCTGCGGTAATCATATCTATATAAAAAAAAAGTCTTTATTTACGGTCGTCATTGATGTTTGAACATTATGTATGGATGAATGAGATAATGTATTTTTGCAAACGGAAGAGAAAGCTACCGAAATGGTAAATATGAAGAAAAAACAACACTGTTTAAGCATGTTTTTATTTCATTAGTGTTTGAATGTTCCTTTGTTATTAAATCTAATGGGTCGATTTAATAAGTTTTCAAGTTATCATGACTCGTTCCATTATATTGTGTAATGTTCTCGTGGGACATGCCTTATACAGTAATGAGAAATCATGAATTTCTTGTGAGTCATAAAGAATCGGCCAAATATTTGAAGAAAAAGAAAAAAAGAAAACAGAAAAAAAATCCCCAAACATCTTAGATATATTTTAAGTTCTGACGTATAATAAGCGACATAAATTTGTATGGTTAATAACGAAATTGCCCGATCTTGAGATGACTGTGTCTGTTAATGTCATAGATATGTTATAGATGTGTCGTACAATGTTGATGATTTGTCAGTATGTGTGATTTCTTGTGGATGATGGTCAAATATATAATGCTAATATCAAAGGATGATTAACGGGCATTTTATCTAGTGATGTAAGATATAGTGTCCAGCACTGGTCATCATTGTAATCGCATTGTGTAAGAAACTGTAGCTAGAAGTTATTCTGAATGGTTGATCATAAATCAAATGAAAAGAATCATTAAGTATGAGATGTTGGCATCATCGAATTACAAATTTATACCACATCATTTTTAAAATCCCAAACCTTGAAATGTTTTAATACAAAACAAGCATGTGGCATACAAAATTAGTCTTGAGTTGTGAAACTGTTCAAGTCAGATATCAAGTCTTAGATCATTACAAGAACAGTAACTATGATCATGAAAATATATTTAATCTTCACCACAACCAACCTCTTTAAGAATGTAATTCATCCATTTGCATCGACCATGTTAACGCATAGATGCATAGAATAGTCCAAAGCCACAACTCGCTCCTTTCACATGCCATACCACCCGATTCCATTAAGCATCTATTCAAGATAACAAACAAGAGAGGGATGAATTATTTAGTAGGGTTGCGTGTAACAAGGAACGTCCCTACGTTTGGGATAAAATGGGAACAATTGTGAATATTGATTGCATTCTTGTGTGTTTCTTTCAATCGATTTTAAACGTAAATATACATTAAGAAAGAGACTCCCCTTCTCGTCACTAAGGAGTTTATTACCCGGGGAGGGGAGGGGGGTGGTCACGTGAGCTTCATGGTGGTGTAATAACAGTAAAACCTGTATTTGTATGGTCACCTGCATACAAAGACCACCGTATAGCGTCACTTCGTCAAGGGCGGATCCAGGCGGAGGGGGGGGGGGGGGGGGGGGGCTAACCATCACGCACCTCTTGAGGTTACATGGTAAACATCGAGATCAATGGAAAGAGTGACCCCATTATTATGGCACCTGCGGATTATTCAGACCCCATCAAAGCACATTGAAATGGGTCCATTAACCTTAATTTCCTTCACTTTTTAGTTTTTTACCATTTATTTCATTTGTTGTGCTCTGCTTTATTTATTTGTCAGAGATTCTCAGAATTTTGCTACCCCTGACCCCTACCAGAGAAAGGTGGATCCGAAACTGATGGTTCTCATTTTTAGCCACTGCGTTTGGGATTTCCATTCTCATACCTGGGTCTTGTTTCATAAAACGTTTTATCTATAACAAATGCTACATTTCTATGACAAATTTGCTCTCAGCCAATCAGATGCCAGGATTTCAGTAGCTTATAACAGTAGCTTGTAACTTGTTATTGATATCGAGTTTTATGAAACAGGGTCCTGATTCGTATTTAATAAATACTGATGGTGATGCCTGGTGATGATGATGAAGAAGAAGATGAAGATGAAGACGCATTGCCATATTTCTGTGCGGCAGTTTATTTCGATATAAACAAATAAAACATCTTCACATATCTATGTTTAAATCATTAGCAATCTCCAAAAAATAGTGCAAATTGATGAAGTAGAAAAGACAAGTGCATGATCAAAATGGTAAATATTAAATCTTATAAATATTCGGCATATGAAAAATGTAATATATAATCTTTTTTGTATCATGTATTTACATCATAAAATCTAAACATTTTATTTCAAAGTGGCAAAGCTATAAGGAATTGGTGGTGTACATGTAATAGTGCTATCATTATTATTGTTCAGATTACTTATTTTTTTCTCCTCACTTCTATCCCCCTCTAATGAGCGTAATTTGGGATGTTGAGAAATTGTTTTCCCTAGATGGAGAAAGAGTTACCCATTACTACATTTTTTTCTTGATTTCAGTTTGACCGGCCCCTTTAAAACAATCCTCGTCGTGTCAACACTAATCGTTCATGTACAGGTGTAACATTATCTGTACATACTGAAAAGAAATGTACAACACTCCGATGAAGCATAATTCTTTCATTCAAGTTATAACGCGCGATAAAGAAGTATTTACATAAAACATATTTTTCATGAATAATATTTTGCCCCAAAATAAATAAACTTCAAAAGATCATCATATTAATGAATATACATAAATATATAAGTCCATCATCATTCGAAAACAAATAAATTAATTATGAACAAACAAAAACTGGTATTTATCACAATGTTTATCAACCTAAGTCAACTTTTGATAAAGAATCATGCTCCTTTGAATTTCCGACGTCTTCATTCAGTCAGTCAATTCTCCATTACTTGTACATACAATGATAATTCATGGACTAAAATAAACAATATCAACATGGGCCATAAATATACAATATAAGAAAGCCAAGTACACATAATCACTTGATCTTGTTGACAAGTTGCCTATACAAACCAAAATATTATTAATTATCCTTCAACTATTACATCAGACTCTCAACCTCCTTGTTTTCACTGTATTCATGGATATGCGTAAATGGCATCAGTAGAGAGGTATTTAGGAAAAAAAGGAAAATTGCGCCGTTATATCAATATTTCTTATATGATCCTACATTAATGTAGTGACTATTATTCACATCGAAATAGTCAGTAACGTTTTTTACGAGGTAGCTTCGTAAGATAGTGACTTCATCAAACGGTTTTAGAGTAAAGTAAATCGGCACTTTTGATTCCAAGCATGCATACCGACTAGTATTTTACGAGCAAAATTGATATCAATTGTCTACTTGGAAAGGCCTCTGTATGTAACCCTGTTTCCACACAATACAATATAATCAGAAGATATCTTGTTTTCGTCTTTGTCTTCTAAAAAGTTTGACAATATAGATTTATATTTTTGATGACTATAAAAATTGCAATTTACATCCATTTTTAAAAAGCATGAAGTCAAGTTAAAAATAAATGGATTACACCAGGTCTATGATTACATACATGATATACATTTACACAAAAACCCGGTAACAGTGATCTTGTATTAGCTAATCGGGAATAGGCACGAGTATACAATTTCTGTATGAACGTTATTTACAAGAACATGTCTTTCAAATATGGTTTCAAAGATTCCGAATTATAAAGATGATTTATATCGCGTTAACAGATGAAATAAATGGCACAGTTTGTTTTACAGAGTTGCGAGAACAAAATTGGTATAAGTAAACCAATAAGCATCAACGCCAGATAAATCGAACATAATGTCATCCGGATATTATAGCAAGATATGCCCCTAGAGGCCTAGAGTTTAGTCAAGTCTGATTGTGCGTTGGCTTTGTTGATCGTCTCCGCTGCCATGACGTCACTTGACCCCTCCTGCCGATTTCCTGATGACCCCTCACCAGACGACGATGACCCTGCCTCGTGGGTGCCATGTCGGGCAATATTCCAGTCCGAGGCTTCGAGGGCGTGGTTGTCATACTCGGTCATCGTTGGCTTGTGCATCTGAGTATGAAGAGATGGGACCTAAGACCAAAAAGACAGATAAATCAAAAACATAGGCGTAGCTGGGGGGGGGGGGGGCAAATGGGTGGGGGCAAATGGGTTGGGGCAATGGGGGTGTAAAAGGGTTCTCGTGTCCCATTCCTCGTAGCTACGCTAGCAGGATAATCGTTCTTGTAATCATTATCACCATTATTACCACCACCTCAGCCACCATCAGCATTATTATAATGAGAATTGTCGACATCTATATCATCTTCATCATCATTGTTCTCATCATCGTCGACCTGATCACCGCCATTACTATCATCATCTTTATATTTGCCATCATCATCAGCACCACCACCACCACCATTATCACCACATACATTATTTTTGTCTTTAGTGACGTTTGAGGTATTGGCGTCGGTGGGGCCGGCGCTGCTAATGGTGATATATCCCTTATCAAGGAGATCAGATTCAAGATGGTTAGAGCCTATCTGCACTAGTTTAACCAGGAGGGATTAGACCTCCCTGCATGGTCACTGTCAGGTGATTATCTCATCAAATTAGCTCTCAATTAACATAAGAAAAGGGGTACCATGGGAGACCAATGGTCACCGATTAGGCATTGTTTGCTATATAGAGGGCGCAAGTACTTACAAGTAGTTCAGTGGGGCTTTTAAGAGCCCTGGCTCAAGTTGGAAGGGCAGGAGGGGGCATACTATTGGCACAAACCTTGATCTTTCGATGTCCGCAGCTAAGCCTGAGGGAGTGTCCAAAGCACCAGATCCCGAAGCCTCTGAATAGAGACTGACGTCCAAACTCCTTACGACGTTTGATCTCCTCCTTAAATTCATCGATGTCACGATCGACCTGGACAATGAGAAGGAAGTCGAAAAGGACGTCGATAAAGATGACATTTACTTTTTACAGACTACCATAGTATCTTTGCTGATCTTAATATTCAAGTAATTTTGATTTTACAGGGCAAGTGAATAAAATTGATACTTCGGCACAGAGCTGGCGCAAAGGTAGAACCAAAACAAATTCCAATGAAGTACAAATACAATCATGACAATGGTACACCCAGTCAGTGGCGGATCCAGGGGAGGGGGGAGTTCGGAGGGCCTGCCCCCCCCCCCCTGGGTAAATAATGTGTATTTTTACATTTTTTTAACGTTAATTTGAACTTTTTTTACCCAATTACCCGTAGAGCCAGATACAGAAATTCTTTTATTCCAAATTCCATGCACATCTATAATGCACAAGTACCACGAAATTCTCAGCTTTAAGCGAAATAATAGCGATTATGATTATTTGTACTATTTCTCTACCCACCCAGAAAATAAACTTGTAGGGATTGGGTTGGAAAGTTTTCCACCTTATCACCTTTGTGGGTCAAAACATCCGTTGTTTAGCTCTGCTGCTGATTTTGTTGTATTTTTCTGTCATGCATTATAATCTGATTGGAAATTATGCCATCTCTCCTTCTCTATCTCTCCCCTTTCCCTTTGGACCCTTACCAACTCTCCCTATATTTCTCTCTTGTATCAGTCCTTCGAGCTTGAGCTCTCTTTTCCTTTCTCTTTCTGCTCGTATTTCGATTGTGATGCTGCTCCTATTCTACTTTCATATTCACATCTATATTCATACCTGAATTTATTCATGATGTGTTTCAAAATCGTATTTAAAATTCTTGCTATGTATAAGTCATATAACTGTCTTGTCATGTTTTGTGCTGAAAACCAGAGGACCGTACCTGCTCATAGACTTTTTCTTATATAGTCTTGACGCCCTTCTGGCTTTCAGCACACGACACCAATGGAAAACAAATTTCTGTATTATATTATGGACAATAAAATCTTGAATCTTGAATCTTGAATCTTGGAATCTTGAATCTTTTTTTGGAGATGCCCCCCCCCCCCCCTGGCGCCCAAGGGGGGAGGGGTGCAATTTTTCAAATTTTCGAGGACCAAAAAAACGATAGGACCGTCCTGTTTTAGTACTCTGTGGATTTTTCTGGGGTATGCTGGTGCTGTTTATGCCCGAAAATCAAATTTTCTAAATTCTTAAAAAAATTAAAACAATAATTTGTGGCATCCACAGTTGGTGTATTATATATCCATTTTATAGAATATTAATTTTGTAAATTAATTATTCTGCGTCATATAAAAACTACTAAGAGGCTACATCGCTGTCCGGGTTAGTCCAGATTCAGTCCGTTTATGTATTGTTTTTTTTTTGTACATATTTTGTATTGTTCAATCATCTACATGTATGTTCTCCTGCCTTACACGCAATCCCGTACAGATCGAGCGACCCTCGAAAATGGTGAGAAGACTGCCTACGGTTTAGCGTTGGGGCTGTTATACCAGGTAAAATCACCCAAATATTGTTAATTTCCTTTCCCCCTTCCACCCCACCTCTCACATTTCTGCTGGTTAAATCCAGTGAAAGAGAAATTCATTTGAATAATTGATCCTACCTCATCAATCTTGTGTCTGAGTTTGGTTTCCTCATCAACCTCCTCATCGTAGATCTCTTGGATGCTCCTCGTCTGTGAGTTCTGCCTCTGACCCCAGGTACCTCGAACTGCGTGAAACTAAATGGTAAGTACAGGAACAACAAGCAAAGTAAATGGTAAATCAATGAGGAGATTAGGGCCCCATTTCACAAAACTTCTCATCATTGACAAATGACAGTTGTTGTTATAAGCTAGTGAAATCCTTGCTTCTGATTGGTTATTAGCAGATTTGCCACTGATATTTGTCATTTGTCATTGCAAAAATGCTTTGTGGAACGGGTCCCAGATGAGGGCAATACTTAAAAAAGTTATAGCATGGCAAAATTAGAGCAGAGCAGAGTAAAGACGAAAATGAACAGAGATTGACAGGTACACGAATTATTTTAACTCGAATAAAGAGCGAAAAGAGAGTCTGTTCTCCCTCTCTGTGTACCACGAAGTGCATGAAACTTTAAGTGGGTTAGGATTAAAATAAAACATTAAACGGTATATTAATGATGAAGATAATATAGGGTTGAAATCATATATGTGCTGAGGAAAGAATATGATGATGAAACAAAAAGCATTTTGAGTGATTCTAGTCTAAGAGTTCTGTCTCTCTCCACCCAGGTGTTAAATGGGTACCCGGTAAGATGCGAAAGCCAATGTGGTATGCTTAGCAATTTCAGTCTAGAAGCTCTTGCTGGAATGCTCCCCAGGGAGTGGAGAAAGTGCATACATTGTGTGCGGGCAAGCCAGAATCCGATGACCGGGGTAATAATGTAAAGCGCTTAGAAACTCGGACATTGCCGATGTATTAAGCGCGATATAAGCAGAAATATTATTAGTATTATTACAAAAGCAAATTAAAATGATAAGCCATGAGAAGATCAGATGAGGACATTGTTAGTTTGTTACAAATAACTTATAGAATTAGAAAGAAAGAATCGCGCAAAAAAAAGGAAAGAAGAAAAATGAACGGGCAAGTAGACGAATAGTTTCATGTTGATACCGAGAGAAAAGGGAGAGTTTGTCACTGTCTCCAAGTATCACAAACTGGATGGAACTGAGAGGTACGGGAATATCAAGCAAAAATAAAACGCTAATATAAAATAAATATATATCAACGAGAAGATAAAAAGAGGGCATTGCTTTTAAAAAAAATGATCCTCTTGAACAAGTAAAACGGTACAAAAAGGAACCAGCGAACATTAGGAACGGAAGACAGATGGAAGCAAACGTAGCACTATTAAGGATGAGTAAAAAAAAAAACATAACTACGAACAGACATGAGCTCTCACCTTTGGTGCAAAGATGATAATAAGCACCAGAGTGACTCCGATCCATGCCATGGTAGCTACGGTAAGGTAGCCAATCTGAGGATTGTTGCCCAGGATGAATGCTAGAGGTGTACTGATCACACTGAATGTCACGGAGCAGTAGACAGCTATCCCGGATACGAAGGTATCATTCAGAGTGACGATCTTTACTGTACGTGTCTCGTAGGACAAAAAGGCACCTGTAAAAAAATTTAAAAAAAAACGTTAATTGGAATTGGCAATATTGTTCGGATTAGAGAAAATGGTGCTAAGGTAGTGACTTCAATGCTAGATAATCTGACAGTTTAGGCGAAAACGGACCATTATTAATGATAACAATTTGAGGAAAACTGATCTGATCGATTCTTTAATTCTCCCAACTGCATTATTATAATTTATTTAAATTAATTTAAGGTGAATGTTAATCGCCACAAAGCAATGAATCGGCTCTATATACTCCAAACATTTAAGTGTTGAAGGATTTTTAAAAGCCTGTCTTATGTCTTATGTTCATGGAAAAACGGTTGGGAGAATTCAAAAATGGTTAGGAGAATTAACTGTTAGATAGTGTCACGCAGTGACGCCTTCAAAGAAATCCATGAATATCTGTATGATTTGAGAATTTGTCAGGATTTAGTTTATGTTAGAGGGTAAGTACAGTAGAAGGAATATAGTAAGTAACATTTCATACAAACAAACTTCATCAACCTTCAACAATGTTACCGATTCTCTTTAAACAAAATAAGCAAACATACAAAGATAGATGACGTGTCATGGAATTTCAGATAAGAGTAAAAATGTAAAAGCGACCAAAATGAAATCGAAATTTCACGATAACTTTTATATGCAACTGAAATTAGAGCGATGGAATGGCTGTGAGTGAATATATGTCTTTACTTTTGGGACGATATGGCAGTTATCATCGAGCAAGATTTTCCTTTAAAGCTTATCAACACTAGTGTGGCTAGGAGGGATGAGACCACCCAGCCAGGTCACTGACAGGTGGCTAATTCTCATCTCCTCAGCTCTCAAATAAAATAAGAAATAGAGGATCATGGGGGACTAACAGGCACCGATTGGGGAAGTTTTCTATATAGAGGGAGCAAGTAGCTACAAGTAGGACAGTGGGGCTTTACACAATGTTCTACTTTACATGACCATAACATCATAAGAGTAAAATGACATCTTCTTTTTTTAAATCATATTAAGCGCTCTGTCATGGCAAACAATAACTCTTAATATTTTTTAAACATTATTATTATTATTTATTCATTTATTCATTTATTTATTTATTTATTTATTTATTTTCATTTTCATTTTCATTTTTTTTTTGGGGGGGGAGGGGGGTGGTTATGACTCTAATTGCTTCTTTATAGTATTTTTTCCTTAAAATAATCTTTTTTGTCATGATGGAGCTTTCTATGTGATGTTTATTACATCTGGTACCTTAATATTAAGTTTTACTTGGGTGAGGTGTCTGACTTTGTCTTCTTCATTTTAGTTGTTGGATGATTAGACTTTATAACTGACAATATCATTAAAATAATGGAAAACAGAAATTACCAAGGAGCAGAGCGAGGCCAAGGAAACCCATGAGTGTTCCTGTGAAATAGAGAGCTTCACCACGGAGACAATACTCAACCTCATAGCGGTACATGGTGTTCGTATCCTCATCATACTGGATAGAGAAGAGGAGAAGAGAGGGAGAGGGGAGGCGGGAGAAAAATAGACAGATGTAAAGAAAACATGACGAGAAAGAGAGATAAATAGACAGAGCAAAAGGGGAAAAGACAGAGAAAAGGGGGAAAAGAAGGAGATAGAGGAGGAAAAGAAGGATAGGGGAACAAAGAAGGAGAGAGAAAACACAAATAGAAAGAGATAAAAAGAAGGAAAAATAGAAGATATATATATTATATAAAGAGAGAGATAGGGAGGAGAGAGAGAGACAGAGAGAGAAAGAGATAGAGAGAACAAGAGCAAAATATAAGCAAACAAAATTTAGATCAAACGCTTTAAATTTATTTGATTATTATCTTTTTACTAGATGTAAATCAATGCACTTTTATTAATTACCATGGTTACTGTTGTTGCATCATTCTAGGCTTTCCAATATGAACAAGAGTATGAATGTAATGACAGAATCATTTCACAGGCCTTAATCATGCTTGTTATATTCATGGAGAGGCCATGAATATCATCAGAATATTATTTTGGACAAAAGGCATCTACACTGTCATGAATAATAGGGGCAGTTGCTCCTGCCCAATCCAATAAACAAATTAGGTTTAAATAATCAGATAATGTTCTCCTAGAATAGGTTACGTTGAGTCTCCATGGAAATGGTTGAGATGATGGAGGGTCGTAAATCCACACCGCTCTAGTTTGGCCATGAGGGATTACACCTCCCTGCAAGGTCACTGACAGGTGGTTATCCCATCAAATCAGCTCTTAATTCACATAAGAAAAAGAGGATCATGGGGGACCAGTGGTTACCGATTAGACATTGTATGCCATATAGAGGGCGCAAGTAGCTATAAGAAGCGCAGTGGGGCTTTAAGTCATCTTACCTCGTTTCCCGATGAGACGACATCTCGTTGAATCGGAAACCAGACGGTCCAGACGATGAGGACAATCACACAGAAGAGAAAGAGAGACATCAGCGACCGAAACATCAATGGAAAATGACCTCCCTGAGAACATGAGAAGATGTTATGCGTGAGATAGAGCGTAGTTATCGGGATTGATTTTGGTAATAAAATGAAATTTCAAAACGAGACTTTATTTTATAAAGGAAAAACATGAAGAGCATGGGTGTCGATCCCGGGGGGGATAGGGGGATATATCCCCCCCCCCAATATTTCAGGTGGGGGGGGGGGGTGGCCTGTACAATCATCCCCCCCCCCCAATAATTCACCCTCAAAAAAAAAATTAAGAGAAAAATTTATGGTGAGAGCCCGATGAGAGTAGTTAATGGTTATTACTCGCAAGATGACCGTCAATATACACATTTTGTTATCTCATGTTCATAATACATACACATATACGAGGTAAATGAGACAACCATATATGAGACAAGAATAAATTGAATTCTCGCTCATACGGCTTCATCAGGAATTGATGAATTTATTCAATTTGTTCAATCAACAGCATCGTAGAAATGCAGTGCGCCAAATGCAAAGACGCAGCGTTAAAAAGCAACGAGCTAAATGTAAAGCGCGAAGCGCAAAAGTAGCAATCTGTAACATCAGACAATCCTGGATAATGTAAACATATATGAACTCTGTGACAAATTCGTGATGAGATCGGAAACAAGGAGAAAGATTTTCGGACATTAGTATGACTTATAAGATAGTTCACTAGTTGTTATGTTGTTTCCGTTCACCCTTTTAAAAATTCACGACATTGTATCTTTATTTTTATTTTTTCTACTCATTTTATTTCCTGATTTTTGGAGAACGAATATTATGTCACAACTTATTTTTCGTTTTATTGAAAAGCTGATGTAGGCCTATGTAACTGGCGTATTTCATACAAAGTGATTTATAAATGTTCGTGATATCACATGATTTTCAACAAAATTCGCGTTTCTCCATTTCTGTTGCAAACTAACACATTCCCAAATAGCCAGGAAGAGCAAATATTTTGTATGGTCACTAATGGGCCTAATTAGTGGCCGTTAACACTAACAGTAGTATACAATTCCTTTCCAGAAGCTATTGCGACAAGCACTGCCGGGAGATAACATGCTACCCTGCCAAGTTCGGGCTGTGCATGCAAAGATTTGCAACCGAACGTTCCATGCGTACATCATATGGGGAAACTGAATTCAGACAAGGATTAATATAGAGAACAGTACAACTAATCGTCTTATTTCTCTAATAATTTAGTGAAACGGCAAAGCTTCCGCGCTTTGCGCGGGAGGTGGGCAACTGAATTCAGACTAGGATTAAGAGTTATAATTAAATGAAACGTCAAAGTACACGATACAACGAATCATCTTCTTTTTCCTATAATTTAATGAAACGTGAAAGCTTCCGCGCTACGCGCGGGATGGGTGAAAATGTTTTAGATGTGGATTAAGAGTGATAATCAAATGAAACGTCAAAGCTTCCACGCTCCGCGCGGGAGGGCGAGGGCGAATTGCACTCAGACAAGGACACGGTACAACGGATCGTCTTCCTACTCTAATGATTTAATGAAACGGTAAAGCTTCCGCGCTCAGCGCTGGATGGGCTAAAATGAATACAGACAACGATTGAGAGTAATAATTTATTGAAACGTCAAAGCTTCCGCGCTTCGCGCGGAAGGGCGGGGCCGAATTGTACTCAGACAAGGACACGATACAACGAATCGTCTTCTTTCTCTAATAATTTAATTCAAAGCTTCCGCATTTCGCGCGGGAGGGAGGAAACTGAATTCAGACAAGGATTAAGAGTCGAGAATGGTACATCGAATCGCCTTCTTTCTTTAATAATCTAATGAACCGTCAGAGCTTCCGCGCTACGCGCGGAAGAAGGGAAACTTGATTCAAACAAGGATTAATGGTTGAGAACGGTCCAACGAATCGTCTTCTTTCTCTAATAAGTTAATGAAACGTCAGAGCTTTCGCGCTTCGCGGGGGAGGGGGGATGCTTCCCTTCCCTGCACCCAACCCCCTAGGCTTTGTGTGCTCACTACCGCCCCCCTAAAATTAAATCCTGGCCACGCCCTTGGGGAGGGGTGCAACCTGCCACACGCTTCTACCTCTTGGTTGCTTTGATCCATTGCCGAAAATATTTTGGCACCTTTCATCCCCCCCAACCACGGATACAAATCGACACCCTTGATGAAGAGGATGACAATTAGCATAGCGGTTGTGCGACATAATGCTCCAGAGCCAACTACTTCAGCACTGGACCCAACAGGCTAACTCTAAATCTAAACCTAAAACACGAATGCTACCCCAACGCTCTATAGTTTTGACGAAAATAAATTCCGGACCAATTAGGGCCAGAACAAATGGCGGATGGCCTGCGAACCAAAACGATTGCGCTTGATTTGGATATCATAGTTATCATCATTGTCATCATTACCATACATGTATTTATAATCTGCCATACCATCATTACCATCAAGGTTATTAACATCATCCTCGTCGCTTATCATCACCACCAGTCCACCACTACCACCACCACCACCATTAACACCACCACCATCACTTGCACCAACGTCATCATAATAATAATTGCCATCACAAGGAGCAGCGGAAAACAACAACAGCAGCATCACCATCAGACATAAATATCTTCACCACCATCATCATCATCATCATCATCATCATCATTATCTTCATCATCATTATCACAATGATTATAAGCATCATCAGTGTAGTCCTCATCGCTATCATATTCATCTTGATAATCTTCATCATCATCTTCGTTGTCCACATTATCGCCATAGTTATCGTCATCACCATGACTATCTGTTTAGAAAACTCACCGGCTTCCACAGATTTGCTTTAGAGACGAGTAGTTTATGAGCTCGATAGATCTTGGCGAAGAGGGCGCCGTAGGCCAAACAGAAACTCAGAGTCATGGTCCAAGATCGAACCTGAAAATTGAAGTAATAGCAGATATCGGTATGGAACAAACGTTCATTTATAAACGTTAACAAATATCTCAACTCTTTCCCAGTCACCTATTCACGCATTTTGCAGTCCTTCAACAAACTCGACCGATCTACCTGTATAATTTAACGATGGAAGGTGCTGCACTGCCTCGACTATCTTTGGTGTGTTGTAAACACCAATGGAAAGCAAATTTCTGTACAAGTAATGGATAAATAAGCTTGAGTGTTGCATGTTTAATTATGTGAAATGAAGTTGCTCTATTTCAGTATTTCTAAATGTTTGGATATCCATGTAAGAGTTGTACAAATCTATATACCAAAGTACCAGTTAAATGACACTTTAAAGCCTATCTGCTCTAGTTTGGCCAGGAAGGATTAGACCTCCATGTATGGTCACTGAAAGATGGTTATCTCATCGAATCAGCTCTCAATTAACATAAGAAAAAGGGGACCATGGGGGACTTAAGGACACTGATTAGGCATTGTTTGATATACAGCGGGCGCAAGTAGCTATAAGTAGTGCAGTGGGGCTTTAATCGAATTAGAAAATGTGAGTGATCGTGATTGCTTAATGTGTCTGACTGAACGAAGTCTGCTTACCGTGCATAGTAAGACCTGGTTCTCAGGGCCGATGACGTCACTGCTTACACCCATTAAGAAGATGGAGACGTACATCCCTATACAGCCAAGCAGACCTAGCACCAGGAATAAGGGAGAAGCTCGGTAGAAGGCTCTAGGTGAAACGAGATAAAACGGGTTTTTGTTTCAGCTTCGCATCAGTTTATAATAAAAGTAAATGAAGAGTACCACAAGTTTCCAAGCCAGGAATTATGTTACGACTCGACAACCTCGACACGACTAGACTGGGCGTAAATAGTCAAATTTGACTGAACGCCATAAATACAACCAACAACAACAGTACAATAAGGTGGTGAAATGCATGCACATTTTCGTAATCGCATACACATCATCAATATGGAGAGTGAGATATGTTACATTCTTGCAGTGGAGAATATCCGTTACTAAAGAAATTAAAGAGTTTAATTCTAAGAGATGAAATTTACACCCTCCCTAAAAGGAAAGATTCTTTCTGATTCGAATCTTCGGTATGAATCTGATGATAAAACATTTTGATTCATTTCATACACCTTCTCGTTATATTGCTTTCTGCTTCTCGCAAGGGAATCTCCCTTCCTCTTTACTACATATTATTATCAATTTTTATAGCAAAAAGAAAAGCAATTAACATTCACCTCTGCGTATACAGGGTATATGGCTGTGTTACTATAATAATAATAAAAAGTATAGGCATTTTTATAGCGCCGTCTATCTAAAAATTCTATTCTGAGGCGCATTAATTATATTACACCGGCTTTAGCCTATAGCTGCCATCCAATCCAATCCAATCCAAAAGATATTTAATATAGCGCCTTTTCCTTGCAGTTACAAAGCGCTGCACACACAGCGCTCCAGCATTTCAAGAAATTATTTCTTGCCAGGTATACCCATTCACCTCACCTGGGTTGTGCGTGGCAAATGAAGATTAATGCTTCGCTACAGGACATTTAGTGCCATGTCTGACATAACTTGGTTCTGGATTGGTAATCTGCAACAAAATTTAGTCTGTCTACTTTATACACAATTTAACAGTGATATTAAAGAAAAAGTTATACACTCTAAAAACTGAAATGTAAAATCACCTGTTAAAAGGGCGGAGGAGTGACCACTAATGGTAGATTAACACTTTGAACGTGCTGGATCATACACTATTATATACTAAAGGTTGAATAAAAGTATCAATCTGATATTTTGAAAGAGTGGTCACTTCTCGGCCTTTTAAATTGATATTCAACAGTTTTGAGAGTGTATTACCTTATATGTTTTCGTTTGACTTACGATCTCTCCCAGAGTATGATAGTAGCTAAAAGACAGATAGAGGCGAACAGTACACCTGCAGCACATAGACCACCAGCTACGTAGAGATAGAGCCTCGGGGTCGTGCTGAACACTATCTTCTCTGTCGTCTCATCTTTTGGAGGGCTGCCACCTGAAGAAAAAAAAAAGTAAAAGCATATTTTGTTTCCAATAGAATGGTTCATACAATTGGACAAATACTAGTAGTCAGTTTGAAACGGATTGTTAAACCCTTTGAAACTGCATGCAAATATTTTATCTACCATATTGTGGATTATATTGGATTTCTTGATGGAATGGGATATATTTCTGTCTATTCGATTGATACATGTTTTAAATATGTTAAATCTGATAAAAGCAGCTTAAACAAAATATGTTTAATCCACAAATGCACAGAGAGAGATGGGGGTGGGGGTGGAGAGGGGGCGTTTGATTTTGGTTTTAATTCGGAGTAAAGGCAGATCAATGGAATCCAGAAATATTTCTTTGTTACATTTTCATGAATACTGCAGATTCAGCTGCATCTAATGAAAAGTTAAGTTCACAATATGATATAATAATAATAATGATAATAATAATAGATTCATAGAGCGCGGAAACTGTCCATATTATATTCTACTGAGCTACAAGAGCTCCTGATATGCTTAGATTTCACAGTTAATTGAAAAGATGTGCTTTCAGATTTGATTTAAAGATATTCACAGCTGGTGATTTCCTGACTTCAAGTACGAACCTGGCCATTGGATATCAGTGATATTCAGATCTGACCCAAGCTGTTCATCACCATGGAATGAATAGTGTCCAACTACAGTCTCCTCACCATCTAATAGAACGACGAAAGAAAAAATTCAATGATCTTAATGATTAACTACCAACCTAATACATATTTCGACTTCAAACCGATATCATGAATATTTGACTTGTTCTCGTTTTGAGTCGGGGTTGTCGTTGAGATGTTTCTGCATTATTATTATCACCCTGATTCTGAATTATACTCTTGCCTTGATATTGGACTACACTGCGAAATGTTATAAAGTTTTCCTTTGAAATTGAAAATGGAATTGGAATTGAAATCAAATTTGAGATTGAGATTGAGTTAAAATTGAAATTGGAAATGGAATTGAAATTGAAATCGAAATTGAAATTGAAATTGAAATTGTGATTGAAATTGAAATTGTGATTGAAATTGATAATGAAATGGAATTCAAATCGAATTTGAGATTGAGATTGAAATCTAAATGGAAATTGGAATCCAAATTAAAATTGAAATTAAAATTAAAATTGAAAATTTGAAAGTGATATTGGTCTATTTACTGACCTATGACCTGACGAATCTCGATTAGTCCTTCACGATCACCAGCATCAGTGAAACTTACAGATCCCTGAAAACATAATTGGAAAACAAGATGGAATGTAGATTTTTAGAGATTTATGTTTCTTAAACCATTCAATCCCAACCGTGGAATTATGCAGAGACATAAATACAGATATAGATAGGGAGGGGAGGCAGGGGGGTCATGTTTAATGAAGACAAATGTTATTAAAGCAAAGATTTCATGTTTAACATGGCTTTTAGGGGTATTAGGATTACCAGAGCCCTGTGAATTTTACCATAAACATGCATAATTATAACATATAAGCATTTTGTAAATTTGCATTTGAAATGATTGCAATACTAGTCATTAGAATCAAAGATATAAATTTGCATTTGAAATGATTGCAATACTAGTCATAAGATTCAAAGATATAAATTTGCTTATTAAAGCAATGTGAACACTTACCGAAAAGCCTTCAAATTGGAGCGTTGAGAGAGTATTGATAAAATGCTCTCTTGTCTCTCGAGTCTCATACGAAAACTCGTGTAGTGGACCAGCAGCATTGCCTGAATCTAAAACAGAAGGTACAAAAGACCGATTTTCTGACGAATGTGTGCATGGTGGGTGTGTGTATTTAATAATATCCTCCAGCGTTTGAGAAGAAACATTTCACATGCCTTGGTCGTGATTTTTGTATGCATGGACAGGCCATAATTATCATCATAATATATTATTTAAGGATGGAAGGGGGTATAATTATAGTCAATATGCACCTATTAGAAGACCGATTCAATCACTTGGGAATATGTTAGTACTTGCAAATGCGAATGTAGAATATAGAGAGTATATGAAATTTAGATCCATAGCTTTTGTATATAATGATATAAAAAAAATTATGATTTCAGTAAGGCAGTAGACAGTTAAAAGAATATATCATTAATTGATTAAAACAAAAATCGAAGAATCTAGAGCGGAGAAATGGTGGCGTAATACTTTAGGAATTGAATATATACCTGCATGGTCAGATGTTTGGTTATTTAAGTTTAAAGGTATAAAATACATTTACTGATCAATTTCAATTTCAAATTCATGTACAATATTTTGGCAATACCAAATAAATTGTTTAAATGGAAAGTAAATGCCACTGAGCAATGTTATTATTGTAATCAACCAGGTGATTGTATGCATATGTTCTTAAAAAGAACAAAGAATTATTCCTTTAGCATGATTTTTTTTTTTCATGTGTATGTATATGACTTGTTTAGCTATTTATTTTGGTTGATTCATACAGGCTATTACATTGTATTATTCAGTGAACCTCATGTAATCTTACATAGCTCATAAAGAAAACCAACCTTATGAACTTACTCCACGTAAATAAATAATTCAATTGAAAATCGTACAATAACCCATCACAACCTAGCGTGATTACATGTAAGTGAACCCGCATTAAACTGGGTCATTTAATTGAGTTATGAATTAAATTAGAAATAGAATCGGTCAGTGCAGGCCTAGGTCGCCTTTAATATATCAACGTATTTGACGATGGAAGGACGATCGATCATTTAGAAACCGGAAGCAGATTCCAAGTGAGGTGCACTTCTTAATTTTATTCCAATTTAAATGGCGCCATGCATGACAGAACGGTAGATACCTCGGTCAGATAATGGAAGCAGACTATTGGCTAGCTCTCCTGTGATCACATTGCAAGATGCAATAGATGAGACACGGTACTTTGCTCGTCCATATCAAGTTCTGACAAGATTAACGTGATTAATTTTGCACTGAACAAATCCGGTGGCTTTGCATGATAATTGTGTTTGTATTTCTTTAAATATCTTTCTTTGATTGTTGGTTAAAAGAGGATGAAGTATATGATTGCATATTACGTTTCCAAGACAAGCTCTGCTTGACTCTGACTTGTTAAATATTTTCAAGTGTTATATCTGTTAAAATGTAAAGTGAAAATCTCGAATCTATCATGTAATTTACCTCATAGGTGTATTACATTTCAACTGTGGACTAAATGGGGCATGTGAGGTAAATAAGACTTAATAGGGGCGTTCACACCTACAGAAAAAGGTCAAATTTAAACATCAAGTTTTGCATCGCGATCTAAAAATCTTCTTTTTTTTGGGGGGGGGGGGGAGTTGATTGTGTGGACTGAAAGGTGTCAGTTGCTGTAAATAGAACATTCGAGAGCAATGGACAAAGTTTTTTACAAATTTAAAAACATACCACTTACATATAGGAGAAAATAGGAAGAACAGATGACTTATATTTACCATCATTTGGTGATTTTGTAGCCTGATCTAAAGCAAGGGCAATGCTCCACATTGCATCATAGGCATCAGATGCATATGACGTCACATGTCCATCATCGAGTCCATCCTGCTCGGCTCGGGTTCGGAACACCTCGGCAATCTCCGCAGATGTCTGGTAGAAATCAGAGAAAGGAAATCGTGATTGAGAAATTAGATGAAATAACGTTCCTGATTACGAATGCATATACAGGTACCAAAATAGACAATTCCAAGGCAAGGAATAGATATTTACAACTCAAACTGTTTTGAGTATATTTGCACTTTTTGATAACCCTGCTTTCCTCTTTAAGGAGAATTTGATAGTTACTCCTCACAACTGCCTGGATAACCTGAGATGAAGATTATGTTTTTCCCTTTTCAAATGTATAAACAATTTAAATTGCGCTATAGCGTTGCCTGTGTTTCCAACTTATGTTCTATGTTTTTCCTCGAAATCTTAAAGTATAAATAACATCAAAGAAAGATTCTTACATGTCCTGAGATGGTTGGTCTATCCGGGTAAAGACTCATCGGGACTGAATCGGTCAAGATATAACCATCCAATGCAGTATAGATCTGTTGAGAAGTGCAGCTAGTACTGTTATCATCTACCTCCCACCACCGAGGACTGTATTTACCAAGTAGGAACCAGGCATAGTTCTTACCGTAAAGCTTCTTCTTGTAAGCCTGTAACAAATTGCGTAAAAGAGATCGAAGGTATTTGTTTAATTGTTCAAATTTCCGAATAGAATCAATGAGACAAACACAGTCAATAAACGAAAATGAAATGGTGAATTCAAATTCAATTTGAAATTCAAATTTTCCAAATTAAATTTTAACTGCGAATTCAAATTTTCCAAATTCAATTTCAACTACGAATTCAATTTCAAACTCAAACTCAAGGCCAGTGGCGTACCTGGGGTACTCCGTCAGGGGGGGCAAGCGACCGAAACAAACAAAAAAGGCGATGCTAATTTTCACTTCTGGCGAGCGAGCGAGCGAGCAAAAAAAAATCTTTAAGTAACATTTGGTATATAAACTGGTATTGTTGCAAGTTGGGGATGGGAACATTCACTTGTTAGCGACGTTAATTTCATTTTTTTTGCAAACTAGTGTAGCGAGCAAGAAAAAAAATCACTTCTTTTTTAATAATTGCCACTTAAACTTTGTTCAATTGTCCCATGCAGGGCGCGGGAACAATATTGTGTTTAGGGTGATTTTATACCCATTTTAGCTAGCGAGCGAAAATACATCTTTCTCTCAATGAATTGCTATATAAAATTTGTTTCACTGTTGCAGGTAGGGGGCGGGCACAATCGTGTTTAAGGAAATGTCAATCCCATTTTGGCGGGCAGGCAACCCCCTACATTTCTCTTTTTAATGATATTGTAGCAGGTTAGTGGTGGGCACATAATTCCACGAGCTAGCGAGCGTAGCGAGCGAAAAAAAAAAATCACTTTTCTTTTATAGGGAAAATATGGTACATAAAACTTGGGTTCATTGTTCCATGTCAGGGACGTGATTATTAAAAGCGGTGTTAATTCTATTTTGGCGAGCGAGCGTAGCGAGCGAGCAAAAAAAAATCACTTCTCTTTATAGGGAAAATATGGTATATAAACTTGGTTTAATTGTTCCATGTCAGGGACGTGATTATTAAAAGCGGTGTTATTTCTATTTTGGCGAGCGAGCATAGCGAGCGAGCAAAATTTTTGTAATGATAATTGGTTCATAAATTTCAGATTTTTTTGTTGCAGGGCAGGGCTTACACAATCATGTCTAAGGTGATGTTAATTCCGTTTTGGCGAGCACGAGCACACCAAAACTTCTTTGAATAACGTTTCGTACATAATTATTAACTGGTTGTTGCAGGTTGGGGCGGGCACGTTAGCGGTGTCAATTCCATTTTGGCGAGCGAGCATAGCGAGCAAGCAAAAAAAATAATTCTCTTTTAATAGAAATTAATAAATAAACTTGTTTTTATTGGTGCAGGTCAGGATGGACGCAATCGCGTTTAACGCGATTCAATTCCTTTTTGGCGAGAGGGCGAAAAAACTCTTCCATTTTTAATGATATTGTTGCAGGTCAAGGGTGGGCACAATTGTTTCCAAAGCAATGTCTATTCATTTTATTCGCGAGCGAGAAAAATGAATTAGTCTCTTTTAGTAACATTTGGTACATAATTGTGTGTTATTGTTGCCGTGGTTGCAGGTCGGGGCCCGTCGGGGCAGGCACAATTTTATTCTAGGCAATACTAATCCTTTTCTTTTTTCAGGGGGACGAGGAAGTGAAAACATTTAATACAAAATAGGCTAGCAAGCAGTTCGCGCCAGCGAAGAGTTTCAAATTTGTTATATCACTTATATTTTCCTATTTTCATTTGTTTTAATTTTTCAGGGCCGTATGCGGAATATTTTTCTGATGGGGGAAGGGGGAAAGATGCGTTAAAAGTTTTCGAAGAATCTCAAAAGCAAAAGGAGTGAAGGGAGTTCGAGCGACCGAACTGGTCATGAGGGTACTTTTGCATTTTCAAAAGTAGAATTGAAGGATTTGGTATAGGCCTACACTACATTTTCAGGAAAAAAACTGTACGATTTCAAAATATCTGGGGTCAACTGCCCTCCCCCCCCCCCCTGGTGCTTACGGCCATGTTCTTTATTTTTTCCCCCATTTTTATTCCTTTCCTTTTCTTTTCCCTTTTTCTTCCTTTTCTCTTCTTCTTCCTTTTTTCTTTCCTTTTTTTCCTTTTTTCTCTTTCTTTTCTTTTTTCTTTCCTTTTCCTTTTTTCTTTTTCTTTCCTTTCCCTTTCTTTTCTTTTCTTTCCCCTTTTTCTTTTTTTTCCCCTGGAGCCCGTCAGGGGGGGCACTCTGCCCCCCTTGCCCCCCCCATAGGTACGCCAGTGCTCAAGGCCAAATTTATATTTTTTCCAGATGTGGTCATACTTACAGAATACTCGAATAGTTAGTATACAGAGCACCGTAATTAAACCCGAGTGCATAGTTACAGGGAAGAAGGTGCATTCAACCCATTAAGCTTTAGTTTGTGGTGGGTACGCTTGAATAAACAATGCAATATAGAAATAAGAAAGGAATTAACCCTAAACCAAGGACATATTAATAGTATGGATAGCTCTACTTAGAGCCAATTATAATTTTTTTACTCTGGTTTTCCTAAAGACTCAGCAAAGGTCTTGTGCGCGTACTTTAAATATTGCCATGTTGGTTTGTTCACCACGTGTTTCTTTCTCTTTGATGATAGTTTTATTGTCATGTAATATTGACAAGAAAAATTAGGAAACTAACATGAATCAACGCTTTTTATGTCCAGTTTGACAATAATAATTTGTTTATTGTTTCATATTTGTGATGTATTTCTAATGAGAAACAAAAATATGACGGGAACAAATTTTAAAAATAGATTTGGGTGAAGTTCGATTAAACTGATCAATCAAATGCAGACATGTATGTTATGGTTTTAAGATTTCAATTCAAGTATAATGTAAGGAAAATAGGTACGAAGTATTATGACAGGCAAGATAATACAATGTAAAATGTGGGGAGCCTTAATAAAAAGCGTAGCTTGTAAATGAATAGGCTACCGTACTGAGTTACATAATATTAGTAGGTCTGAATTAAAAAAGGTATTACAGGAGGCGAAAACGGAGTGTTTACTCTAATTTTCACTCTCCAAACTGAATCCTGTATTTATATACTTCCATTTTCTTGCCCTAATTTTTGTCAGCCTACTCGTTCCTTCTCAAAGCCTTGCAGCGTAGATTCATTTCCTTTCTGCGTCACGCTAAACGCAATTTCCAAAGAAAACATGACATTCACTGCATGTTGCATGATACACACAATGGCGCCTATTCATGTGCTTGTACGCGGTGCTCGGACGAGGGAGTTTTAATTAATTTCATGTATCGAAAAAAAAATGTGCTATTCATGTTTGTTGCATCATACCAAGATGCTGGCGTCATTGACAACCAGTCTGTTCGACAGCGCGGCTACACATTAAATTTTCTACAACATCGTTCTTTACCGGCACACAGCCAGCGACACTCCCTGTCAACTGATGCCGGCATCTTGGTATGCTCCTATGAGGATTGCCATTGCGTACGGGTAGTGAAAATGTAATACAAATATTGCTAAGTATATGAATATTGTTTATTTTTGCTTCATAATAAGTTTCAATTTAATTAAATTACGTTTTTTAATATACACAAGACTATGTCATTGTTGTAACTTCCGGAGCCTATGACCTACAAGCATTGCTTTCTCTTTAGGCTCCATCATATTTCTTCCTTTATTCAACTTAGTCTTATGTATTATTCTTTTTGTTAGCATAAACGCATCCTAAAATGAGTACAAAATGTAACATGCCAAATGTAATGATGTATTATACAACATGTGAAATATGAAAATAAACTGAAACCGAAACTGAAACTGAAACTGAATTGGATAGGGGCTTATGCAATGCAATCTGCACTTAACAGTATTATATCCATCAACAAAAGTTGGGGGAAAGGGGGATCTGTTTGTTGTTGTCGGTTTAATAACGTAATAATCTTTTAGCGATAACATATTGAATAGAAAATATCAACTAACAAGAAAGGGTTTACTTTTCTCTTTCTCTCCCTCTTTCAATTTAACAAGAAAATGAGCTTCAATGCGCTGTTGTAAAGATGGCTAACATTTTAAACTTACGGCAGACATCAAAAGGTTATATTCTGACATTACGACCAAAACTGTTGTAATTCTTGAAATTAGGTAAAGGAACATGATACTCCTCTCTGAAAAAAAATGTGAAAAATAACGGAATGAAGAAGGGAAAAAGAATGATGAAGAAAGCAGTGGGATATAGAGCGAGAGATATATACATGGGGAGGGAGATACAGAGAGAGAGAGAGAGAGAGAGAGAGAGAGAGAGAGAGAGAGCGAGATACACAGAGAGAGATGAGGAAAGGTGGAGAGATAGGGATAAGAAAGGGAGAGTGTCATGTAATGTAATTTTGAGGAAGATGGGGAGAAGCGGGCGGGGGATGACAACGAGAAAGGCACATTGAAAAAGATATTGGAAGAGATGGATGGAGTACAGGTTGGATATAGAGATCCGAGATATATATTAATGAGGCTGGGGATAAAATTGTAAAGAGAGAGAGTGAGAGAGAGAGAGAGGGAGATGTGGAAAGGTGGAGAGATATAAGGGATAAGAAAGGGAGAGTGTCATGTAATGTAATTTTGAGGAAGATGGGGAGAAGCGGACGGGGTGTGACAACGAGAAAGGCACATTGAAATAGATACAGGAAGAGATGGATGGAGTACAGGTTGGATATAGAGACCCGAGAGATATTAAGAAGGCTGGGGATAAAATTGTACAGAGGGAGAGAGAGAGAGAGAGAGAGAGAGAGAGAGAAATAGAGAGAGAGAGAGAGAAGAGAGAGGGAGGGAGAGAGAGAGAGAGAGGGAGAGATGGAGAAGATGAAGACAGAGATACCCTCTCGCTTGAAATCTCTCATCCATTGCTTCCTTCATATTTGATTTCTACAGCTTGTTATCGATTGCCCCTCTCCTGCATTACATCTCATATCCAAGCCATTGATGCAAGAGAGGACCTCTCAATTAGATTAAGAGGTATTACTCCTACATGATACCACAAATCTTATTATACTCCTAACACAATGGCGCCGACACCGAAGTCTCTTCCAATCCAGTCTCTTTCATCCGTGGTTAAAAAAAATTGCCATGCAGAATTTATCAATGGAAAAGTCTTCTCCTTTAGATGATAGTGCAAGAATCCATTTAAAAGCTTTTTCATTTTACAGTTTCAAAATATTGCCTGCTATAATTCATTTCATGCTCTGTTTCATGCCCATTCATATACCTCAATTGATAGAATTTTCACTAAGTGCATTGAAGTTTTTTTCTTCTATTTACGGATGAAACTCTGTAATATGTAGAGAACAGAGAAAAAATAAGGCGGGAATATTGCAATGTTGGCTTGTTTGTTGTTGGTATGAGCATTTTAAAGAACACATTATTCTCTCTCATTTTTTTTTTCTTTCTCATTTTCTTGAATAGGAGAGGAGAGGAGAGGAGGGAAAGACGACTATGAAAAGCTTTTCTACCGACCTCATGTCATTAAGTCATTTAAAATGATTAAAATTAGATAGGGTAAAGGATTACTATACAGAATTAGCGCTCTAAAGCGGAAATGTGAACTTGCCTTGTACTCTCTCTCTCTCTCTCTGAAATAATGTTCACTCTATTTTCACTTTCTTGGGAGTGACGTCAGGGATCACTTGTTTATAGGAGTGAATATCGATTGATTTTAGAGTGCTCTCTAAGAAGAAAAGAGTGAATCTTCACTTCATTTTCACTACATTTTCACTCTCAGGGGAGTGACGTCAGTGATCACTCGATTTTTATTTAGAGATTATAAACGGCCGAGGAATGACAAATTGATTCAAGCATGTTAAAAGTGTTAAATGCACAATTTTGAAAACGCCATACTCCTCGGCCCTTTTAAATGGTGATTTAACATTTTAGCTGTTAGTGTGCGTGCGCGCGCGTGTGGGTAAGCTAATGTGCGTGGGAGTTCTTGCTTGTTTAATTGGCACATTTGACGACACCAAACGAAATGAAATTCATTATTGTACCGTCGCCTACATGATATTACTCCCGATATAAAAACTGAAGCCTCGGTTGTTTTGTAACATTTCTATTTATGGTGGCATTTTGCCCCATGTTCTTGACTAATTCATGCAGGGAATTAATTCGTGCAAACAAAAGGCTTTGACTCTTTGTATTACATGTTTCGTCCTGTTTACGAATTTGTTCATTATTGCAATGAAATTTCACCTTATTAGACAGTCACCTTTGATTAAGGTTTACGATGCCGACTCGGGAGCGTACATGGCATTGAGCTTTCCACCCTGATATTATCAGACTATAAACTGTTTGCTGAAATATTTGGAAAATCGAGAAGAAAAAAAAAGAAAGAGAGAGAGAGAGAGAGAGAGTAGAGAGAGAAGAGAGAGAGAGAGAGAGGGGGAGAAGAGAGAGGGGAGAGAGAGAGAGAGGAGAGAGAGATAAGAGAGAGAGAGGGGGAGAAGAGGGAGAGAGATAGAGAGACAGAGACAGACAGAGTCAGACAGAAGATAGAGAAAGAAAGACCCGAGAAGAGAGAGAGAGAGGGGGGGGGGGGATGATAAAATAGAGAGAGAGAGAGCCAGGCGGCATTGGAGAAGATAAAATGAGAATCAAAGATAGAGAAACGAAGAGCAGAAGAGAATTGGATAGAGAGATAGGGAGATATACAGATATAAAAAATGAGAGATTAAGGGGGAAGGAAAAAATTGAGAGAGAGAGAGAGAGAGAGAGCGTGACAGAAAGGGACAAATTGACAGCAAGAGATATCGATGGATGGATAGATAGAGACGAGCAGAGTAAGAGAGAGAGAGAGAGGTGATGGGGTAAGGGGTGGTGGGGGAGGGTAGGTGGGGGGAGGGGGGTAGTTCTCTTACCTCACAGAACACCTTCCTCGCCATGACCTCCTGAAAGTTGCCGAAAATGATCCATGCTCCCTTCTCCTATATAGCGGGAGGGATGAACAAGAGAAATAGTCAATAATGTGTTTTGTTTAATTACAAACTTATGATGAGACTATGGTGTTTAATAATAATAATAATCGGTATAACGCTGCCCTGGGTGATGCATCGAGAGAAAAAAGGAGATGGGAATATTACATTATTTGGCTTTCAACTGCTTCTTTTTTCAAGGAGAATACAACACAGGTCAACCTCTATCGTGAAGGATTGTTACAACAATAACATTAATAAAAAGCAGCAACAACAACAACAAAATAAACCCATCAAGTTAGGTTTCTCAATATAAAAAAGGAAAGTAATAACATCACAAACAATACTTTTGTCAATTTGGGGTCGGAGATGGAAATCAGCGATCTATTTGCAAAGAGGCTGTTATAGCAATGCATCCACACGCTATACCATACAGCAAATTGAAATAAAATATATCTCCTAACTAACACCCCCCCCCCCCCCAGGAATATGTGATCCACCACTATTTGACCACTACAAGATACATGTATAGCCTTTCGAAGATACTTGTAGGCCTAGTTGAGGTCATGGTCTGAGCGTATAGGTATGAACAGGATGAAGGTGAAGATATTGATTTTAAGACTGCATTTGCCAAATGATTGCAATAACCCAATGAGTACCACAATACACCTGACGGTGCATGGCACTGTACTGCAAATGAAGAAGAGCCGCGCCGGATATTTACGACTCTACGTACATTGATCATGCTTGTGTAACGAGTGGAAGTACATTGCAACAGGAATTTTTAATAATAATGATGATCATAAGAATATTAGTTTTAGACTGTTGTCATGTATATTGCTACTAAAAATGTGGAAGACTATTATTATTATTAATGTTGCAATGTCACATTAAATGAATTACTTTTAAAAAATATCCTCATTATTATTATTACTAAAAATCACTAGAACCAAATGACACCTTCGAACCAATTTGTTTTTCTGTCACACGGTGGAGTATCCTAATATACCAATATATCTACTCGATGATTTTGACAGGCCTAATGGAATCATCAAATAAACTGATTGAAATTTTTCTAGGACACGTAATTGGCTTCTCCATCAGATTCCATGCAGTATCAAGTTTTTTTCCCGTCGCTTTCCAATATAGTACTCAATTTTCACTCATTTTTCAATACTAATTGACGATGGTGTAGTCAATAGCTGCTCGACAGCGATGGTGTTTATACTTTTAAGAAAGTGGGATGGGGGTTTAAGGTCACCCGCTATTATTCTTTACATGCAAAAAGCAATTACTGACATGCTAAGTGGCCGTTTCTATTGAAAACAGGAAAGAGAGAACTTAGGAACGAGTCGGTCTCATATTTTTTTTCCCGACTTGTTTGTTGCTTTGAAGTAGTCATATGATTATGAGAAGCTCACGTACTGCCATTACTTGTCTTGGAAGAAAACATGTTTGTTCTTATACAAATTTTTTAGAAGAAAAAAAAATTATTGTATAATTCGAAAATTTTCCTATTTCGCTTCTATTTAGTTTCTTAACATTCAAGTGCAAGTTCATTGTCGTAAAGCGTTCACGACGAAATTACACGAAGGATCTTAAGTACTTGCTTTTCAAATGAATAAACTAGTTCTATTAGCCATGCATTTTCAGCCCCAAACTTCCTCATATATGATATCATGATATTTTCATATGCGAAATCCTCCTTCTTTTTTGTGATTAACTAATTGGTGAATTAAGAAGATGTTAAGAAGAATCTACTTATGACTGAACAACTTACAAACCAAGAATTTCAAATCAAGAAAATTCTGAAAATTCTGAATTACCTCATACTTGGTGCGATGTCCTGATGTTATTTTAATTTATAAACGATAACACATTCGATTCATTTCTAGAATCTACTTTTATTAAGATCATAACAGGCATACCTTTAGGTTGTCTATCTGTTCCCCTGGTTCTACTGTAAAGCTCTCTGAAGTAGTCAGATTGATTCCATTGGTTGCCAGGAGTTCACTGAACAGATTCACCGCCTGTAACGTGTCGAAACCAAAGCGTACATGAGAACAACAAGAACTCCAACGACAATAACAACAACATCAACAAACAAACAACAAATACAAAATAAACAAATTTTAGTTATTTGACTTCCTATTCAAAGACAAAAATATGTTTTAACAAATTAATCTCATAAATTTGAATTCACTTATAGAATATTTAATTAGTATCTAGTTTGCTTCAGATGCTTAATTGCTTTGCCTAATTCTGTCTAAAGTGTCCGCAACGAGATACAAGGACAAGAACTGTATAGATTGAAAGCTTGAATTAATCTATCTTGACATACAGAACAGATTCATAATAATATCTAAATAATTGAGACGATCGTATATATTTGAACTTGTATACTTATTTTCTTCCTAACATAATTCCATTCAGGTTTTTTGCAAATATTATTTATTATTATTATGGTTATTATAATTGTTACATGCACTATCATTATTAGTGTCGTTATCTGTCGTATTCTAATAATTATTTGTCTCATCCTTGTTATTATTATCACTTTAAAAAATATATATTATCATCATTATCATTATTATTCATAGGGCAGAAACGAAATCAACAAAAAGCGGAATACAAACAACCATACTGCTTGGAGTGAGTCACGTAGATGCCGGGAGAAGAAACAAAATTAACTAAATAACAATAACCCGAATTACACCATTGACATTGACGCTTCAGAAAACTCGGCCACGCAGTAGGTTGAAGGATTATGGATTTCATATTCCATAGTTCGCTTTCGTAAGCATAATATATTCATGGAATACTGATTATGAATACAATCCCAAGAAAAGCCTTGAAAAGGCATAGACCTGGTAGGCAACGTATCCAGATACCGTGCTTATACCTTTCGAGGGACTATCATTTAACCTCTATTGAATTCAAATACCATAATTGTATTTTTCCCCATTTTTCCCTTATATTAACAAAAAGTAAATTAATAAATGTATACACAATTACACAAATAGATATATTTTGACACAAGGAAAAGGGGCACATTTCTCTCTAAGCAAAGGCTTGTGTCGGGTACGCTTTAAAAAGCAACACAATATGTATATAATAAGGATGGTTGAGGAGAAAAGAGGAAGAAAGGGAAAGAGTGGGGAAAGGAATTTAGATTAAAATGGTTGGAAAATGTATGATATTTGAACGAGCCTGCTGTATGAACGAGCCTGCTGTACTCCCTTAAATTAACCACTCTGTATTAATTACCGTAGAGTAAGCTTCCTGATTCTCGTGAAGTGTGGCGACTCTTTGCCATCCATAGTGCTTTATTATCGCCAATCGGGCGTAATTGTAGAGAGAATCGGCGACATTCGTACGGAAGAATGACATGTAAGCTTCACGGTTGGATAAAGCTGGACTGGATGCAGAATAAGACACCTAGAGGAGAACAAAAAAATGATCATCATTAAGATAGATATCAACACATTAATATCTAGAATTTGATCGCTTGATTCAGATTCGAGTAACTTGATTATGAATTTAATCATCGTCATCATCACCACTACCGCAATCATTATCATCGTCATCATTATCATCGTTATCATCATCATCGTTATCATCATCATAATCACCATCATCGTAATGGTCATTGCAAAATTCATCGACATCATCATCCTCATCATTACCATCATCATCCTCTACATCACCACTTTCATCATCAACCCCATCAACACAATCATCCTCCTCCTCATCATCATCATCATCATTACAATTATCACTATCACCATTATGATCGATATCATATAGAAGAATAATTACTATAATGGTCCTGAGATGGATTCGTAAACATTATTGTTATAGTGGGTAGGGCTAAAGGGCTTACACTCTTATTTGTCGTGGTTTTATAACTATGAAATCATACAACACAACTACATAATCGACAAATCTAGAGCAATATATCATTTTGTGTAACTTTTTGTGGTAAGTATAGGTTAATTAAAATATCTAAATCCGTAACACTCGATAACACTTAATACCTGAGAAGCATTCATCCTTTTACTTAAAGTAGATATTCATTGATTTTAAAAACTAACTTCATTTTCATTATTGCAAAGTTGAAACTTTGATTCGACAAGGTTTTTAAAATTCAATGCTTGGAAACATTCGAAGTAATGATTATTATAAATTACAAAACGCTTAAATACAGCCCCGGCATAGCACCTAAATAGCTCTCCGAACGCTGCTGAGATGTGTGAGATCACAGTATGGACATGATTTGCACAAGCAGACGATGTCCCATGACATCTCACACATTTTCAGTGCCCGTGTTTTCAACTTCTCTTGAGTTCTTTCTCTTTCTTTACTACAGTCAGGCTAAATTTATAATCTATTGCCTCACTCTAAACCCCGCACATGGTTTTATTTTGATGACAAATGCAGCGATACAAAAATAAAGGAATCTGCCGCTTGTAAACAAAATAAGACGCCATTGTATATTCAGCTGCACACACCGCGGTATGTTCGGCGTTTCAAGAAGGAACAAATGCCGTCCTTAATATCATTCCGGGTTTTTTTTTCAATGTGAAAGTCTGGTTTCTTTGATTGTTAATTAACCCCTATATCCTATGTATTTACAAGCAAAAACTTTTAGTTATCAGAATCGGGTCATATCCCCTTTTTAATGGTTTGACATGCCATTACATTTAGATACACTAAACTCATTATAATTTGACAAATATAAGCTTTGCAATTATGTTTATTCTTTATGGGATGTCGTCTGCTTGGGCAGTATTGGTCCATATAGTGACGTCATTAAAACATCGTTATTTTTCCGGCGAACCTCTCGTATATCCCAGCTGCTATGGAGGTGGTTGTATTTGTATTATTAGAAATCACCCGATATTTTATTTGACCTTACCAGCTTACCAGTTTCTAGTGATATATTAGTTGACATATTTGTGATTTTCTTTGAATTTCACCTTTAAAGTCCATTGATATGATGGAAATAGGAGTATAAGCCGGTAGCTAATTAATGATTATATGAGCTGATCATCTGCTTAATTATGATATGCCGACCTTAGAAGATGAAAAGAACAGAAACCAGTGATATAACACACCCACGTAAGAAACCTTTATTGTACAGTTCGAGCTCGTCATCTATTTAAATTTATTGAGTAATATCTGCTGCATCGCTGCAGAGATCAATTCGTCACGTTTTTGTCGTTCGAAGTGGCACTTTAATTGCGGAGTTCCCCCTATTTCTTGACATTATCCAAATTAGATATAAGTATGATAATGCAAATCAAACAATGCGTGTCAAATATCTGTAGATCTTATTTGCTTTAAAAGAGAAAAATGAAACGCCGTTGTGGAAAAGGTTAAAACTTAACTTGTGAATTTTCTCATTTTTTTTGGTCCGATGATATAGATTTAATTTAATTCAATTCCTTCAGCTGACATAACATCATAATAAAGGCATAATAAGGACGCTGTTACAAGATAAACAAAGCATAAGTATTTAAAACAAAAAAATCCAAGCAAAGCATTAATAATAAAAAACCATAAAGCAACATTTTTTCTTTCAATCGCATCATAAATGCATTATGTATCCTGATATATTTACGGTATATGGTATTTATTTTGGAAATCACAATGCACAAATGATAAATACAAAATAAATAGTTCATGTACAATCAAGAATATATTGCATGGCTGGATTGTCCGCTCAACTTTGTCAACATGACAAAACTATTCTTCCTTGGGGTCTAGAACTTAAGAAAGATTTATAACCCTTCCTTTCTTCCCACTGATGTTTTGTCATTTCATCATTTTCAATGTGTAACACTCGAATATAGAAATATTTCTATTTTGTCTACCTTTTATTTTCATGGTTCTTCTGTGATTTTAAACACAACAATATAGTTTCTATTATAGTACGTATTTTTACAATGTGTGACCAAAACAAATTTCCATGAATTCTTGTTAATTTGGATGAATAAAAAGAATTGAATTGAATTGAATTGAAATGAAATGCTGGAAATACCTTATAGTTATACAATACGACTTGTCTATATAGACAACCTATAGGGAAACAAAAAATGTGGTATTCGTAGACAGATGGTTTATGTATAAAGGTGGTCACTACAGCATGTATAACATTCACAAATTATTTTTGGATGACACATGATACAGTGAAATGAATAATTCCCATTTATTTCAACAGTCCTGATGACATTTTTCAACCCTCAAGATAATTTTACCTGTACAATATTCCAGAGATCTGCTGCCAGTGATACCGTCTTGGCCACCTCAGAGCATCCTGATCCTAGTATCATGATGTAGGTCGTGTTAGAATTCACTGCCTCAAACAACAGTCTGGTCCCAACACCAGGATGACACTGTCCAAATCAAAAGTGAAAATAGAATAAAACTAGAAATATAGATGTTGACTTGGTCAAAGTTTTAGAACTAAAAATCGTTGCACGAGCAATAAAATGATTGACAGTGTGACTTTAAAAAAGGTCGTCTTCGAAATAATGTGAATTATTAAAATTATCAATAGGCCAAATCCCTGACATGAAATGTTTCTTGATCGAATATTGATTGTTTGGAATATTTTGATACTGGTTATTGTTTTATATTCTATATTTTGGAAGTTCATGTCATTGATATTTGAATATACATAACCCTTTTGTTATGTTCACATCAGTCATAATTTTATATCTATTTCTCTCTCTCTCTCTATCAATCCAACCCTTTGGTTGCTACGAATAAATAAACGAATATAATTATATATCTCTCTCTTTCTCAGAGTATTATTATCTCTGTTTCTCCCTTCCCCCCCCCCTCTCTCTCTCTCTCTCTCTCTCTCTCACTCACGAGTCGGTTCGTGCTGTCGCCTTTCTCCCTTTTCATTAAATATCCTAACCTGATTACCATGCTTTAAACAAAACAAAAAATGATCGATGTATACCTCCTCGAGATAGTATTTTTTTAAGATGATGACGAGGATCCTAATCAAATGATTGGTTGAAAGCGTACACGTGACAAGTCAATTTTTGGCCTAACGCGTAATTTGGATAATGACCGGTAATTATCCAATGGTAATGGCCGGTCATTATCAAAATCATGATATGAAACATCATTTTATAAATTAAATAAAACATATTTTCATAAAACAAATAATACAAAACATTTTGTTCGGGCATATCGCCTCGGGCGTGTTAGACTATTCCATAGGTACCTCGTGTGGGTAATTTTACTAATGCCTGACAAAATATGGCATTGCAGTGAATAGGATGGAGTATGATAGTGATATCATCATCATCGTCGTCGTCATCATCATCATCATCATCCTCACCTGTATGGTCAATATCCTCCTCCTTATAATTTGTATTTTCAATTACTTATGCATTCTGCTTAATAAATGTGTTAATCTATTTCATGAGTTTTGTCTGGGGCTGTCATTATTATCAAGCAATCTGCTTTCAATGACAGTCCTTTAATTGCATAATGTTTGATGAAATTTAGTATTTTGACAGTTTATCATTTCGTTTTTTGAAAATAACAATTGTTATATATATTTGCTTATTTATGATTCACTGTCAGAAAATGGTATTGTATTTATAATAAAATTGTTATAAAAAAAAAACTGTGTACTTATAATTATGAATGCAGAAGAAAATCAAATCAAATCAAAAATCAATCAAATATGATAAAGCTACGTCACGTGATGATCCTGAGAGAACTGAAAAGAGTGATTTCTTAAAAAAACTACTCAACCATTGTAAACCATTGTCTTAGGTTTACATGTATTTACATTTATATAATAAGTTTGCAATGCGCTGTGATACAAGTCCGACTCATTTTTTGTAAGTATAATTGAATAAATAAAGAAAATAATCAAACGAATCGGTGAAAGTTTCATCGATATCGGACGAACAATAAGAAAGTAAATGGACTCTTACAGTTTCCCATTATTTCATGAAACAGCGATGTATCATAAAGGCTGTATGCAAATTAGCGAATTGATTATGTTATCCCTTCAATCTTACCCATATATTTTGTTTATGAAATTTTAAGTTAATATTTTGTAGTTGACACACCTGTATAATTGTTTCCCTTTCTATTACAATAACTCACTGTAATGGTGATTTTTCACATATTCCATGAGGATCCAAGCGATGTTTTACATTTCCAGAGCAGAAAAGAGATATTTTTGTTTGATAAATGTATGTACAAATGGATAGTCAGGCGGAAAATCAAAAAGAATAAATAATGTGTCATTATAGCGATGCAATGTTTTGGATGAGTCCTAGCTGACCTTTATCGGGGAAGCTTGACGGAGGCAGTGATGGTGGTGTGATATCAAAAAATATGGAGCGGTAGCTGACATCAGTCGTCAACTAGCTGCGCCTGTCGTCAGCAGGGGGTGGATCTAGCTTTTTGCCAAGGGGGTGGGGGGGAGTTGACCCCCCAAAAATATCAAAAAATCGCGCCGTTTTACTGTTTTCCTTTTTTTTTTTCCTTTTTCACTTGGCCGCCAAAGGGGGGGGGGGTGTAAAAAGCAGACCCCCCCCTAGATCTGCCCCTGTTCAGCATTAGCCACAAAACTATGTCCCAATTTGAAATAAATTATAGAGTCTCCTCCTGTCAGTTTTATAGCGATGTTTTACCTCATAAAGATTAGTTTCTTTGTCTTATTCACTCTCTACAGTCCCATCCTATCATTCCCAGGCTGTAAACAACTTTTCCGCTTGCACATAATGATGGGCATGGTTTTATTTGTCCTATGAATATTATACCCAATATTTGCATATTGAAAACTCTGTTTACTGCTAAGTGTTATATGTATATATGTTATTGTTCCAAATATACATGTATGTGTGTTTTTGTGGTATCAGCGCTCTGATCAGTATTCTGTAAAAGTGCTTAATAAGAATAATATTACCATTTATTAATTAATTCATATAAAAAGGGCCCTACAACTTAAACGGGGGAATACAAAAACTTCTTTTTTCCCTTTCTTTAATTTTGTTTCATGGGGTCCTCGAGACAGGAGGCCTTCAGCTCCAAAGCCCTCCCCGGATACGCTTGTGTATATCCACTATGATCTAAATCCTAATTTAATGTAACGGCTTTCTCGAACATCCACCATTGAATTATAATTGAGTTATCAGCAGAAAAGTATATCTATAATTCAATCAGCAATGATCAACCATACGTGTTCTGAAGAAAATAATATGACCTTGAGGTAAACTGCTTATATAGTTCACCTCATTAATATTTCAATAGGAATGAATATTAATAGTAGTAGATCAGTGGGCTGGTGTATAATTTCCAGATTTACGGATCGTACAAGCCTACCTTTTTCATGAAATGGCATGACATGTTATTCTACAGTTTTAACGTTATCAAAAACACCGAGTGTTACTAAAACGTTTATAAGGCCAAAAGGTAAAAACTGAAAAGAATCATCTTCAAAGTCTGTGTGTGTTCATTCTTTAAACTGTATAATAGTTGCAACTTGTCTGTGATAAAAACATTGTTATCTTTTACATGTGAAGTCAATTCAAATGGATTGTAAAATTGAAAATGATTTGTTGTATTATATTCTTTTTCATGTGATGTTAACTCCAATGAATTGTGAAATTTTGAACATGCGTAAATAAATAAATAATAAACTCTACAAATAAACGAACGAAGATAATTACATAAAAAATAACAACGATATATGAAGAAGAAAAAAGGGTTTTGGGGTGAATTCTTTTCACGGTATAATGTGTGTAAATGCCAACGTCGCAAAGCAAAATTGAATATGTCTCTCTTCGGTTTTACACTAAGCAAAAGTGAAAGAGGAAAACAATTCCATTATCATTATATTATGATTCAGCATCTGAATTGAATAAAGGAGCTTCCATTATAAAAGATAAAATTGAGTTCTGGTCATGCGATTGCATTGTGAAAGAAAAAGGTGTGGAATGGATCAGAAAACGTTGATCATGTAGCATGCAAGTATTGGTGTGTACTGCAAGGTTCTGGAGTCATCAAAATCATAACAAATCTGACCGAGTCTTGGTAAAGTAACAAGCACTGTACACAGAAAGATGTATATGGGACTACACAAATGGTGTCGGGGCTACTAACCTTGATTTCTCAGCCAGTATACATTTTCTACCAAAATTGTATGGCAAATGACATTTATTTGTACTCTTGAACATTCAGTGTTAATTTCGTTTGATTCTGTGAGAATTCATTTTCTTTTTCACCAGAACTCAAGTTTACCTTTAAGCTATCTTTTACTCCATATCACGCTACCCCTTAAAAGCAAAAACCATTAAGGCGTGTAGTTCGTGAGAGCATGCATACACTGCAAAAACAGTGGTGTTAAATTCAACACCATAGGTGTTAATATTAACACCATTCCGGTATCTATATCGGAAAACACCAGTTGGTGTTATTTAACACCAAGGTCTGGATTTGAATGATTCAATTCTACTCTTGGTGTTGCAATTCAATTCTATTTTTGGTGTTAATATAAAATCCTACACCATTTTCTGGTGTAACAATGAATCTGATTTCTGGTGTTATTTAACACCACCGCCTGGAATGAAATAATTTTAATTCTACTCTTGGTGTTGCACTTCAATTCTATTGTTGGTGTTATTTTACACCAATTCTAGAATTAAATAGTATAATTCTGCTCTTGGTGTTGCAATCCAATTCTATTTATGGTGTTAATATAAAATCCAGCACCATTCTTCGGTGTTGCAATAAATCCTATTTTTGGTGTTATATAACACTAAAGGTCTACTACTTTTCTACTCTTGGTATTGCAATTCAATGCTAGTCTCAGTGTTTAAAAAACTCAACACACCATTCTTTCAACACCAACAATTCATTCCAGCTCACTCCATCTTAACACATGCACAGAAAATATTCAAATACACACAAGAAGTGAAAAGAAACAATTTTTTTTCGTAAACAAAAACACATGGTGCTTGTTTAATCAATAAATTAAACAACTTGTTTTCATTCATGTTGAAATCAATGATGCTTAGCGTTTTTATCTTGTATGGTTCAACATTAAATCCTTTTGTCATGTATTCAAAATCTGTGACTCATTTGTCTGAATACAACAAAACACACTTTTTTAAATCATTCAAAATCTGTTATTATGAATCCACCCTTATAAGTAAAAAAAAAAGATGAAACAAGTAACTAAAAATCATTCAAAATCTGTTATTATGAATCCACCCTTATAAGTAAAAAAAAAAAAAGGATGAAACAAGTAACTAAAAATTTTCCAATATAAAAACTTTAAACAATGTCATAATTCCTTTCAAGGAATGAAAAATCAAAGTCGTTTCTAATAAATAGAAACTAAACAGGATGCAAAATGCATGTATAAATGAAGACAAAACAAAAAAAACAACAAACATTATGCTTCTACATCAGAGTGAATTATGTAGCTAATAAGAATTTTGACACATTTCACCTTGAATCCTAGTACATGCATGCTGAAGGAAAATATCACAGAATCTTTTTCATATGAAATATACAGAGTGCCCCCCCCAAAAAAAAACAACCTTGGAAACTGCTAGTATAATCTGCAGGCAGACTCTCGGCTTCGGTTTTTCGCAAGTTTCGTAGTGCATATTTCAGAGTCTGCAGTCAGAGACTACTTTCACTCATATCATGATCCCTTAAAGGGAGCATAACTGTATGTGTATATGTAGTCTCTAAATGCAGACTCTACATCGTGCACTATGCAAATTGCAAAACCGAAGCCAATGGTCTGTGCCCGCAGACTAATTATAGTATGACTTTAATTTCTTATGCTAGAACAATAGCAACACTAACAAATCTCATCCAGCAGTTTTGTTGAACAAGATTTTTTTACCACAGGCCTGCAACCATTGAGATTCAGGATGATTTAATTATTTCAGGGGATTTTTATCTCCTAGCTTCACTGCTTGTAAAGGGTTAAACAAATGTTTCAAAAACATTGAAAAAACACTATAAATTCTACATTCATTCTAATATAGGTGAACATTCTTTTACAGCTTTCTGTTTACAAACATATTCCATTTTACATCGTGCACTATGCAAATTGCAAAACCGAAGCCAATGGTCTGTGCTCGCAGACTAATTATAGTAAGGCTTTTTAATGTCTTATGCTAGGAAGCAGCCTTCAAGAACAATAGCAAAACTAACAAATCTTATCCAGCAGTTTTGTTTAACAAGATTTTTTTTTACCACAGGCCTGCAACCATTGAGATTCAGGATGATTTAATTATTTCAGGGGATTTTTATCTCCTTCACTGCTTGTAAAGGGTTAAACAAATGTTTCAAAAACATTAAAAAAACACTATAAATTCCACATTCATTCTAATATAGGTGAACATTCTTTTACAGCTTTCTGTTTACAAACATGTATTTCCCATTTTACTCCTGGGAGAAAAAATCAAAAAGTAAAATTATGCATTTCTATATCAACTAATTCGCTGCTCGTTTTTCCAACAGGATATAAACAACAACAACAAAAATCAGTCCATGCACTTCTAGTTCACTGGCTTTCATGCACAAACATCATAGAATTGTTTTTCTTGTAAGAAAAAAAAAGAAAATATACAACAGCTATTTGACTTCAATTTGGTTTCGAATTAACCAATTTAAAGATGTTAACAATTAAGAGTCCAAAATATTATTGATCAAAATTATTTTTAAAACCAATTGATACCACTAAGCAAAACCAGACATTAGCTTGAAAGCTTCAAATTACTTAAAAAGTACATGCCTTGGTGCTACATACTTCCTCGAGTCTGTCTTCGACAAAGTTGTCATCAAATCTAGTGGTTTGTAGTCAACAAGTTCCTTTTGATTCTTCACTACATGACAACGTGGAAAACTAAATTCTACTGCATAGGCATGATAGTGTGAATTGTAATACACTGTATCTAATTGGACAAGTACAAAAAATACAGTGCTATTGTGTACAATGATATGCTCTATTTGACCAAACAGAGGAAGCTCGCTAACATCATGGCAGACCAGAAGTGACAACTGATAATGTGTTCCATGTACTTTAACCCAGTTGGCATCAAATAATTCAGTAGAAAGATCCTCTACTTGGATTTGCTCTTGCACAATCTGTCCAATATTTTCATCTAAATCTGACAAAAGTAGTGAACTACCTGGCCCAACCTCCAGATATTCCAAAGGATGGTTTGACTGAAGATGGAACGTTAGTGCTGTCTGATGTTTTTTGGCAAGTGATTTACAAATGTTTTTGTAATTACGCACAGATTCTGCAACACGGCCAAAATAGTGATGTTTCGCTTCGTACCTCATACACCATACATGTATGAGTGGCCCAACTTCTCTCAAACACGTTGGATAATGCACCATAAAGTGGTGTTTTGGCAACAACCTTCTGTCAGGAAAGGTTTTCTGGAAATGTGTGTGATGTTCTTCAGTAAGAATAGACAATTGGGCTATCAAGCCTGCTGTCAATTGAGGAGCAAAAATAATGTCCATACAATCTAGTAATCTAAGTAGCAATTCCCAGTAGACATTTCCTTCTTCAATGTCTTGAGCAATTATGAATGGCAGATTTCGAATCAAGCACCATGCTTGCATAGCCTTCTGTCCAACATCATTCCTAGCTGACCTAAGTTTAATAAAGGATGGTTTGTTCTTGTTATCTGTACGGTTTAAGCAATGGCTGGCGACTCTCTGATTCAGTTCATCTTGGGACAAGAGGGGCGGTTGCCTTTCATATATGAAATACTCTAGAACAAGTTTCAGCTCATACTGAACTATGCCTTCCAAAAGATCATGCATTATATCTAGTGAAAAGTTTGCCAAGACATGAAAGTAAATACAATCATTCAATACAGTCTTTTGTTTCACTCCAAACACATGTGACTGGGTAGTTTGAGCTTCAGCTTCTTCTAAATGTTGCTCATAAGTCTGCCTGGTGCGCATATCCATTGAAACCTCTTTGAATTTGTTCTGTGCCTCTTCCTTACTTGTAACACATAATCGACAGTAATAATGAGCAGAAAAGCTCTCTACAAATCCCAGTAGGGAATTAGCACCAAGATTATCAGCACTTATTTGAGTAATGGTCCCCTTCTTCACAATTCCATTAGGGAGAGCAATGCCAACTGTTGACAGGATATTAATGTCTTTTACAATGTGCTTGAGAATAGCATTAAATCCATATTTCTTGGCATCTTCAGCATACCATAGAGCTATAAGATTGATATTGGAAAGATTGGAATTATACTTTGGTGGCAGATTTTTCAAAATGAAATATAAAGCACCTATCTTGTGAATTTTTGTTTTTGAACCAATGGGGTTCACAGTCTCGAAATCATCATAAAAACAGTGAATTTGGAGGGCATTCTCATCTTCATGGAAAAGAGGGGTTTTCTCAAATTGTGAACCATCACAATAATCTCTCATTACACCATCTGTGCTCTTATGGTCATGAGTAGCAAAATGCAATATATCTTTATTGCTTAAAAGCTGCTTCAAAGAATCTAAAATGGGAACGTAAACAAATGTATCTTCAATAGCAATCTGTTCATACTGCTTAGTTCTTTTATTGAGACGACTATCATATCGGATGCCTAACTTGATTTCTTGTGGTTCAACAAGTCCAATTGATTCACAATACTTTGTCCGCTTATATTCTGAATTCAAATTTTCAAAGGGCTTTTCAAGCATAGCAAAATGTGTTTGAATCTCCTTATAAGCCTCGGATTCTATAGGCAGCTTATGTTTTAAGAAAGCAGCTGTAACGGCTGCCGATGCACTTTTTACTACATCACCTACAATCGCACTGGTTGTTTCTACTACATCATTTACAACTTTTCCAGAGTTTGCACTATTTGCTGAAAATTTTGAAATTACATTTACACACTGCCTGTTCAAGGTATCTACAGATAAAATGTCATCTTCATATACATCCTGATCTTCAACAATCTCATCATTATTAATATTGTATTCTTGAAGACTTTCAAGACTTTCTTCAGGAAAGTCACTCACTTTATCATTTTCATTAGACTGCTCTTTATTATCTGGAAAATCGGTTTTAAGGTGAGTCTGCAAATGTCCCCGAAATCCTCGAAAAGTATGAAATGTTCTCGCACAAGCTCCCTGCCCACAGGTCAATACTTCTTTACCATCTTCAATAACTCCATGTTTCAATCTCAAATGTTGAACCAATTTGGGTATTGCAAACTGTTTGTGGCATTTGAAGCAAATCATGGTGCTAACAATTTCGATCTAATTTCACGTACTCTTGGTGTTTCCCGGGACACTCCGATATCGATTTCAAAAATGGCAGTCTGGACAAAAGTCCAGAACTGCCGCAGAGACAAGCAGTACTGCAGGCCAAAGACAAAGTGGGTCTTGAAGAGTAAATCTACTGCTGCTTCGACCGTGCGTGCCGAACATGGAATGGCCTTGTGATCCACAATGATCATGTAGTTGGTGATTCGGGCCTTGGAATTGCCAATTGCCAGAAGGAACGGTTGACTCTTGGTCTCTTTTGTGTTGTCGAGGAATGCTTGAATACTCCCTCCTGTCTGTGTTGAAAACAAATTATTTGTATAGAATGTAACTAGCACTCAACGCATTTCAATACTCAACGCATTTCAATGAACAACATATTTCGATCAACATTTTTAAAAGACAGCCTTACATGTAGTACTGGGGGAAATTGTGTTTTTACAAAAGGGTTATTGGACAATAATGTAGGACATAAAACCAAATCAAATTTACATCAAAGAAAAGAATTGGAATTGGTCCATCAAATGATATAACATCAAAATATCAGATGATATTTTTTGTAATGAAATACAATTTTTCTTACCCTGTAGAGGGGTAAAAATGCAAGTACTTTCAAAGCTTGTTTTATGTATATGATTAAAAAGGGTCTTTCTAATGTGGTCAAGACATTTCAACTTCCACAAAAGGAGTACGAAAAATAAAGATACTGCAATTTCTGCACTATTATTAACTTGCAGCAAATTTGTGGCATGAAATATTCCTTTTCATTTATTGATTCTCCATGTAGGGCTGTGAAAATCAAAGGCAACATGCCTGATATATCACACAAGTTGTTACTATGTTTTCATACACAACATGTTCCTAGTATTTGTTTGCAAATCTTGATGTCTACTGTTCTAGTTTATTTTACTCCGACCAATTTCAAGGCGGGTGAAGTTTTTGAATAGGCCTAAATTTCTCGAGCACCTTCTCTGTCCAAATCAGTCTAAGCCTCTTCATGTAAGAGATCATAAACCAATATAATTGTTCTCTTTGAACACACATCACGATGCTTTCTGAAACTTTTTTTTTAATGCAGCAAGAATGTGTTTTATGTGACAGGGTATTACCGGTACTTAATATTTACAGTTCTCTTTCGTAATGAAAAGCTAAATACCTTCTGAAATTGAATAACCCTCGAGAGAGCTGAAGAAATGGACACTTTTGCTGACGCAGCTTTGGACTTCCCTTGGCTTGCAGGAGGCAATAGGCACAAGAGGAGGAGGATAGCAGATGTGCTGGAATTCCATCCTGTGCATTACAAAATGAAAATGGTTATTATTAAACAGGCTTACATGTTGATCAAGGTGAAAAATAGAAGTTAAATGTACCAAAATAATTACAAACTGACCTGCTAAAATTTGAATCAAAATAGCCTGTAACAAGAAACTATTATAAGAAATAAGTATATAGTCGAGGACTTATCAATATTATAGCCAAAGCATGCAAGTGGCTGTTAATGCAGTTTAGGGGTACTAAACCAAAAATCCAATTGATGCCAGCTTGGCACCCTTGGAGAAATTTTACTGACACTTATAGCAACGCCTTCTTCTTCTTTCTTATGAGAATTTATACAAAGGGGGATGGGAAAAAAGAAATCAATAGGAAAATAATAAACGGGATATTTATGCATGGGAGAAGGCAACATTCATGGCAAAGCACCTAACCTAGATTGTTCTCTGTTGACACATATATAACAAACTCTTTAGTAGCATAAGTTCATGTTTTTTTTTTTACAATTTTTTTCTTGTTCTACTGAATTTAACATGCTTCTACCCAATTTGACATCCTTTTCATGATTAAATCACAAAAATTGCATCAATACTGGAATCAAATGTTGCAATTAACAATTTATCAAATATGTCCCCTATGGGCCACCATATTTTTCAAAGTTAACTAATGAAGAAAAACAAAAATATCATGATTTTCTGAATTCTAAAGCATTTATCTTCAAATAAAGACAGAGTAAACACAAGCAAGCTGCTAATATGTAAATGCAGGGTCCTGTGGGGTCGATTCAAGTTCATATTATAAGATAATAAGCCATGCATATCATATCTGAGGAAGAAAAATAACAAAGTGAACATATAAACATGATGCTTTGTTTCAAAACAGAAGCTCATTCTATTTCAAAAGTAATGATTGGCAATGTGATAATCCTTATAAAGATTCCACAATGGGCCATGCAACAAACTTTTTTCTTCATAATTATATAAATTTCTTCTTCATAATTATATAATTAATATAATAAAAGAATTATGGAGAGCATGTTCCAACTACAAATAACTTTGCCAAGTGGGCATGTAATGTAATTTTTTGTAATTCTCATTGCAACAAGAGTCCACATTATTTGAGATGCCCAATAACCCTACTGTATCCCAGCCTTCCAGATAAATATAATTTGTTGGAGGAGTTGACAAAAAAAAGGGGGGGGGGGGAATTGTTTTAATTGGGATGGGTCATTTTTTGTGATTTCAGCATACTTGTCCCTTAATATACATTTTTAATGAGACTGCAAGCTCTTTGGTGGAATTCTCAATGGTGGTTTAAGACCAAGGTCTAAACTTGGTTCAAAACCATGGATTGGATTAGATTTGCATGTATTCTAAAACTTGTCCAATGAACATGCTTGTGTGAAGCACATATATGCTCAAATTTAAACTAACCTATCAATGGTTTATCCATGGTCTCAAATAAACCACCATCAAGAATTCCACCCTTTATGACATCGGAGGGTGCATTCAAGGGAATGTGCAAAAATACCTTCTTTATTTTGATCAGAACTGTCATAAGATGACAGAAGCTCCATCACTGTCAAGTTTCCTTTCTGCTTCAGAAGTTGTCTTGCAAGTGTAACAACCTTGGGCTTCAACTCGGGCCATTTGGTCAGGAAACGCGAGTGATTTTCAGGAAAAAGTTTCCGAAAATCTACCTCAATCTGCAAGAATACATGTAAAAGGAAAACGGGGAAAAGAGAGAAAAAATAAACTATGCATAATTTTACAGTACAGATACCCCAGTTAGACTAAATCAGCAATATAATAAGGTACCGTCAAAGCTCAGACCCCCATATATACACACCCCAGATCCAGGAAAAGGGGATTCTTCAAATATTTATCTGAATAGCAACCACTAAGAAGTACTTTTGAAGGTCTCTCTACACAAAATCCATACATGAATGAAACTTGCTGGACCTTTGAAATAGATTAGATTTGCTAGATATCACTCATGTTGATGCTCACTGTCCAAAGGTACATGACAACCAGTAATGGTGATTGTTCACCAACAGACAGTCACATGCGGTAAATACAGATACAGATTGAAGGATAAAACTGGCAGAATCTTCGGACTGATATTTTCAAAATCTCAAACATATATAATAAAACAGAGAAATATGAATTTGATGCCTCAGTGCCAAGTAATAATTCTGATGCTTTAATTCCCATACACATAATTTTGTTGCCTTAGGCCTGAGAGGCTAAATCAAGAATTAGGAGTAAATTTTTTTGTAACACTTACCAAACCTGGAACAGTTTCAAAAGGAAACTGTTCCAAAATATCCGATGCGGAGCGTCCGTCCCTGACCATATGCTGTCTAACAGGAAAAGTGGATTTCATCTTTTCAACAACCAGGGTAGAATCACGTTCTAATGTTGGACAGTGTCGTAACCAGTTGAGGTCTTCATCATAGGTGCAGCCTGGAGCAGATTCTTGGTCACCTTCTCGGACCTTCCCAGGACCACCATCTCTGCTTGATGGCTTGGGTAATGGGTTGGATGTCTTCTCCTCTGTTGTGCGGTTAACATTTTTTATTCTAGCAGCCAGGAATCCCGTGTTACTTCTTGCATCAAAATAAGCTTCCTAAAGTGAAAGAACGAGATGAATCTTTGACCGCGTGGTTGAAAATGTATGTATAAGCTTTTTGTTGATAATATTAACCTTGAAATGATGCACAAAATGATGTGATGAGAAATTGTAGTTTTCAAAGAAATTTTAGCAAAGTAGCATTAGTGTCATATAATGCAAGCATCTTGACTTTGATACAAGGAAGCAGCCATCACTCTGCCCCACTTCAAGAAAAAAAGAGTTTTGAGTGGTTGTGAAGGAGAGTAGAATGGTATCATACATTTCTTATTGGATATTGTGCCAAAGATGGTGGAGTGTGACCTACACAAGATAAAATTAAAAAAAAAAAATTCTTCTCAGAATATAATTTAGAGAGATTTTGAGGGTATTTTTATCTTATCAGAGTATCATAAGTTTTCTTTTGATTAATGGAATGCAATACCTTCTTATCAGAGAGGACCATGCAGGGCCCATATTCAATTAAATACTTCAGTCAGAAAAATAAATATTTTTTCTTAGATTTTTGCTCGGATAAAATACTTTGCAGATTTTGGTATTCAATTCATAAATTTGGCTAAGTATTTTACTTTAAATTTAAGACACCTCTAGAGGAGACTTAAGCCAAAGCATTTACAAATTTAACTGGTAGATGAAGGCTTACATGTATGTGCGCAGTCACTCTCAGCTGCGGAGAATTATGAAGTAGCGCATTTTTGGTGCAATGTGTTGATTGCGCATCATTTGGTCACAAAATCGTGATGTCACAATGCCTCTCAATAAGTATTTTACTTAAATTTTGACTTACTAAAGTAAAATGCTAAGAACTGAATTGAATACAAAATAAGTAAATACCTTAGCCAAAATACTTAGTAAAAAAACTTACTTAGTCAAAGTATTTATTTGAATATGGGCCCAGATTATAATACTTACATGACCTGTGCTAGTAAACGGATCCTTGAGTCTTGGAAACAGATTCACTATCCCCATGGCATATTTGGTTTTCATAGCTGCTTTTGGATGTTTGCTGTGAAATAAGAAAGCACATCTCCTGTATGAGAATTACAGTCATATGGACTCATGACTGGCTCTATTAAAACAGAACTTAGTATGTTGATAACAAGTAGCATACCCCTAGTGGTCTCGTCTGCATCATATAATTTGCTATAGTTTAGTATTTTTTTATTACTTTAAAATCTCAAAATATCACATGGTTAGTTCATAATACATTTATAAAGTGAGGCCTCATGACGATGAGGCCGCTAACATCTACGGCATTAATCTATTTTAACGTAATGACCCAAAAATGTCACTCACAAGACTGGTAATACCTGATAACCATCATGTGCAAATCACATTTAAAACTAGATGAATCTTCGACCACGCACGGTCAAAATTTAAGCCTCTGCCATCATGCGATCAGAAAGATATTATTGCTTGTTCCATGCCATTGGAAATCCGAAACATTTTGGGTGATTTTACAAATTTTGGGCACTATGAACTTTGACCCCGTGAACCCAAAATCTTCTTCCTCCCATGCTAATACATAATTGAGCTAGGTTTGAAAGAAATTAGTTCAATTTGTCTGAAGTTATAGCAATATCGAGCTTTTTTCGGGTAATTTTTTACAATTTTTGTTTGGCCCTGTGACCTTTGCCCTTTGACCCCCTAAACCCCAAATCTAATCAGTTCATCCTCACATGTATATAAATACTTGTGTCAAGTTTGGTAAAAATCCGTCCAGTAGTTCTGAAGTTATCGTGGTAACAAGTTTCCGACGGACGGACGCACGGACGGACACACGGACGCACGGACGGAAGGACGGACGGACAACCCCGAAAACATAATGCCTCCGGCACCACCTGACGGTGGCGGAGGCATAAAAAATGAATATTTTGAAAAATGATTTTGAAGAGACAACAAATTCCTTTAAAGTTGACCATGTTACCTCAGTTTCTTTTCACATAATTGGTAGTACCTGATAATTATTATGTGCATTTACACAATCATAAAAGAAAATTTGCTGGCACTTACCCATAGTGTTCTTGCATGTGGGCTACCAAAAGGTTAATCATCTGCCGTCTAGTTTTATCTTGAAGTGCTCCAGTCAATTCATACTCTCGGAGAATGGCATCACCTCTGTGCCGCAAAATTTCTTGTACAAACTGCAAACAGGTAAATCATCCCATTAAGTCATAAATAAACATATTGAGTTTATAATGCACTTTCAGGCACTTTAATTCATACTGACCTTTCTAAGGGCACGAAATTTTATGAATGACTATGAATTTATATAGGTACATTATGATATTAAAATTGATATATGGCCAATAATCATAAATTCTAAATAATAATATATTTATTTATAGAGCTTGAAATAGTTTAAATATTGTTAAATACACACTCCCACAAACACCCCAAACACACATATGCACACACGCACATACACACACACGAGGGGACACATGAGGCTACAGGTAAATTTGTGTTTATTGTAATGCGAGTTCCTTCTACTTAATATAGACATGCAAGCCCAATGCCATGGGGAGACCGTCTAAAGTGCCCTGAACAGTGTTCATTACTTTCATATCCACAAACAATACAGCAGGAAACTATTCTATGTTTGGGATCATCATGAACACTACAATAAAGGTTATGTAACAATCGATGCATCTCATCTTCAACTTTTTAATTTTGATATTAGTCCTTTTCCTTGATACCCTCAGAGGTCTATATGGAACCAGATCATGAGATGTATTATTCGATGATTATTTACCTCATTTCTCTTTCCCATTTCTAAAACATTTCATAAAATTTGGCAATTCAATTTAAACCTCTAGACATAATATCATTTGTTTGAAATCATACCACCCATTGGAAGAAAATGAAACTGTAAAAGTTTATGGAAAACTTATGACAGATGACGAAGCAAAAAAGATGGCCAATATCTTACAGGAGTCGTCAGCTTAGATGTACCAAAAAAGAAATCAAATTAGTTGCCTAATGTTAACCTATACCATTACAAAAACCTTACTACAGGAAATATTAATTTACAATGTTAGTTCTAACTACACTAGATGTATTTTTTTTCTCCCAATATCATTTTCAATTTTAAATAATATGAAATCCGTATAGGTGATGAGTCCCTTATATTATGTTGATTATGATAGCTGAGATTGAAATGAAGCAAACAATTTTTTCTTAACCTTACCTCACAAGAGTTGTCAGTGATTGCACCTGATTCACTGAGGGCATTTAATCGTGGCCTCTTTCTACTGGAGCAAAAACTTGAATCAGATTCTGAGCTACTCAGGGAAGAGGAGCTGGTATCCACCTTGATAGTGTCTGCACTTGTGATGCTATGTACATCTGAACCTTTAATAAAGAAAAAAAGATATAAAGCCATGAGCACTGTTAAAAAACAATGAATACTGGCATCTTAAACTTTGGTAGAATTGAATACAGTTGGGCCTCCTTTATCCCCACACTTGGGATCAGCACTAACATGCATAAGGGAATCCTATATTCAAAACATGCAGTTGCCGAGTTTGAATGAATGCATGTTTCTGATCATGAAAAATTGAATTGAATGTGTAATAACAATGTTGGGAATAATGTATATAAGTAACCCAAATAGTTTGCGATATTACGAGTATGCTTGAAATCTTTGTTGGTTCCGCTAATTATTTGAGTAAAATAGGCAAATTCTCAAGTGATCTGGATAAAGGAGACTGGATAAGGGAGGTCCAACTGCATATAAATTTCTATTAGTCTAAAACCATCAGAAACCAGCTAAGTTATATTGGTCTGACACATTTGTTAATTTTATAATACTTGAGCATTTTTTAATGGACAATTTGTTAATTGATGCATTCATTCATGTCTAAGTGAATTATAATACTAGCATTTAGAAATGTTCAATTACTTTTCCATTGGACTGTTCCCAATGAAACCAATAGGTCTGTCCAATATAATCCAACAGAATTCTTTCATGATGGTTTTCTATAAGTATAAGACTAACAGAAAGAAATTGTTGGATTCCTATTATTGGATCAGCAAAAATTTTCTGATGGATTTCTAATGGACCAACAGAAGTATGTGTTGGATTTCTATTGGAGCAATATAACCTTTCTGCTGGTTTCTATGGGTCCTTTATTTCCCTTTCCCTATTGAAACCATTAAACTTATTGGTTTCTATGGGTCCAATAGCCCTCACCTCGTGCTATCACACAAAGCAAACAGAATCAAAATCAGATGAGAAATGGCATAGGAGTGGCCTTTTGTAGGATTTTGAAGCAAAAGGTCAAAGATCATACACAGACACGCACAGAAACACACAAGTATGGCGCCCGTTTCACAGTCCCCTCCTCAAATTTGTTCGGTGGGGTCACAATTTAAATTAAAGACATTTTTTTTTTAAATGCAAGTTTGCATTGTTAAAAAATTCAATTTGTAAGAATCTGTAATTTTTATAATCTTTAGACTTCGAATTTAGATCATTGACCGCCCACAAATCACGGCTCTTGTGGCAAGGTTACGTCATCAAAAAAGGGTAGGTTTTTTTTTCCTCCACCAAGTTTTGAGACCTGTGCCTGTAATTTGAACTGCACATTCATTTATTGCTTATGAAAAGCAAAATGTTAATTCCCTAGACTCTATACAGCATACAAGCCTACACTGTACCTGCTACCAGACGAACGCTGACTCATTTTAACATGCATGCACATACAATGATCAGTGGCGGATCCAGCAGGGGGCGCACCCGGCATGTGCCCCCTCTATATTTTGAGAATTACCTCGTGAACATACACATTACTAAGGTTAAATTGTGATCTGCGCCCCCTCTTTATTTTTAATATGCTCTTTGCACCCCTCTAACTCTATTTTAAAATCCTGAATCCGCTACTGATGATATCACATTTAGCAGGGATTTGCAATTTTGTATTATAATGCACTTTATCCAAAACTTACCAGACCATTCTTCATCTTCTTTTAGCACCATGAGGCTGACTGTGGGATTGCTGGTCACCACATCTCCTAGTACGTCATCGTCTATACCAAACCCTTCTTGTTCATCCACAAGTACGAGATCTTCCCCATCCCTTATGTGGAATTTTCTTCTGACTGTAGGAGAGATTAAATAAATGAGAATAAATATCACAGTGCACTTTTCAGTTTCTTACAGATTGATGGCTCAGTCATAATAAACGAATGCTGCAAAAACTGCTGCTACAAGCCCAACTGTGCTATAGTATACAAATAACGCACGTCCCAGAGTGCAATAGCGGTGAATGCAGTACGCGCGAGGTTTCTTTATATTGGTGCCGCTCTGTGCAACAAGCCGCTTGCGGCGAGTTGACAGTGCGAACCATCTGAAGAAACCGAGCGAACACTGCATTTACGTTTCGCACAACAGGGTCAAGTGCGTTATTTGTTTTATAAAATAGCGACACAAACAGCAACAAACAAAAGTTTAGATCTTAAGTATACGAGAGTTCGATCTAGATCTAGAGTTATGTTGGTTCTAGAAATAAAATGAGGGTCTAAGACCTTGCAGGCTTACCAAAAAGTCTACAGGATTCATTGTTTGATTAAAAATAAAATGCATAGGGTGTCTAGAGACGAGTCTACATCAGACAGCTGAAATTCCTGGCTTCATTATAAAATCCAAAAGTCAAAACGGGTCTAAATCCAAGGCAAAAGTAAAACAAAAATTTGCTTTCTAATAATACCCCGCTCTAGCTAGAGCTAACGCGTACGCTGCGCTGGGGATCATGGTGGATCTTGGAGCGTACAATATTAGCTACGCGTAGCCTATAGCCTACAATGCACTCGAGGGAGCGTACTAGTACTACGCGTACGCGCGCGCACTGGATCCCCATGGTCACGCGTACGCACCGTGCAATATAACTTTTTACTGCGCTTTTTCTGCACTCATTTCTGCAAAATCGTGCTTGCATCAAAAATTTGTCAATGCCATGTGACGCGTATTGACCAATCACGATGCTTAAAATACTAGGCTAGATCTAGAGCCATTTTATAATACACCCTAAAACTGTTAAATGGGACATCAAGCTCAACCGGGGGTGGAGTTTGGACTGTTGTGTGCGCTACAAATAGTCTAGATCTAGATCTAGATCTAGAGATTGAATTTCCATGTTTATTATTTTTGCATTTTTTTTATTACATGAATGGGGTAGATCTAGTCTAGATCTAACGTTAGATCTAGATCTAGATATCTAGGCCTAATGTCAATGCAGATCTAACGTTAGAACTCTAGATCTAACTGTTAGGCCTAGAAATCTAGAGTCTAGATCTAGTCTAGACTTCTAGATCTAGATCTAGATCTAGCCTAGACCTGATATTTTTGCAAAAACCCAGGATTAGGCCCTATAGACCTAGATCTATCATGAATGTTTGCCCTTTGGAGTATTTATCAATGATAATTTTTCAGAAATCCA